>NC_092777.1:43040694-43343724 GCF_047496795.1 Chiloscyllium punctatum | reverse complement strand
TTAATGTACAGGCTTAGAAGATCAATTCTGTGTGAAGGGGTGCCCTTTTTGTACCTGTCATTTGCAGATCGATGATACCTGCTTTTAATTCCAACCAGTTCAGACAGTTAATTAGGAACAATAACTGGCTGTTTGGTTTTCTTATTGCCACAGGGGTTGCGGCAATTACAATTCAGCATTCAGGCTCCAATTGGTGCATCATGTGCTGAAGCATCCCATGTGATACAATGAGATTAGCAAGAGCATATCGTCCACACAAAAGGATGTCGAGGGATACTGTGGTGTCCCTGTTCTTGAAGGCCTGGGCTTTATCCTACCTGCCCCAAAGGTGTGTCTTAACAATATAAACAGGTCAATTAAAAATGCCAACAAAAATGATGTATATGTTACAGGATTTATTAGTTACTAACTGACTTGGAAATGGATTTATTTGTAAGTTATGGTCCAGCCTTATTTAGTGCAATGCTACACATTCATAAATCACAGTTAAGACTGAAATGGAGTATGCACCCCTATTCTGAGCACCACAAGGACGGTAACGCTTTGGATGAGTGCCAAGGAAATTTGCAAGATTTTAGTTCAAAATAGAGCTATAGAAGTGCCAACATTGTTCCCCTTTGATAGGAAAGATGGTGGGAAAATTCAGTCCATGGACCCAACATCATGAAAGATTTTGACAGAGTTTCCAGTGGCATAAATTTCAATAACCAGAGAAAACAGATTATGGCAATTGCTAGAAGAGACAGGGAAAGGGTTTGGGAGAGAGGGGCATGTAGAGGACGTTATTCTCAGAGCTTTACTTTCCAAACAAAGATGATGAAATTGCTGCAACTGAAAAAAGTTGCTACAAACGTTCTTGTATTAATTTCTGGCACTGCAGGATCTGATCACTTTTGAAGGAAAACAGATTTAACATTTCACCAAATCTTATAGGTCTGCTGAATTTTTCCAGCTTGTTTTGTTTTATTTCAGCCTTGCAGAATCCACAGTATTTTGCTCTTCTATTTTCTTTTAAAACTGCAAAAAAATGTGAAAAGTAATGTACCACTTCGTAAAAGTACCTTCACTGCAAATTAGCTTAAAGTGAAGTTGGCAGTATTTAAAAACCAGACAGAAAAGTTGAAAGAAATCCTCATATTTCCCCAAACCCCTCCCAAGAATAAATGTGATTGACAATCTCTCGAGTTTTCAATTATTTTAGGATAAAAATCAGTCAGCTTTTCTTTGCAATCACTTACTCATCACAACCATATCTGCACTTAATGTGCCACCGTATTTTCAGAAGGAGAATAGTAAGGAGTGGCAATTTTTCCAAAGTTCCCAATCGCCTGGAAAACATTGTTTCATTTCTGAATCACACATGACAAGGAACGGATCAGTGTCTTCCTCAGATTAAGACATACAATGTATATGGCACTTAAAGAAAGATAATGATTGCCAGAGCAGTTGCTAAGTTTTGTTAAGATAAAACTATTAAAAGAGGTTTTCATTAGAACGGAGGATTTGCAAGGCTATGGAGAAGACTGGATCTTATAGGATATTTCTTTCAAAGAGTAATGGGTTAAATAACCACCTGCTCTCTCAGGTTCTGTATTTCTAGACCACCTATTGGAATTCCATCCAATTATCTTGTTGCCTTTTACACGCTATTTAAATTGGACCACAAAAACCCAGCAACTTGGTCTCACCCAACAACACTGACACTATGCTCTGTAGGTAAAGTTATGATTAGCACATTCCCCATTCAGTGCTCATTTTTGAGATAACATTTTTTTTTATATAAAAGAGCCCGTGTTGCTTTCATCAACAACTGATAATATGAGTATTTTTATTTCCTAATTTCAGGATTTCCCTTTTATTTCTTTTTCGATGCCATTCACTGCTTCTTTGTCTATTCTTAAATTTCATTGGTTCAAGAAGTACAGTACTGTTAGTCCTGACATTCACTGATATAATTTTCACTTTCATATTATCCATATACTTTTGTCAATTTTTAAGCTAAAGGGCAAAGAAAATAAATTTGGCAGGGAACACTGTGATATCTGCTGCAGTAAATTCTGAGCCAAATGTTCAATTCATACTTGTGCTACTTTAGTAAAGCAGCAATAGATTGAGTAATCTGATGTTACAATGTCACCACTGAAAGTAACTTGCAGAGCTGTCATACTGAGCACAAACATACTACGCGTGCAAAGTAGTTCTTCAACTTCCTCTTCACATTACACAATACTTCTGCATGAGGGTCGACCTTCCAGTCAGAACTGCACTCTTTATAATGTGGAAGGTTGCGTTATTGTTTGGAACTGCGCCATCTATATGAGTGCCAAGTATCGGACATTGTTCATGAACCCCAACATGTGCTTCTGGCTAGGTTTCTTTGCCTCCTTCCCTTCTATCTCACTTGCATTCGTGTTGAAGTACAAAGAGTTTCTTTAATGCAATTAAGTTTTAATTATATTTGTATTATATTTTAATCTACACTGCATCTGTAATCAGCTTCAGCACTCTTAATATAGTTTTGAACTTGCATTAAGGAATACTCCTTTATGTAAGAACCCTTTATACTTATCTGATTAAAAGCTCCATCTGTGCTTGAAATTGTGTCATGATATGAGCCAGCCTTTCTGCCAAGTCTGGTAATGCCACTATATTAGAGTTGCCCCAGCTGCTATCACTTTTTACTTATTCAGTAAGTACAGTAACAGAAACAATTTGACCCAAGTCCATTCTAGGTGGGAGGTCTGTAACTCCAGAAAATGAAGCAATGATTTGTTCACAAAGGCAATAGATCTGAGCTGAAACTGAGACCTTAGTTTTGCCTCTGGCATTGTCAACAAGGGATCACAGATACTTGCAAAGATATTATTCCAGCAATTGTTTGGATAATTCAGTACTGAAGTGCTAAGGTGTGCAATTGAATTACAGTGTATGTTTTACAGTATGGAAAATGTACACAATGGATTCATAAATAATAATATAATTACACTATTGATAGCAAGATCTTTGCTACATGTTATAGTTCTGTGAATAACTTATTGATTACAATGTGAATGGAACCACGATTTATTATAATTTATGTTAAAAGGCCATTCCTTTAAGGTCATTAGATATTAATAAATCATAGTATGTGCAGAGATGATTCTCTGCAAGTGCCTAGACTTTAAAATGAGAAATAGATTCCAATAGTAGCAAAGATAATGTGGAATATTTAGGTCAGT
The DNA here is from genome assembly GCF_047496795.1 of Chiloscyllium punctatum. Taxonomy (NCBI): domain Eukaryota; kingdom Metazoa; phylum Chordata; class Chondrichthyes; order Orectolobiformes; family Hemiscylliidae; genus Chiloscyllium; species Chiloscyllium punctatum. Next base: position 43,340,506 of record NC_092777.1, on the reverse strand, counting down.
AAGTTTGTTTTTCATTTATAGGCAGGAAGCAGTTATTAAGGTTAATAATCCTTTCAATGGCTTAAGCTGGCAGAGAGTGAATGGTTGTGATGCCAATAGGAATGTACCTTTCAGGGCACAAGGTCCCCCTAGTTGGGTGTTGGTCTGACTTGGATGTCCAATTTCAATTGTCTTCTGTTCTATTTGTGGAAGAGGTGACCACATCTTCCTTTGTTTGTCCCTTTTGCATGTTGAGTGCTGCCCAGATTTTTCTTCAAGGGTTGGGGCTGTCATCAGTTTATAAGGTGTGAAATCTGTTCATAGGAGATCTGGGAATGGAGGCCTGGGGTTTCTTTAAAGTCCTAGGTCAGGGGGAGTTTTCCATTCGCTATCAACCATTGAAGATTTTTCAGGAAGATGTTTCCCTGCAGGTATCAGGAGGTTTAGTGTATGTGAGCACAGGAGGCTATTCGAGATGTGCTGGTCTCAGCATCCCAGAAATAATCCTCATGATATTCTGGATGTGGATATCTATTGTGTTTGTGTGATGGTTCCTGAGCTGGTTTGAGTGTCAGTACTCTGCTGAGTAAACTAGGATGAATTAAACAATGCAAAATTTGTCTGTTTTATAACCCTAGGTGGTACCCCATTGTTTCCATATAGAATTCATACTTGTCTTGACCTTGGCTTTTGTGTTTTGGAGGTATTGCAGGTAGTTCGATTTATGGTCAAGTGTAATGTCAAGATATTTTGGCATTATGTTGCGGTTGAGTGATTGGCCAAAGAATTGGACAGGAAGTTCTTCACATTGTTCAGGTGGAAGGCAGCGTTTGGTTGAAGCCTACTTTGAAGGCATAAATCTTCAGTAAGTTTCACGGTGTCCTGAAGCTCTTTACCCAGGAAAACAAGAGGCAATTTGTCAATATGTATAAGTTGCCATGATTTTGTAGGAGGAAGCTCAAGGTGTAAATGTTGTAGAGAGCTGGTACATGAAGTAATCCCTTTGGGAGCTCATTATTCGTTATCTGTTGGGAGCTGGTTGGATCTCCAAGATGAACACAGAACTATTGGTTGCTGATTATAGAACTGATGGTTTTTTGTAGTGTCTTCTCACAGTAGGTGATTTTGAGGAGTTTCTGCAATACATATATATATAAAAAAAGGAGAGTTAATAAGGGCCTTTCCCATCTTCAGACCTTTATGGAAACCAACCTTAGTAAAAGTGAAGTCAATGTCACAACCTGCTTGGAGCAGCTGCTACCTGTGAAAAAAAATCTGTCTGTCTTTTAGAGCCGGTGGACAAGTGTCATCATTGTTTTCAGGGTGGGAGAAAGTGAGGACTGCAGATGCTGGAGATCAGAGCTGAAAATGTGTTGCTGGAAAAGCATAGCAGGTCAAGCAGCATCCAAGGAGCAGGAGAATCGAACATTTCCAGCATGACCCCTTCTTCAGGAAATGTGTAGAGGGAGGAAGAGAGCTTCCTTTCAGGGTAGGACCCAGTCCACTTAATAGGGAGCATTCCAGGAGCTTAAAAGCTATTAAAAGCAGAGAATAGCGGTGGTAGTTGCATAGGTCATCAAGTAATTTCCCAATCTTGGCAATGGCACAATGCTGGATTGACACCAGATGTTTGGCACCAGATGTATGAATGTTTGTAGACAGCTTTGCTAACCACTTCCTTCCCTGGGACCCAGAGTTCTTCAGGAATTCTAAATAAATCCTATGGACTACTGCTGCTTTGCCTGACTGGGTTGTTGTCAGGACACTCGCCACTTCCTCTTGTGTATAAGGACTTGGACAAAATGTCTGCACTCGGATAAACTTGAGAGACTGCAGCAGAGTTGTGTTTCCTATCTAGTTATCTTCCAATATCTCATAGGATATTATGCCATAAATTTGGAAAGACACTGTGTGACTCTACATTAAATAAATGATGCAATTCAATTAAGCACTGAGCATACATGAGGATTTACGGTTATATTTTGGGAATTCCCTGCAGTGGTCTGCAGGGCTAGAATGTCTTCCTGGCATCTCATTGACCCACAGACTTTCTTGCCCAGAATTCTAAGATTTACAAAGAATTTAACCTTTTGTCTGTTTCATTGAGAAAAATGTTGGTTTATGTAATTCATAATAATGTTTTGATTCTGTGCTGTCAGTAATTCCTGAACAGGTAAGTTCTACTCAAAATGACCATTTTTACCATCTTGGAGCGCACAGTGCAATAGTGATTCTAGTGTCAGGTTAGAACTTTAATCTGGACACACCAGAGGAACACGAAACACCATTTAGTCTTGATACTACATAGAATATAATTTGTTGTGAAATCAAACAGAATTTAAGCTTGAGCCACCCTGCACACTGAAGACATTCAAGCTGAATCAATGCTTTCACAAAGAAAATGGTCAACCTTGGGTTCCATTCTTCCTTCACTGGAAGTGGAAAGAAGGGGAAGTAATTGGGGGAGACAGCCCTGGCGAGATACACAGCCCCTTCTTACCCACACAACAACTAAGTTCTGGGCAAGAAGGTCTGTGGGTCAACGAGATGTCAGGAAGACATTCTAGCCCTGGAGGCCACTGCAGGGAACTCCCAAAATGTAAGCATCATCCAGAATGTTAAGGTGTGATTACTCTTACTGTCTCAGGGATGCATGGTACAACAGTAATTCTGGAGCCGGACTCCAATTTTACTCCAAGATGCATCAATAGGAGACCTTACCAGGGGTATCCTTGGATAAGATGATTGAGTCATGAGGAAAAAGTGAAAACGTGGGCTCTTCAGCCCTATAAAGAAGGCAACTGAAAGGTGACTGCATAGATCTGCATATCAAAAACTACTTGAATGGAGTTTTTGTGAAGATAAGGAGCAGTCAGCAAGCCTTTGTGGGAGAGTTCAAGTGAGTGTCTGAAACCTTGATTTATTTCATGTGTTTGAAGAAAGCTTTAAAAGCTGAGGTGTGAGTTAGGGTGTTGGACAAGTTTGGGAGAGAATCGCAAAAATCTTAAGTGACTGAAGTCTTCATGACCAAATTGATGCAGCATGAGAGGGACTGCATAGTATTTGTAAAATGCAGGTCACACAGGGCCTAGTGGTATTATTCTTGAACTGTTAATCCAGAGACCCAGGTAATATTCTGGGGACGCCAGTTTGAATCCTGCCACGGCACTTGAAATCAATAAAAATCTGGAATTAAGAGATGACCACGAAACCATTGTCAATTGCTGGAAAAATCTCATCTGGTTCACTAATATCCTTTAGGGAAGGACACTACCATTTTTACTTGGTCTGACCTACGTGTGACTCCAGACCCACAGTAATATGGTTGATTTTTAATTGAATTCCTGGCAGTTAGAGATGGGCAATAATTCTGGCCTAGCCAGTGACGCCCTCGCTGTGTGAATACGGAAAACATGGAGTGGACTATAAGGAGTTTCAGTAAGAGATTCTTATGGACAAATAGAAGCATGCAGAGATTTGTTTTGTACTTTTAGATTATGGACATTACTGGTGAAGCTGGCACTTATTCCCTTGCCCTCATTTCCTTTGTAGAAGTCTATGATGGGCCACTTTGAAATTCTGAAATTCTTGTGGTGATGATACTCCTCGAATGCAGTTAGTTAGGGAGCTCCAGAATTTTTGACCAAAGAGCAATATAGGAATACTGATATCTGTTCAAACCAGGATGGTGTGTGACTTGGAGCATCAGAAATTCACTGCACCCAGTGTCATACCAGTTTACAATGGTTAACAGAAAAGCTTATTAAAACATAATGCAGTAGGAAGTGGACAAGCAGTGCATGATATACTACTTTTTTCTTTGATTTCCTCCTATTTGAGGCTAATTTTCCCCAAACTACCCATTTCACTGCTTTTCACCTCATGCTGTGGGATCATTATTTTTGAACTAAGGGGGTCAGTGTGGTAAATACTCATCAGTTTTTTCTGTTGTTAAGCAGAAGCAGGGAAATGTGTGAAGATTGTATTGCTTATGATAATATTTTAAAAGGGTTAATATTGGAAACTTCATTAGGCTCCACCCAGTCTGACATCACACAGAATTGAGAAATCCAGCCCTAGATTCTGATGTGGTCAAAGTGACATTACTGATTCCTGAAGACCTCAGAAATTATTCCCAACATAACTTGTACGTAATACTATCTGGCAATAAACTACAACTTTGTTGCTGAGTCAAGTGCCTCTCCTTGGTGAGACCCATGAGTGTTTCATTCTCTGCCATTATTACCCAAATAGACCCTGGACTCAATGTAAAATGGGGTGCTGGTGTCAGCACTCTGCCCCAACCATAAGTCTCCAGTAGTTGGTTTTGTGTATCTGTAACTGATTTGACCAGCTGACTGTCCCTTTGGTGTTCTCACTACCTGTGTTTGGTGTTTTTAAATTGGAATTTAAAATTTATTCTTTGGAATTGGGTCCAGAAATCCAATTTTCATGATGTATAAATGAGACTTTGTCCATGATTGTTCATGTACCTTCATTCTAAACTTATGCTGTCACTTGATCTAATCCTGACAGTTCAAATAGGCTATTTTACACCTTATAATTATCAAACCAATTTAATCTAGATTTAATTAACAGTGAAATAACTGCACAGAAGCCGGTTTCCCATCACCAAGTCGCACCTTTATTGACATGTGCGTTGTAAATGGGTTGTGACCAGCCAGTTCAAAGTCTAGACTGAGGAGATCTTCTGAATCACTTGTTTATATCTGTCAGCCAGGGCTCCCTGATTGGCCCAGGTTAACAAACCCAATCAAGGATCTCATAGTCAATGAGATCCACCTAGTCATGGTTCCAATCACTCACAATCAATGAGTACATTCAACATGCTTCACTATTTAACAACATTGATTTTCACTAGTTTAACGTTTATAAAAATCTTTCGAAACGTTCAATTTAAGTTACCTTTTCTACATGATGCTCGCTACCCAGTTTGTGCCTTCCACATTCCAAGCAGACCCAAATCGCTTTGCTGTTAATGTAAAATATTGTGCTAGATGTAGCAAAGATAAAAACATCTCAGCTGAATAAAGAGAGGTCAGGTTATAAATAAATAGAGCTCTGAGTACATATCATTAATGAGGAGATTGGTCAACATACCAACTGAAATACATTTTAAGAGTATGTATGTAAAGTTTAATTCTGTAGGGTTTTTTTTCCGAATGACAATAAACAATAGGTGCAGGAGTAGGCCATTCGGCCCTTCGAGCCAGCACCACCATTCAATTGAACAAAATGTTTTGGACTAAATAAAAATGATAACAGGTCTAGATTGTATATGAAAACAAAATAGATGGCAGAGACAGGTCTGGAAACATTGGTGAAGAGAAAAACAGAGGTTGGATGATCTTTTATCAGAATTACCATGTAATCAACAACCCAAAAGAGAACTTTGTAAGAGAAACCAATTACAACTAAGTGTTCAGTTTCAGATTCATTTTCCTGCATCAGGCCTGAATTACCAGATTAATATTTCCATGGATTGGGTATCAGAATTGTCCCTCCGTAGATTGTTCCCATTGGCAGATTTAATTTTCACCATCTTCCATGGCCCCAGAACATTAACCTGAGTTCTGGATTACTAGTCCAATGACATTATGACCATATCATTGCCTTCCCGGTATGCTATGTGGAAAACCAGGCATCATCTGCTGTGTGGGTTACTGCTGAGCAAGAGATGGGACAAGCATGTACACACACACATTTATCTAATTAAATTTAGATTTATCTTTATTGTCACATGTACTTACATGAGTACAGTGAAAATTTTAGAAGTCACCACTTACAGTACCATCATATTAGGTTTCCTACAGTATGGAAACAGACACTTCGGCCCAACAAGTCCACACCAACCCTCTGAAGAGCAACCCACCCAGATCTATTCCTCTACATTTATCCCTGACTAATGTACCTAACACTATGGGCAATTTAGCATGGCCAGTTCACCTCACCTGCACATCTTTGGAGTGTGGGAGGAAACCAGAGCATCCAGAGGAAACCCACGCAGACATGGGGAGAATGTGCAAACTCCACACAGACAGTCGCCCAAGGTGGGAATTGAACCCGGGTCCCTGGTTCTGTGAGGCAGCAGTGCTAACCACTGAGCCACCATGCCGCAAATGTACCTAAATGCAGATTCTTAAGTACAAATTCTTAGGAATAAATTAGAAAAATAAAGAAATAAAAAGTTCAGAATAACCGTCCTTGCAGCTTTCTAAAGTGGAACTTTCTCATAAATTAGGGGTCATGTTGGAAAAGGTGTTCGGCTTGGAAAAGATTAATACTATGGAGTGCATTCAGCATAATGATGTCATGATGTCACGTGGATTTGAGTGGGAGAACAGCTTTGGATCTCGAAGGAGATACATCTGCTGAATATGCCTCTCTACATAATCTTTGTAGCAATGTCCATCAGTCCAAGGTAACTTATATCTAATTGGTATTTTCATGGGAGATGATCTAGTGGTTTTCCTCTGCCACACTGGACCAAGTGAGCTCTGTAGATTCCTACCTGAAAAGTGGATGGTGGCAGCAAATCTATGTTATAGTGACCAAGAGCCCAGAGCTCAGACAACCTGAAGGGCAGGACTGAGGATTTATCATACAAGTCATAGAACCACCTCAAAGCAATTAATGCAGCTCCCAGCATTAACATACTGCACACCAGCTGTACGAATCATGCAGGCACTGTCCTGCCACCAAAATCTCAGTGGGAGGAGTGAGGGGCATGGTGTCCCAGAAGTCAACATGATTATTCTTCTGTCACTCAAATAGACCGTTCTTCTAAATCTTAAAGCTTGGAATAGCAAGTGGGGAGTAAGGGGTTATTTTTCAGGTTGGTGAGCTGTGACCTATGGACTTCCACAGGGATCCATGCTGGGACCACAACTGTTTACAACATAAAGACATATTAATGACTTGGAAGAAGCGAGTGAATTTACTGTCGGAAAATTTTCAGACGACGCAAAAATAGATGGCAAATCACTTTGCAGGAGGGATACAAATGGTTCACAGAGAGATATTGATAAGTCAAGTAAGTGGGCAAAAAGTTGGCAAATTGAGTATAATGAGGGAAAATGTGAAGTTGTTCATTTTGAAAGGAAGAACAAAATAATAGAATATTATTTAAATGGAGAAAAAGCTGCAGAAAGCTGCAACACAAAGGGAAGTTGGGGTACTTGTCCATGAAACAAAGAAAGCTCGCACATCTATGCAGCAGATAATCTGGAAGGCAAATGGATGTTGGCCGTTATTTCGAGGGTATAAGAGTAGTGATGATGAGACCACATCTGAAGGATTATGAATAGTTTTGGTCCCCTTATTAACAGAAAGATTTCATTAGAGGCAGTTTCTACAAGGTTCACTAGGATGATCCCTGGCGTGGAGAGATTGTCTTATGAGCAACAATGAGACAAATTGAGATTCTACTCACTGGAATTTAGAAAAATGAGAAGTGATCTCATTGAAGCATGTAGGACTCTTAAGGGCTAGACAGGGTAAATGCGGAGAGGATGATACCCTTCAGGGGAGTCTAGGACCAGAGGAATCGTCTCAGAACAAAGGGATGCTAATTGAGACTGAGATGAGAAGGAATTTCTTTTGTTAGAGAGTTGTGAGTCTTTGGAACTCTTTGAAGCTTTGAAGATAAAGTCCTTGTGTGTCTTTAAGGCTGAGGTAGATTCTTGATCAGTCAGGGAATCTAGGGTTACAGGGAAAATGTGGATGTGAGGAATGCTGGTTCAGCCATAATCCATGTGAATGGCAGGGCAGGCTTGAGGGGCCAAATGGCATACTCCTCTGTTCATATTTCTTGTAATATTATGGTCTTAGAAGTTATTTTCTCTGTTCTATTAATCATGGAGTGATACTATAAAGAGACTTCATTCCCAGCTGTTATTACTGTTGAATTTTTAATTTATTCATTTATTTTCCTAGTTTAAACCACAAAAGACTTTAATGTAAACTGTTACCTATTTCTTTATTTTTCTACTACTCTATAAAGTAATCATAGAAACAGGCCACTTGGCCCAACAAGTCTATACCAACCCTCTGAAGAGTAACCCACTAGACCCATTCCCCTATCCTATTACTCTACATTTATTCCTGACGAATGCATCTGGCCTACATTTCCCTGAACACTATAGACAATTTAGCATGGCCAATTCACCGAAACTGCACATCTTTGGATTGTGGGAGGAAACTAGAGTTCCTGGAGGAAACCTACACGGACACAGGGAGAATGTGCGAATTCCACACAGGCAGTCGCCTGAGGCTGGAATCGAACCCTGGTTCCTGGCGCTGTGAGGCAGCCGTGCTCACCACTGAGCCACCGTACCATTGTTTAATTTTTTAAAACTCTCGTTTCTCGTACTACTATGTACCTAATTTTTTTTGTACCAAGGTACCATGGTACCGAAGATGGTGCCATGTTTGGCAACATTATGCTCTTTTTACTGTACTCCTGTACTTCTGTACTTGAGTACACATGACAATAAAATCTAAAACCTAAATCTAAATCATCTTACTTTAGTAGGTAGCCGCTCACTTCAGTTGCAAAACAAAGTTATAAATCTGTTGCTGTGACAGTCAGTTTGACATCTCAAAAGATTTGCAGTTGGCCGTGGTATTGACAGCTAAAATCAGATCATGCTTTATCTGCAGACAATATCAGTTTGATAGTCAGTGATAACTTTCTTTTGAGGAGAATACTTGGATTTTTATTTTGTCCTGGTCACCTTGGCCTTGAAAACATCTCCTTCACCGAGCTACTCCAGGCTGACAAGTTGGACGTAATTCTAACACAGTGAAAGTTTGCAATTTGTTAACTCAATAGGTCTTTCATTCAGTATTTATACACTCATCAATATTTGCTCCTCAGTATGATATTAGTAGATTCTGTTTGTTTTTGTTTCTCGGTTGCCAATTACAGGCAGTTTGAAGAATCTGGAATATTTCCAACAGAGAAATCTTACTTTTTGGTGCTTTTCCTTTGGCACCAATTTGCCAAAAATATCAGCATCATCATTAATGACAAAGACATTATATTAGCTCAACAAACAACACTAAAGGAGATTTGTGCTTTTGCTGAAACTATGCAGTTTTGGGATAGTGGAATTTCTCCACTGACTTGAACTCAATGGGTATAGTATTACGAATGAAAATTTGACTTTCTTTATTAATTGCTGCTCTACAATGATAATGTCATCTATGAAAACTGTTCAAACGTTTCCTGTTAATTCAACATACTGCAGATACTGGAACTTTAAATAAAAAACATAAAATACAGATCATTCTGCTATAACACAGGTTTTGTTCATGTGAATTCGCAATAACACAAGTGAAGAATTGGTGACACATGCGTATTTGTTATTGCAATTCTGGCCCCATTTTAAACGTGCTGCAATTACGTGATTTTCTTATAACACGAGATTGCACGAGAAAGGAACTATCTCATAGCAGAACTATCTCTATGGAAATATGCAGCAAGTCTGGCAGCATCTGTGAAGTAACTTTTCAGAATTGTCACTTTTCAATATATTCTGCATATTAAAAGAACTCCATGATGCAGAACGTGAAAATTATTTGTCGTCAATTTCATCTCCTATATTTCTGCTCATTTGTAAATATTGTTTAGTTTCTATAATCCCAAAGTTATTTTGTCAGACTTTATTAATGCCTGTGGTTGCATCTCAACCTTGTTGAACGTGTCTTAAAAAGTCTCATGCAATGATTGTTCAGTATGACTAGGATATCTGTTCTGACCTACGAATTTGAGAAATCTTTGAAAATCCTCTATTTTCAGAAACAGCTCTCAATTGCAGACACTTAAATACCAAAGGATACTTGCAATGTGATTTGATTGACTCTAAGCATTTGTAAGTGCAATGTATGTTAAAAGCAATGTAATATTCTACAATGACAGGTGCACTATGATGTGACAGAGGACCGTTTGTTTGCACTATTTGTACTTCACTGAACTGCAATGAGGAATTGTTGACTTGAGGTGTGTGCAGAGTTAAGCTATGCCTATAGCTTAACTGTTTGTGCTGATCATTAAAGATGTAATCTGAAGCTTTTGAGTCAATCCGAAATGAACTTTTGGGTGTTCTCAATCTACTTGCTGAGTAAATTTTCTTAATTCCCTTTTCAAAGCTGTCAGCACTAATGGATTTGCATGCCTTCTTTGAAGAAGAACTTTTAGTCTTTTATGTTAATTTACATACATCTAGCTGGAGAATTTGCTTTAAGAATAATATTGCTGTGCCATTTAATTTTATATTCTAAATTGAAAAATAACTATCAATGGGTAACTAATCCCTGTTAAAACTCCGTTAAAGTGTTTTTCTTTGAAATTAGTTTTCCAATCATTGATTTCAATTTGATAATAGGTCCCTGAAATAATTAGACACATCCTATTGATTTGACTCACAGTTATATTGAATATCCTGGCCAAGAAAGGATTTTATATCTTGTTCTACTACACCAAGCAACATTTTAGCTCAATTTTATATTTCAGATTTATGTGGATACTTGCTCTCTATTTTAGTTTCTTTCTTCAAAAATGCTGCCTGATCTGCTGAGTTTCTCCAGCACTTTGTCTTTACAATGATGTCCCTTCGAGGCTCAGATTGGACAAATAACAATGGGCATAAAATAAATCATGGATGTGTTGAGCAAATATTTTGTACCTGTCTTCACTGGAAAATACAAAAAAATTGCCAGAATACTTGAAAAATCATTGTATAAAAGGGAGGGAGGAACTTAAAACAACTATAATCAGGAGAAATGTGTCAGAAAAACTACTATAACTCAAGGTTGACATGTCCCTGGATCTGATGGCTTTCATCCTAGGGCTATGAAAGAAGTGGCTGCAATGAAATCAGATGTAATGCTTATGATCCCCCAAAGATTTCTAATTTCTGGAAAAGTCTGAGTCGGCTACAAAATCATGAATGTAATAATTTTGTTTAAAAAAGGAGGGAGGTGATGCGGAAATTATAAGTTAGCCTAGTGTCCGTTGTTAAGCTTTTAAATGTCATTGTAAAATCAGGAAGAAGCAATATGAGTTTGTGAAAGAGGAATTATATTTGACTAATTTATTAGAATTATTTGAGAAGGTGACAAAGCAATTTGGACAAAGGGGAACGTGTAGATATGGTGCACTTGAATTTCCAAACGACAATTGGCAAATGTCACATCACGATTGCATGATGAAATAAGAGCTCATGGTGTAAGGGATGTCAAGTTAACATGATTAAAGGATTGATTAGTTATGGAGCCATACTGCACAGAAAGAGATCATTCGGTCCAATAGTCCATGCCAAGCATAATCCCAGATGAAACTAGTCCCACCTGCCTGATCCTGGCCCATATCCTTCCAAGCCTTTCCTATTCATGTATTTCTAATAACTCAGGAAGCTCAACTGAAAAGGACCATCATTTATTGTTGCACAGCAAGATAGGGCCATTACTCATGGTGTACATAAGCTAGTACCAGACTAGGACAGACCTTTCTGCAGAATTATCCCTGGATATGCTTTTTTTTCTTGTTTCTATCCAGAAATGCTATTATGCACAACTGAGCAACCTTCTCATCATCAAATTCACCGTGAGTTTCTTTCTTTGCCTGTGTTAAACTAGTAACTGCCACTAGTAAACATTGTATCTGCTTTATAAAGGGTGATGAGTTCCAGTTGGACAGGCCATTGCCTATTACCAAGGAACTCATACTCAGTGAGCACCATTGTGGATTAATACAGGATTCCTCATTGGCCTTGTATTAATTATCACAATTAGATAACAGGAATCAGACAGTAAGGATAATTTTGTCATTTTCAAGTTCAAAAGCTGTTTCTCATGGGATGCTACATGGATCAGTGCTAAGCCATCAATTACTTATGATCTATACAAATGACTTGGGATGACTGAATGTAAGGTGTAATTTATTGATGGCACAAAAATTGGAATGTAAATTGTCAAGAGAACTTGAGTCTACACAGGGTTTTGGATTGGTTAAGTGAGTGAGAAACAATTTGTCAGATGGAGTATCGTATGGAAAAATGAACTTGTCCACATTGGCAGGAGGAATAGAGAGGTAGTACAGCCATTCAATTTAGAGAGCCTGCAAAACTCTGTGGAAAAGAAGAACCTAGTTGTTCTGGAACATGAATCACATTGCAAACCTTGGCAAATGGATTTTATTGCAAGGTGAGTTGAGCATAAAAGAAGGCAAGTTATGATACAGTTGTAGAGGTAATGGACCATATTAGGGTTGCTTATTTGAGAAGGGATATAATTTCATCTCAGTTAAGAGAACGTCCAATCAACTGACACTGAAATGAAGAGGTTAGTTTTTTTGGAAAGTTTGAACTGTTCCCATTGAAATTCAAAAGAATGAAAGGTGATCGAATTGAAACCTACAAAAATCTTGAGTGGTCCTGATAGGATGGATGCTGAGAGATGTTTTCAATTGTGTGAGAGATTAGAATCAGAGGAGACAGTTTTAAAATTTACGTGTCTTTCCCACTTGAAACTGAGTTCAGGGGGATTGTTAATGCGTGGACTGGCTTTTGTTTTCTCCCAGAGAGCAGAGAAAGCTGGATTACTGATTGTATTCAAGGCAGAGTTATTTCGATTTCTGACCCGCAAGGGTGTCCAGGATTTTGGAGAGCAGGCAGGAGTGTGAAGTTGAGGCTGTACTAAAAGTAGCATGATCTTATCAGAATTGTGAAGCAGATTTGAGAGGTTAAGAGGCCTATTCCTCTTCCTAATTCTTGTGTTGTTGTATCTTAGCATGAAGCTTTCTTCTTTTCTATTTTAATCCTTTATAAATAACAGTTCAGTTCTAGTTGGTCTCACCTGAAAATTCACATTTGTCATCTCCACCAGAATCCTGCAGCACAGGGTGTGAATGCTTGGAGCTTGATCATGCCAAACGTGGGTTACTTGGCAACAAGTCAATATAACATTTGTATAAATTGTCACATTTTTGCATTATGTATGGATTCACAAATTTTGTATAAACATTTTATATATAACAAGGCACTGAGCGTATTCCTTCCCATCTTACACTCCAACCTCCAGTTTGAAATCACAATAACAGATTTCTTAAGACTTTTCTTTCATTAGAGAAGGGAACCAGTGAGATGTGGTTGTGTGACACACAACTTTCTGTTTTTAAAGCTGCTTGTAATTCTCGAGTGGCATTGCTCGAAGTCTGTATTCTCTTATTTGTTTCTGCTTTAATATTCCTCGACTTTCTGTTTCTCATTTTTGCCTTTTCCTCTCTATGTGTTTCTTTTGCCATTTTTGTTCCTCTCTGTATTCTCTTCTGTTTTCCAGTTTTTCTGTTTTCAAGGAGAGTGGACAAATGGTGAGCTTTAGTACAAATGGAAATGTTAAGAGCAGCTGAGAGATTAGGAGGAGTTGTATTCTACAGTGTTTAGCAGCTTACCTGCTTATCTCTGTTAGCCCAGCACACACCCTCCTGCTTCCTCCACTTCCATACATTGATTGAGTTCACCTTCCCCACCTCACTATTCCCCACCCTTCACCCACTCTCACCCAATAACCGATCCAGTTTCATAGTTTCTTTCTGCCATCATTCCCACCATTCATTCTTTCCTCACTCCCAATCACTCCCACATAGGCAGTTCGGGAGAAGCTACCTTTCTCTTTTACAAACTTCAGCACTCCTGTCCAGGCCACTTCATCAAAATAATAAACATTGTTGGGTTTCAAAATTGAACTGGTTTTCCAATTAGAATGAAGCAGACATTCTCTTCCACAGGTATTAGGGATTTAAATGTTTACATTTCCCAGTTATTATTGAAAATCAGAGATAAGAGGCTTCACTTCAGCTCTGATGAAGCATCATCTAGACTCGGAATGTTAGTTTGGTCTCTCCCTATGGATGCTACCTGTTCCAGTGTGATCTCCAGCATTTGTTGTTTTCAGATAAAAGTTCCTATTTGCTTCCAGACTTAACTAATGTCTTATGAATTCATATACACTACATGGATCTCTGGCCTTTGTGACGTTTAAATAAAATGAAGCAAACTACATCATGTTTGGTTGATGTGGAATTAGTACAGAAATAAAACACTGCAAAGACTTAAATCTGAAATAGAAACAGATTTACTGTTACTGGAAATATTAACCAGGTGAGGCAGCACCCCTGACGATGGAAACATAGTTAATCTCACAGGTTGAGAATCTTCTATCAGAACATTCTGTATGATAATTCTGGTCTTCTTAACTTGTTGGTTCTATGGGTATGATACTCCAAACAGGAAAATCATCGAGTACAGTAGAGTGGCATTTATGACAATTTGAATAGATTAATATTCAATTTCAAATTGAACATTTTGACCTATTATGATATGTGAACAGCCTGACTGAAAATAGAAATATCCACATTGTTATGATCTTGGCAAAGACCTGTAACATTTTTATTATTTGTTTAATTTGGAAATCTAATAAATGTTTGGAAATCTAAAGAATATGAATATTAATAACTACATTTTATCTTAAGTAGTCGCTGCATTACAAGACTTTACAATTACAAATATGCTTTTGAACCAAACATTTTAACACAAAGTTCCTTCCTCACTCATTTCACTTACATCTCCAGTAACTCAAGTCAGGCACTTATCTGAAGTTGGAAGGTTAACCATCTGTGTCCTGTTTAAAAGGTTCATAGAGATGCTGTGTTTATTGTTTGTCTGCTTACAACCAGTAATGCTTCCCCTTCAAATGTCTTCCACCTGTCCAAGGATCCAATGCAGTGCTAGTCATTACAAATTCCTTCTTAGGTTTGGCGGTATTGTTTGGAGAGGATTGCTGAGGGTACACCAAGCACTGCTATAAAAATCCAGAATTGAATATGCATTGTACTTGACTCAGTGTGAGAAATGTGTTGCTTTACTGTGAAATATATGACATGAATATTTCACAAAAATGTGCACATTCTATTCAGTCAGCCAGGAATAAATTTGGCATTTAAAAAACTTGCAAATTTTGGACTTAAAACTATTTACTTGCATTTAAATATCCAAACTTGGAACAAAAACAATTTTTTTTCATAATAACTTGCCAGAAATACGGATGAATATAATTAGAGATGTATAGAAATCTGAAGCTTACTTGGAGGAAAGATGCAATGAGAATATACAAAGCATAGAAACACATTTTAATGAGAAATATTTGTATGTGTTTTGCATTTCACATGTGGAGATATGAAGTATTTCAGAGGTTATCAATGCATTTCAATGATGTGATGATTAGTCTTCAGAAAGAATGATCTATTTACAGTGAAGTGAAACGTCCACAGATCATTTCCAGGCATATTTCAAGAAATCTTTCAATGGGGTTATAATCCTTAGCTGCTGACAATGTTAGCTCATTAATACTTTTTACCTGATTAAAGATTACATTTCCAAATAGAATAATTTCATCTTGCTTTAAATCTAAGATATTGACTAATTCCACAAATACTAAGGCCTTCATATTTATTCCTGAGTTGGGTGCTTGGGGTTGAGAAATTTTCCAATTTGCTGTACTTGCCTTGAGATAAAGTGCTCCCAACAATAGGGTAGCTTTTCCAGGGGTTAGAGTGCATGCTGGAACCACCAGCCTAGTACCGTCATCCCTCACATCCCTTCCCATTTCCCATTCCCTGTCCATGACAATTCAAGTCAATCCATCCTGCCAACATCTCCAAAGGCCCTTTGTATTCTCCATGTTACTCGAGACCCTTCAATTTACACACATGGTTCCTCATTTTTTTGTGCCAACCTGTTTGCACTGCTCATCCCTCAGGCTCCCTGCTCCCATGGCTAGGTTAAAACATGCCAATACCCGTACAACCTCTCAGCTGCAAGGTCTCTTTGAGCTCCTATTCCAACTTAGTTGTAGCTTATGGCAGCCCATACCCCCTCCCAGCCCCTTTTCCCTTATATCCTCCATGCCAACTCATTCAGCATGCACAATGTATAATCTGGAAGATAAGATGAAAAAAAGTAATAAGTATCCAATACAGGCTTCAAAGTATTAAAAACCATTTCATTGATAATAGCCCATTTAGTACTTTTGACATCCCCACGAGAGCATAATCATTCAGAGAAACAAATATTTTTATTCATTGCTCATCTTCAAAGACAACTAATCTCTTCTTAACCATTTGGAATTGTCAATTAAACGATAAGCTTACAGCTCCATTGTGATGGTAGGTTTTCAATGGAGTAAAGCAATAATAATACTGCAATGATATCCCTCAGACATATATCAACATGCAGCTATTGAAACTTACCATTCATTCTGTTTCCAACTCAACACTGCAGGCTAATTTATTTTTCTATAAATGTAAAGAAAATGGGGATTTAAATAACTTCAGAACGGAAGAAAGGTCATTGAATTCAAAACATTAACCCTGCTTTCTATCCACAGATGCTGCCAGACCTGTTGACTTTCTCCAGCAATTTCTGTTTTTGTTTTAGATTTCCAACAACCACAGTTCTTTGTTTTATTGATCGAAATAACTTGGAAGTTTGACAGTTTTATCAGACCTTTCATATTTACATCTACTCTTAACAACTGTAAGTGACACACTGTGGATTAAGGACCTTGCTCCAATGAAAATGTTTGAACTTAGCACTGACTCTGAGTTGAAAATAGAATCTGTCCAAAATAGAGGTGTGATTTCTGAATCCAGGGTCACCTGCTACTTTACAGAAGGCACCGAGTCTCAGCAAATCTGTGAAAATCCAAGTCTAAAACTAATTCTGAGATTTAATATATCAGAATATTTTGTTTCTGCAACTCTTGCTACATCATGTAATAGTGTATGTTCAATCAGGTGTGAGTCTTGTAACACAGCTTATGAAAGAGTGACAGGGAATAGTACACGCAAGAGTACAAATTAGATGATGCTGATAGCTGATTCAGTACTGTTTCGAATTAAGCATGCAGGCTGTATTATCTCCTTTGTGATACTTAGTCAAATCATATTTATTAATTAGTCTTGGAATTTGTTTCATGCACATTCATTTTCAGTTTTTTATCAGTTGTCAGGAACTAGAGCACTTTGTTTTTTTGTCTTTCTTACTTTTTTAAACAATTTTCATTCCAACCCATTGTATATTTGGTCGAAGTATTGGGATTTGGATGTGATTTTATAGATTGAATTTTATTGTGGTTCACATACAAACTGATGTGGAGTTAATACTATCACTGATTTGTATGCTAGATGACAGGTACCTCATACAGCCATTAAAGCTACCACTCTTCCTGATGGAGCAAGATGGGAGCAGTTTGTCTGCAGCTTGTCATAAGTGCCAATAAAAATTGGCCTTTTGTCATTGATTTTTATGTGCCAGCAACACCCAATTCTCTTTATGGAATAAGAAGTGATGTCTTTGTTTACTATAAAACAAACACCATGGAGGCTTGCTCAGCTTCCCTCGAACACAGTGGAAAGAGTGCAGTCCATTGTTGCTAAAATGAATGCCTTTGTGCCGCTGGAATTCAGTGTTGTGTAATTACCAGTTGTATGACCCCTTCTAGATTAAGAAGTTTCAGTAGCATCACACACTGACTGTTAAGTAAAATTCCATCATAATTAAGTAATTGGAAGAAACTTTTATGATGCCTAGCCAATACTTTCTCCTAGCCAATACTATTGGCTGCCATTGTGGTGCTTCCAGTTGTGTTTCTTTCTGTTCTGTACAGTGTTAAATGTTCAAAAATCGTTTTTTTGTTCTTGATATTGTATTGTGCTTACCTTCAAGTTGATTGTGGTGTCGCACATGGGGAATCTAGTAAAATATAGTCTCAAGAAAGTCAGTGTTGGATAGAAAGGATAATTGAACCCGGGTGCACACTCAAATTTATATGTGCATTTTGGAATCATAGAATCCCTACAGTGTGGAAACAGGCCCTTCACCCCAACAAGTCCACACCAACCCTCTGAAGTGTAACCCACCCAGACCCATTCCCCCACTACTCTACATTTACCCCAGATTAATGCACCTAACCTACACATCCCAGAACACTATGGACAATTTAGCATGGCCAATTCATCTTACCTGCACATCTTTGGATTGTGGGAGAGAATAGGAACACCCAGAGGAAACCCACGCAGACACGGGGAGAATGTGCAAGCTCAATACAGACAGTCATCCAAGGGTGGAATGAAACCCAGGTCCCTTGCGCTGTGAGGTAGCAGTGCTAACCACTGAGCCACCGTGCCGCCCCAAAAAAGTTTCAAGTAGTTTATTGTGTTTTAGTTTATTAGTTTGCTTTTATAATATTACTCCTGTTTGCAGTTAATTTGGACGAATTCAGTAGCAAACATTCAGAAATGGTGATGGGACACAAGAACTAAGTCCCACTGTTTAACTGAGGGAATTTCAGCTCATGCCTGTCAGGACAAATGGTTTAATAGCGGAAAAACACTGTCAGAATTAGGAAGAGGGGCTGAGTAGTAGAGCTGTGAATCACCAGGATACATGTGGAAGATCCCCCTGTGTCTTCAGACTATATCATTAAGAGGCAAGAGCAAATTAAGAAAAGGTAAGCATCAAGAATAGATCCAGAAGCAACTCCAGATGTAAACAATAGTGGTGGGATATGGGGTGGGGGTGGGGGGGGGGTGGAGATGTGCAATCTGGCTACAATTCAAAGACATGGAGATTTATATTGAAATGAGATGCGTGGTGTCTCAAGTTTTGTTTTCTATGTTAGAGAGCAGTAGCTTTTGTTTACTTGATTCTTTTTTTTGGGGAAATGAGAAGGATTAGTTATGTTTTTTTATTTACTTCATTAATCGACCATTTCCTCAAGTGGACTGTAGGCAAGCAGTCAGAATTCTTTTTCCAATTTTTATTTGTTGAATCAGATAGCTACATGGAGGATTGGTGAACTGGCCTCAAATCACTAAAGTATAATCCATGGAGCTAAGCTCCCTTGAAGTTGCTCAGCAGGACCTTTTTACTTCTCCTTCCAAGTTAAGTGAGCAGTGAAGGGAGATCTGTAATACCTTTTTGCACCGTTAATCAAATGGTAAGCTCCTGACACTGCGATGAGGAGCAAAAATTCCAAAATGAATGCACATCTGTAGCTGAACAGCATGGTTTAAATTAAAAATCCATCCACCAACCAGAAATATATAATTCTCAGTAGAGGAAACCATTTGTTTGAGATAACAACTACAATTAGAATTGCATGCCAAGATGCTTTATTAGAGATATGTCAAATAACTTTGAAGCTAAACTTATTAGGGTTGTTGAGACTGGGATTACCTTTAATTTATTCAGTGGGAGTGATCATTGCTGGTGGGCCAACATCTATTCCCAATTGCTAAATGCCCTTGAGAGCTGCTCACTCCTACATTCTTGGGGGGGGGGGGGGGGTGGAATTCGCTAAAGCTATTGGGGTGGGTTTAAACTAATCCAGCAGGGGGGTGGGAACCAAAATCGTAGTTTGAGTATAGAAAAGGTTGAGAGGAGGGAGGTCCAAAATCAAGTTTCAGGGACGCAAGATGGCCCGGCAAGCAAGAAGTTGGTTTGAAGTGTGTCTACTTCAATGCCAGGAGCATCCGGAATAAGGTGGATGAACTTGCAGCATGGGTTGGTACCTGGGACCATGATGTTGTGGCCATTTCGGAGACATGGAAAGAGCAGGGACAGGAATGGTTGTTGCAGGTTCCAGGATTTAGATGTTTCAGTAAGAACAGAGAAGATGGTAAAAGAGGGGGAGGTGTGGCATTGTTGGTCAAGGACAGTATTGCAGTTGCAGAAAGGATGTTAGGGCACTCGTCAACTGAGGTAGTATGGGCTGAAGTTAGAAACAGGGAAGAAGAGGTCACCCTGTTGGGTGTTTTCTATAGGCCTCCAACCAGTTCCAGAGATGTAGAGGAAAGGATAGCAAAAATGATTCTCAATAGGAATGAGAGAGACAGGGTAGTTGTCATGGGGGGCTTCAATTTTCCAAATATTGACTGGGAACACTATAGTACGAGTACTATAGATGGGTCAGTTTTTGTTCAGTGTGTGCAGGAGGGCTTCCTGACATAGTATGTAGACAGGCCAACAAGGGATGAAGCCACATTAGATTTGGTACTGTGTAATGAGCTGGCCAGGCATTAGACTTGGAAATAGATGAGCACTTTGGTGATAGTGATCACAATTCTGTTATGTTTACTTTAGTGATAGAAAGGGATAGGTGTATACCACTGGGCAAGAGTTACAGCTAGGGGAAAGGCAATTACGATGCGATTAGGCAAGATTTAGGAAGCATAGGATGGGGAAGGAAACTGCAGGGGATGGGCACATTAGAAATGTGGAGCTTATTCAAGGAAAAACTCCTGTGTGCCCTAGATAAATATATACCTGTCAGGCAGGGAGGAAGCCGTAGAGCACGGGAGCCGTGGTTTACGAAGGAAGTGGAATCTCTGGTCAAGAAGAAGAAGAAGGCTTATGTTAGGATGAGATGTGAAGGCTCAGTTAGGGCGCTTGAGGATTACAAGGTAGCCAGGAAAGACCTAAAGAGAGAGTTCAGAAGAGCCAGGAGGAGGCATGAGAAGTTGTTGGCAGATAGGACTAGGGTAAATCCTAAGGCTTTCTCCAGGTATTTAAGAAATAAAAGAATGATGAGAGTAAGATTAGGTCCAGTCAAGGATAATAGTGGGAAGTTGTGTGTGGAGTCAGAGGAGATAGGGGAAGCACTTAATGAATATTTTTCGACAGTATTCACTCTAGAAAACGACAATGTTGTTGAGGAGAGTACTGAGATACAGGCTAGGTGGGATTGAGGTTCACAAGGAAGAGATATTAGAAATCCTGCAGAGTGTGAAAATAGATAAGTCCCCTGGGCCGGATGGGATTTATCCTAGGATCCTCTGGGAAGCCAGGGAGGAGATTGCCGAGCATTTGGTATTGATCTTTAAATCATCATTGTCTCCAGGAATAGGCCAGAAGACTGGAGGATAGCAAATGTGGTTCCCTTGTTCAAGAAGGGGAGTAGAGACAACCTTTGTAATTATAGACCAGTGAGCCTTACTTCAGTTGTTGGTAAAGTGTTGGAAAAGGTTATAAGAGATACGATTTATAATCATCTAGAAAAGAATAATTTGATTAGGGATAGTCAGCACGGTTTTGTGAAGGGTAGGTCGTGCCTCACAATCCTTATTGAGTTCTTTGAGAAGGTGACCAAACAGGTAGATAAGAGTAAACCGGTTGATGTGGTGTATATGAATTTCAGCAAAGCGTTCGATATGGTTCCCCACAGTAGGCTATTGTACAAATTGTGGAGGAATGGGATTGTGGGAGATATAGCAGTTTGGATCAGTTATTGGCATGTTGAAAGAAGACAGAGGGTGGTGGTTGATGGGAAATGTTCATCCTGGAGTCCAGTTACTAGTGGTGTACCGCAAGGGTCAGTGTTGTGTCCACTGCTGTTCGTCATTTTTATAAATGACCTGGATGAGGGTGTAGAAGGGTGGGTTAGTAAATTTGCAGATGACACTAAGGTTGGTGGAGTTGTGGATAGTGACAAAGGATGTTGTAGGTTACAGAGAGACATAGATAAGCTGCAGAGCTGGGCTGAGAGGTGGAAAATGGAGTTTAATGCAGACAAGTATGAGGTGATTCACTTTGGTCGGAGTAACCAGAATGCAAAGTACTGGGCTAATGGTAAGATTCTTGGTAGTGTAGCTGAGCAGAGAGATCTCGGTGTCCAGGTACACAGATCCTTGAAAGTTGCCACCCAGGTTAACAGGGTTGTTAAGAAGGCATACAGTGTTTTAGCTTTTATTAATAGAGGGATCGAGTTCTGGAACCATAAGGTTATGCTGTAGCTGTATAAAATTCTAGTGCAGCCACACTTGGAGTATTGTGTATAGTTCTGGTCACCGCATTATAAGAAAGATGTGGAAGCTTTGGAAAGGGTGCAGAGGAGATTTACTAGGAGGTTTCCTGGTATGGAGGGAAGGTCTTACGAGGAAAGGCTGAGGGACTTGAGGCTGTTTTTATTGGAGAGAAGAAGGTTGAGAAGTGACTTAATAGAGACACATAAGATAATCAGAGGGTTAGATAGGGTGGACAGGGAGAGCCTTTTTCCAAGTATGGTGACGGCGAACACGAGGGGGCATAGCTTTAAATTGAGGGGCGATAGAAAAAGGACAGATGTCAGAGGTAGTTTCTTTACTTAGAGGGTAGTAAGGGTATGGAATGGTTTGCCTGCAACGGTAGTAGATTCGTCAATTTTAAGTGCATTCAAGTCGTCATTGGACAAACATATGGACGTACATGGAATAGTGTAGGTTAGATGGGCTTCAGATTGGTATGACTGGTTGGCACAACATCGAGGGCCGAAGGGCCTGTACTGCGCTGTAATGTTCTATGTTCTGTGTTCATGAACGGCTTTGGTCAGTGTCGTGTAGGCATACTCACGGTGCTGTTAAGAAAAGCATTTCAGGATTTTGATGCAATGACACTGAAGGAATGAAGATATATTTCCAAGTCAGGATGGTGTGTGGTTTGAATTTGCAGGTGATGGTTCTAGGATGTATCTGCTGCCCTTGTCCTTCGAGGTGATAGAGGTTTCAGGTTTGGAAGGTGCTGTCGAAGGTAGGTCATTGCAGTGAACATTACAGGTGGTACATACTGCTGCCACTGTGTGTCAGTGGTAAAGGGAGTGAATGTTGATGGTGTACCAATCAAGTGAGCTGCTTTGTTTTTTGGTGTCAACCCTTCGAATGTTGTTGGAGCAACATTCATCAAGCAAGTAGTTCTATCACTTTCCTGACTTGTGCCTATGGTTCTGCGAGAGACTGCTGTTAAAACCAAAACAAATCAACATATGATCTATGAAATGAGGTTGCTATCTGAGATCTGATTTGTCCAATAATAACATTACTTGGAATAATAATAAAATGTAATAAAATTCCTCTTTCTTTTAATCAAAGAATACCCTGCAATTAATTGGCTCTTTCATTTTGAGCCATTTAATGAAATTTTTTATGAAGTGCAGGAACTGTATGCCAAGAGATGAAAACATTTCTGTTGCAACTGACTGGGAGGGAATTAGAAAGAGTTGAGCCGATCATCCTCCTAACCTGGTCATCTACCCTTCTCACATAAATATTCCAGGAAACCGATGAGCATTTGGAAGCAGATAATCCCACTCATCTTTCAGCTGCATGTTTCTTTTGCCAGATGTTACAGTGTCTTCACTTTAATCCTCAGTGATTCATGCTGAAATTCAGATCCTGAAATTGCTGACAAAGATACAGCAGAGTTTTTTGTTTGGTCCATTTCTCTAAAGGACTGTTTAACGCCAATGTGTGAAATGATAGGTCAAAAGAAGACAAAATAATAGAAGCAAAAGGTATATCTTTAGAATTACTTGATCTCTTTGGAGTTTTGTACAACTTGCATTCATGTAATCACCAACATTTGGGGGTCTTCATGATTTGGACCTGTAGCTGCTGTGGTGAAGTGTCTAAATAGTATAGATTGACAACTGAAATATGTATTATGTAACTTGGACAATTTGGGCATTGATGCATGCATCCAAGCAGTATAGACTGTGTGCAGTATTGGATACTAATGAAACGACATGTAACTGATACGTTGAGTATTAGTTTAGGAAATAGTTAGTCCAGTTCAAGTAGGCTATTTTTGTATGTATTATGTACATCACTCCTGGATCACTTTAGAGGTCTGAGAACGGTTTATCAACTCAAAAGGTTGACTCTAATTTCTCTCCAGAGATGTTGCCAGACCTGCTGAGCTTTTCCAGCAATTTTTGTTTCTGTTTTACTCCTACATAATAATCCAGTGCAGGTTGGATGTTGGTTTGTGTGCCATTGCGCACTGCTGCACAATTATATACCTGGGATGGTGTATCACCACTACAGGCCAGCAAAACAAATACCTGGTAACTTTAACTTTTATACCTGCAAAATCTCACTTAAAACACAGTCGATTGGATTTGCATTTAGTTTCATTTTCAAATAACACGGGTACAAATTTTAAAAAATGAGGTTGGCCCTATGCTTGTGTTGGGGAAAGAAGTGCTTCATAATCCCTGTGCATTAAAACATCATTTGACATTGCTGTAGTTAAAATAATAGTTTGAAATTTCACAAAAAACTGCATTGTGAAGTATAAAGGAAACAATAAAAGAGCTTTTATGTCCTAGGGAGATAATTCATTGGACTACATTGACTGCCAAGAGATGTACAGTTATGAGCAAAATCCAAACATAAATTAAATTAAATTGGTTCTTTTTGATGAGTTGCTTTTCACTCATTAAATGATCTTGTGACTGTGTAATGTTTATAACAGAAAAATGACAAAAGAATGTCTTTAAAAGACAACACCTTGCTCATTTGCATTTTAACTAATCTTTAGGAAGCAATTGCTTTTCATTGCTGTGCAAAGATTTGATCCAGTTCGCAGGAATTAAATAACAGCATTTCAGCTGTTCCACTGAACCAATAAGGAAATCTAGCGAAGTAGATGACTTTGCAATTTAACTAAATGAGTACCCTTGCCCAAATAGAAGGCATTCTTTCTGAAGACTTCAAAATATTTGATGATTATTATGAGCTGTTAGTCCAAAGTCTCAGAAAACATATACCTGCAGTTTGTTGATGCAATTTTCATGAAAATTCAAGTGTGAGTCCTCCAATCTGTGATGCTAACTATGATGTACTTCATCCACAATCAGCAGGGTTAGCAAGGGTGCAATTATAAAAAAAGTGACATCTCAGCTCAGACAATGCATTAAAGGTGTGAGGTTAGAGTCTGTATCCCAATCTTGAGTCAGACTGATTCTATTTCCAAAGTGGAATTTATAAAATATTATATGGATTCACTGCCTACATTGACTGCATACAGACTGTGTGCTTTTTGAGAAAACATGCAGACGTTCACATTATCTCCCTCTATATCTCTCTCTCTCTCATGCACGCATGCACATATATAAATCTGTGAGGTGAATTTGCCTTTGCAGAATTATACTTGCAGATACATTCTATTTTGCTCAAAAAACACACTATCTGCAGACAGTCAATGGAAGGAAGGGAAGGAAGGAAGATGGACAGGACTGGTCAAGGAGGCGGTACCAAATTGGAGGCTTGGGACTGATGGTGGAGGGAGGGAGAGGAAATGAGGAAACTGGTGAAATCCACATTGATCCCATGTGGTTGTAGAGTCCCAACACCGAAGATGAGGCGTTCTTCCTCCAGGTATCGGATGGTAAGGGTTAGGAGGAGGCCCATGACCTGCATTTCCTTGGTGGAGTGAGAGGGGGAATTAAAATATTCAGCCACAGGGTTGTGGGGTTGGTCAGTATGGGTATCACAGAGATGTTCTCTGAAATGCTCTGCAAGTTGGCATTCTGTCTCCCTAATGTAGAGGAGACCACATCGGGTGCAACAGATATAGTAGATAATGAGCGTGGAAGTACAGGTAAATTTTTGCCGGATGTGGAAAGATCCTTTGCGACCTTGAATGGGGGTGAGGGGGGTGGTGTGGGCACAGGCTTTGCACTTCCTGCGGTGGCAGGGAAGTGGGGGCCGTGGGTTTGTGGGAGGCATGGATCTGATGAAGGAGTCATGGGGTGAATGGTCTTTACGGAAAGCAGATGGGGTGGGAAAGGAAATATATCCCTCGTGGTGGGGCCTGTTTGCAGGTAGCAGAAGTGGTGGAGGATGATGTGATGTATGCAGAGGTTTGTGGTATGGAAGGTGAAGACTGGGGAGGTCTAATCCTGTTGCGATTGGATGGGTGGGATTCAAGGGTGGGGGAGTGGAAAGTGGAAGAGATGCACTGGAGGGCATCGTTGACCACGTGGGAGGGGAAATTGCAGTCTTTGAAGAAGAAGGCCATCTTGGATGTTCTATTGTGGAGTTGGTCCACTTGGGAGCAGATGCAGTGGAGGTAGAGAAACTGGGCATAAAGGATGGCATTTTTACAGGAGACAGAATGGAGGGTCTTGATCACCTTATGCACGCCCCCCCTCCCCATAATGGCTTCTACTTACTTGGACAGTGGTGGATGCTGCTGGCGTTGCTCCCGGTCGGTTTCTCGGCTCTGCAGTCACTCCTTGTTAGTATGCGGAGGTTCGTGGATGAGAGGAGTGCTCACTCTCCTTCTTTTCTTGAGTCTGTGACTGGCTGTGGCTGATTCTGTTGGTGCTGACAGGACCCCTTGCTGAACAAACTCCAGAGATCAAGGTCCCCCCCCCCCCCCCCCCCCCGACTCACTGTCAGTTTCCCATCTCTTCTGCCAAATCTGAATTTGATCAGAATTGTTGTTCCTCCTCTTGGGGCTGAATGAGCTCCCTGAGAATTAGACGAAAGTGAGGACTGCAGATGATGGAGATTAGAGTCGATAGTGTGGTGCTGGAAAAGCACAGCAGGTCAGGCAGCATCCGAGGAGCAGGAGAATCGACATTTCGGGCAAAAGCCCTTCATCAGAAATTCCAGATCCAGATTCCTGATGAAGGGCTTTTGCCCAAAACGTCAATTTCCTGCTCCTCGGCTGCTGCTCTTCCTAAGTATTAGATGAGGTGTGAATGATTCTCCATTTAAAGTGAATGGGTCCATTATTTCTCTTAGATGGGTGTAGGTTAAGGTGTTGCTCATAGTGTGAAAGCCTTCCCATTCAAGGTGCACAGTTTGCATGTTATATAATGGTGTGGAATGTTCAATCGCTCTGTGCCCGAACAAATGATTAAAAGTTGAATGGTTTTGTAATTTTGTAGGCTCCAGAATGTCATGGTTGTTTGCCCTCCAGGCATTTGTGGGGGTCTTCAAGCTAAAGCCCAGACAGCTGCCCCTAGACTTGCATATTGACTAATCTGTCATAGCCAGAGAGCTCAGTGACTCTTAGATCAAAGGTGAACTCCACAAACTCATGTCCCAAGTTCAGAGGGTTTTAGTCTGATGGGAATTTTTGCCCCACGTTACAACTGCGTGGTACTGGGATTGTCCAGGAAAGGGTGAACTAATTTTTTAATGTATATGCATAAATTTTGCATGATAAGAAGTTCTTCAAAAAAGTCATAAAAAAGTACTTTCCTTATCTGTATAAGAAATGAGAATCCATGAAATGGAATGTGAACTGTAATATTATGCAAAAACTTTGTTTTGCTTTTGTTATGAGGTAAAAAAACCGACTACAGATGCTGGAAACCAGATTCTGGATTAGTGGTGCTGGAAGAGCACAGCAATTCAGGCAGCATCTGAGTTGCAGAATTTTGCTACTTTGGTTTTCATCATAAGATGAAATAGGAAACGTTGTGTGCTTTCGTGAGCATTTTGCATGGTCAAGGCAGGAAGCAATTAATAGATCAGTTTCTGCTAAACTGGCAGATTAGATTGGCTACATACACAAAGGCAATATTGCTAAATAACGTGCTACATTGGACATTTGTGCAGTGTTTTAATGGGTATAATAAAGGCCCTTTTACAAGACCTTTGCATTTTCCATGTTTTAAATATTGCAACATAAAGATTTCCTTCTTCAGATTTCGACTACAGGCAGCCCCTAATTTATGAACATTCAACTTATGGACAATCCTACTTACGAACACAATCCCATATAGGAATGTATTCATATTACTTTTAAACATCTGGCATGCAAACAATTCCTCTTCCTTATGAAAGGCTATTTATTATTGTGTTCCGAATTGCGTACAAATCGACTTGCAAACATACTCACGAATGGAATCCTTGGACTGCCTGTATTCTAGCATTGTAGCTGAAAAGATATCAGTCAATTCATTGTTCCATTCCTTCATTTTAGACAGTGAACATCAGGAAAACTTTAATTGATCTTGAAGTGTGAACATATGGTATTTTAAGTGTTGTTACATATCATCAATATGCCACCATAAAATGGGACTTTTTTTTAACATTCATCAACGGGCATCACATGAACAAAGGTATGGTCACTCATTGATAAATGCTGCAGTTTACTTTACATTGATTCATTAAGCCTTAATTTAGTCCTTATATGGAAGTTATATATTCAGCCATTATTTTGATGTAACACTTTGACTTGATATCATTTATAATTAAATAATTAAATTTACAGCAATTTGGTCAGCACAGGTTTGGCTGCCACTCTAGTTGAGGAACTTGAAGAAATAAAGTACAGGCCCTGTCTGATGTCACTTGAACTGAATTGAATTTATTGTCACATGTACCGAGGCACAGTGAAAAGTTTTGTCTTGTGAGCAAAACAGGCAGATCACAGAGTTAAGTAAAATAGATAAGTAAATAATAGGTAAACAGCCGCAAAAACAAAAACACAGGTGCAGGTGAATGTTAAGAGTTTGTGAGTCCATTCAGTATTCTAACAACAGTAGGGTAGAAACTGTTTTCGAAACTGGCTGGTCCGTGTGATCAGGCTTCTGCACCTTCTCCCTAATGGTAGAGGTTGTAGGAAAACATTGCCAGGGTGGGATGGATCTTTCAGAATGCTGGTGGTCTTACCTTGACAGCGGGCCTGGTAGATGGATTCTGTAGATGGGAGGTTGGCCTTTGTGATTGTCCGGGCCAAGTTCACCACTTTCTGTAACCGTCTCTGATCTTGAATGGTATTGTTGCCATACCAGGTAGTGATACATCCAGACAGAGTGCTCTTGATGGTGCACCTATAAATGTTGGCTAGGGTATTCACTGGCATGCCAAATTTTCTCAGCTGCCTGAAGAAGAAGAGACATTGTTGGGCCTTTGTAAGCAGTGTGTCGACATGAAGAGTCCAAGAAAGCTTGTTGTGGATGACTACTCCCAGGAGCTTGACACTCTCCACTCGTTCCACCTCGGTGTTGTTAATGTGTAGGCGGGGGGGCATGAGTAACATCCCGTCAAAAGTCAATAATGAGTTTTTTGGTTTTGCTGGCATTGAGAGCTATGTTGTTCTCAGTGCACCATTTTTCCAGGTCTTTCACCTCCTGTCTGAAGTCTGTTTCATCGCCATCTCAGGTTCGACCAACTATAGTGATGTCATCAGCGAACTTGTAAATGGCATTAGTCTGGTATTTGGCGTTGCAGTCATGGGTATACAGTGAGTACAGTAGAGAGCTGAGTACGCACCCCTGGGGGACTCCAGTGTTGAGTGTTAGTGAGGATGAAATATTGTCTCCAGTCTTCACTGACTATGGCCTGTGGGTTAGAAAACTGAGGATCTAGTTGCTGAGAGTGGGGATTAGTCGGAGATCACTAAGTTTAGTAATCAGTCTCAAGGGGCTAATAGTGTTGTAGGCTGAACTCATGAAGTCAATGAGTAGGATTCTTACGTAGCTGTTCTTGGTGTCAAGATGTTCTCGGGACTGAAGGGCAAATGATACGGCATCTGATGTGGATCTGTTGGTCTGATAACCAAATCAGAGTGGGTCAAGGGTACTGGGGAGGCTGGAGTTGATTAATGCTATGACCAGCCTTTCAAAGCACTTCATGACCACTGAAGTTAGGGCCACTGGGCAGTAGTCATTGAGACATGCTGCATGAGCCTTTTTAGGCACAGGAATGATATTGGCCCTCTTGAAACAGGCAGGGACAGTGGCCTGATGCAGGGAGAGGTTGAAGATGTCTGAGAAGACCTCTGCCAGTTGATCTGTGCATGTCCTGAATGCACGGCCTGGTACTCCGCCTGGTCCTATCACTTTCCTTGGATTCATATGAAGGAAAACAGATCTGACCTCTGATGCAGTGACTGTTGGGATAGGTTCATCAGGACTTGTTGGAATAGGTGTTACCTCTCCACCAAAATTCTGCTCAAGCATGCATAGAAGGTGTTGAGACGAGAGATGTGTCATTGTCTACTATCTTGCTCTGTCTCTTTTTAGAACCTGTGATGTCATTTAATCCTTGCCCTAGTTGCCAGGTGTCTGCCTGCGTCTCTAGTTTGGATTGGTACTGGTCCTTGGCTGTCTTAATGACACTGCAAAGGTCATACTTGGATTATATTTGAGTGGGTCTCCTGATCTGAAGGCCTAATGCCTGTTTTTTAGCAGGTTCTGTATGATTAGATTCCCTACAGTGTTGAAACAGGCCCTTCGGACCAACAAGTCCACACTGATCCTCCAAAGAGTAACCCACCCAGACCCATTTCTCTCTGGCTAATGCATCTTGCGCTATGGGCAATTTAGTATGGCCAATTCACCTGACCCCTGGACTGTGGGAGGAAACTGGAGCACCCGGAGGAAACCCACGCAGACACAGGGAGAATGTGCAAGCTCCACACAGACAGTCACCCAAGGCTGGAATCGAACCTGGGACCCTGGTGCTGTGAGGCTGCCGTGCTAACCACTGAGCTACCATGCCAGGTATGTTCTGATTCATTCAGGGTTTCATGTTGGGGAACACCCGGATTGACATCCTTGGTATGCAGTTCTCCACACACTTGCTGATAAAGTCTGTGAAGGTAGTGGCATACTCAGCCAAGGTACCTGCGGACTGTTAGAACATGGCCCGATCAGCCGATTCCAGGCAGCACCGGAGTTGATCCTCTGCCTCCTCCGACCAGCACTGGACCTGTATCCGTGAGCTTTTGCCTGTAAGCCGGGAGAAGAAACATGGCATTGTGGTCGGAGTTCCCGAAATGAGGGAGGGGGATGGAGTGGTAGGCATCCTTCACAGTGATGTAGCAGTGGTCTAAAATGTTTGGGCCCCTGGTGGGGCCGATTATGTTCTGGTGGTACTTGGGCAACAACTTCCTTAGATTGGCTTGATTGAAGTAGCCAGTTACAATAAATAGGGCCTTGGGGTGCTCCACCTCCAGTGTGTTAATGGTGGAGTACAGCATATCCAGAGCTTCCTCAACCTTTGCTTGTGGCGATATGTACACAGCAGTTAGTATAGCAGTGGTAAATTCCTGTGACAGATAGAAGGGTGGCATTTGATGATGAGGATTTCAAACTTTGGGGAGGAATAGTTGTCCAGGTTTGCAGCGTCCGTGCATCACAAGTTTTTTGCAAGGTTTGTGAAGGTTTGTAGTTCAGGTTGAGGTTTAGGGTGTAGGTTTGCTCACTGAGCTGTAGGTTTGATATCCAGACGTTTCATTACCTGGCTAGGTAACATCATCAGTGGCGACCTCCAAGTGAAACGAAGCTGTTGTCTCCTGCTTTCTATTTATATGTGTGTCCTGGATGGGGTTCCTGGGGTTTGTGGTGATGTCATTTCCTGTTCATTTTCTGAGGGGTTAATAGATGGTTTCTAGATCTATGTGTTTGTTTATGGCATTGTGGTTGGAGTGCCAGGCCTCTAGGAATTCTCTGGCATGTCTTTGCTTAGCCTATCCCAGGATAGATGTGTTGTCCCAGTCGAAATGGTGTTTTTTTTTCATCCGTGTGTAGGGCTACGAGGGAGAGAGGGTCGTGTCTTTTTGTGGCTTGCTGGTGTTCATGCATCCTGGTGGCTAACTTTCTTCCTGTTTGTACTACATAGTGTTTGTGGCAGTCCTTGCATGGAATTTTGTAGATGATGTTGGTTTTGTCCATGGGTTGTACTGGGTCTTTTAAGTTTGTTAGTTTTTGTTTGAGAATGTTGGTGGGTTTGGGTGCTACTAGGAATCCGAGGGGTCTTAATAGTCTGGCTGTCATTTCTGAAATTTCTTTGATGTGTGGTAAGGTGGTTAGGGTTTCTGGCTGTGTTAGGTCTGCTTGTCATGGTTTGTTCTCGAGGAATCTGCGGACTGTATTTTTTGAGTATCTGTTCTTCTTGAATACGTTGTATAGGTGGTTCTCCTCTGTTTTCCAAAGTTCATCTGTGGTGGCTCGTTGGAATAGTGCAGCTTCGTTTGTGTGTGTTGGGATGGTTGCTGGTGTAGTTAAGTATTTGGTCAGTGTTTGTCGGTTTTCTGTATACGCAGGTTTGTAGGACAAACATATAAATAGAAAGCAGAAGACAACAGTTTTGCTTCACTTGGAGGTCGCCACTGATGATGTTACCTAGCCAGGTAATGAAATGTCTGGATATCAAACCTACAGCTCAGCGAGCAAACCTACACCCTGCATCACAAGTTGTTGATTAAAAAGCAAACCCCTCCACCCTTAGTACATTTATCGTAACTGCTGATTGTTTTTGGCATTTTCTGTTTTTAGTTCAGACCTTCAGCATCTATAATATTGTGCTTTTGTTTAAGATTATGTGACAGTTGCCATCAAAAAGTCAGCAAATTCCCACAGGATAAGAATGAACACAATTAAAACATAACAGGGCAAATGTGTTTGTGGATGGGAAGTTCACACAGATGTAAGATATTTAACAAAGAGACAGTCCATGGGGAAGGGAATAGTCTTCTTCTGCATCTCAAAAGATTTGATGACAGATGATGATGAGGTCAAACATCCAAACGCATCCTGTTGAAAGTAATAATTCCAAACAATTCTCCTGATAACATTTGTCCGAACATTTCTCCTCGACTGCCGAACTCACGTTTCGCTGTTTTGAATGTAGCAATGTGTCTCCAATTCAAAGTGAGCTTAAAATGTACATTTTAGGATGAAAATCACTCAAATTGCATAATGGATGATGATCCACTCCACATCAATTACCACCTCAGTTGTAAATGGAAAATTACCCCACCCACTTTACTGAAAGAGGTAAAGTGAAAAGGAAAGACAGCACTTTGATCCTATGCTTACTCATGTTATGAGCCACTCTGCCCAAATCGAATTAATTTTCTAACAAAATTAACAATCAAATATGTAGCACTAACTTATCAGTAAAGTAAGAAACATACTTACCATTCTAAGTAGGATCTTTGAAATTTAGAGTGATGAGGTTCTGGAAAAATGATTTTGTCGTCTTCTTTTTCTCCTTCTTCTCCTACGTCCCAAAATGCAGATCTGGAGATAGAACATAAAACATAGAACAATACAGCGCAGTACAGGCCCTTTGGCCCTCGATGTTGCTGTAGCAGGAAGATCTTGCTATTATGTGGACTGTGTTATCCTCTAATGAGCACAAACCTTATTTTATTTTTATATCTTTTATGATTCAGCAGTCTGAAACAATCTACAGAGATGAATCAATCATCTTGATTGAGAAATTTAGCTTCTTCCCTCTCTCCTCTTTCGCTCCCCTCCCATGTGCCTGACCCCACAATTTCAAATGCTTAATGAGCTACAATCTTTAACATGAGCAAACAGCATTGCATTAACTGTTTGTTTCAGTTTAATTGTATGTTTTGTTAAGATAAATCTATTGCTTTAAAATTGTTTGCTTCAAATCTCTTGAGCCAGCTGTCAATCCGAGAATGTGTGTTTGACGTGTAGAGAATTGGAACGATAAGGAATCCTAATTCATTCTCATCACCATATTGTCAGCCATTATAAAAGTTAGCAATTCTTGGTGAGACATTGAAGGGACAATAATTGCTTAAAAATAAATTTAAACAACTTATGTAGATGCCAAAAAAAATTACTCTCCTGGTACAATAATTGACACCTATCATTGACTTCACTACTTTAAATCCAATCAATAGAATTGTCAATGGTAGACTCAATAGTGTCTTTACATTAATACTGTGCAATTTACCTCATTCAGAAGTAACCCTAATGTCTGGAATATTGATTAAGAGAATCCCAATGAGCATGTAATTTACTGATTTACATGGTTAGCTGAAGAATGGACTCAGTGATCTTCTACTTTTGCATAAACTACTCTTAAAGTGAACATTATTGATTTAATCAGAGCTTATCAGAGTGAAAGAGTATCAGTCCAACAAAACCAGTAAAACTGGTGCTATAAAATTGTTTACTTCAAATCTCTTGAGCCAGAGTATTTAAGTCAAAAAACTGTCAACCTGAGAAAGCGTGCCCAACGCATAGAGAATTGAAATGAAAAGCAATCCTCATTGCTGTTCATTCACCAGGGACGAAAATTCCCTTTACACATCCATCCCTCATCAGGATGGTCTCAGGACTCTCCACTTCTTCCTGAAAAATAAGACCCTGAACCGTTCCATCCACAACCACCGTCCTCTGTCTGGCCAAGCTTGTCCTCACTTTGAACAACTTCTCCCCTATCTCTTCCTACTTCCAAAGGTGTGGCCATGTGTACACATATATATCCCTGTTTGTGGGCATCTGGAACACTCCTTGTTCCAGTTCTACTCTGGCCCCCATTCACAACTCTTTCTCCAGTACATTGAAGACATTATCAGTGCTACTTCCATCCCTCATCTGTATTTGGAAACATTTATCAATTTTGCTTTTAATTTCTACCCTGCTGTCACCTTCACATGGTCCATTTCTGACTCTTCCCTTCATTGACATCTCTATTTCTATTTTGGGGAATAGGCTGGCCATCAATATCCACTACAAACCAAAAGAGAAAGGGTCAGTTAGACTCGAAACGTCAGCTCTTTTCTCTCCTTACAGATGCTGCCAGACCTACTGAGATTTTCCAGCATTTTCTCTTTTGGTTTCAGATTCAAGCATCCACAGTAATTTGCTATTATCCACTACAAACCCACTGACTCTCACAGTTACCTTGACTGTACATCTCACACCCTCTTCCATTCTCTC
The DNA here is from genome assembly GCF_047496795.1 of Chiloscyllium punctatum. NCBI lineage: Eukaryota > Metazoa > Chordata > Chondrichthyes > Orectolobiformes > Hemiscylliidae > Chiloscyllium > Chiloscyllium punctatum. Next base: position 43,305,958 of record NC_092777.1, on the reverse strand, counting down.
AGTTTCTTCATCTCCATCTTATCTGTTCCATTGATGCCACCCTCTACAAGAGGGTCTCCAAAATGTCCACCTTCTTCCTTAACCAAGAATTCCACATGGTTGAGAGGGCCGTTAGCCAGGTCCAAATCCCTTTAGCACATTGGCCCTCACCCCTTCTCTTCCCTCTCACAACAGCAATAGGGTACCCCTCATCCTTATCTACCACCCCATCTGCGTCAACGTTCAAAGGATCATTAGCCACCATTTCTGCCACTTCCAACGGGATGGCACCAGAAGACACATATCCCCTTCCCCTCCCTTATTAGCCTACCACAGGGACTGTTCCCTCTGGGACACCTTGGTTCATGCTTCCTCTATCCCAACACCTCTCAACAGCCCCATAGCGCCTTCCCCTGCAATCGCAGGAAGTGTAACATCTGCCCGTTTTCCTCCTCCTTCCTCAGTATCGAAGGGCCCAGACTTCACTTCCAGGTGAAGCTATGATTTATCTGGACTTCATTCAATCTAGTCTACTGCATTTGTTGCTCATAATGTGGTGTGCCGTGCATTAGGGGAACACAGTCTGGGCAATCATTTTGCAGAGCACCTATGTTCTGCCCACAAAAATGACACAGAACTTCCTGTTGCCTGCCACTTCAACATGCCACCATGTTCCATGGCCAATATCCATGCAGGGCCGGGACTGCTACACTGCTCCAGTGAAGCTCAACGCAAGGTGGAAGAACAGCATCTCATGTTTTCCTCGAGACCCTGCAGCCTTCAGAACTCAATATTGAACATCTTGTCCTATTTCCTTCTCCTAACCCCCACACCCCAGGCCTTGTCATCACATGGGCTGCTCCACAGATAATCCATTGTCAGCTGTTAATGGTCCCCATTAGCAGCTATTCATTCCCCCAGCTGACCTTCACCCATTCCTTTCTCTACCCAACTGTTTATAGGTCGAGATGGAGCCCAGAGAGACTATCATTTATCCTTCTGCAGACCCCATCATCAGCATGCGTACCAATCATTTCCTAGCTACAATCAGTTCTGAAGATGAGTCACTGGACCCAAAACATTAACTCTGCTTTCTCTCCAACCTGGCTGAGATTTTCCGGCTATTTCTGTTTTTGTTTCTGATTTCAAGCATCTGCAATACTTTGGAGCATATTTTTTCAGATAAACCAGTATCTTGTCTCAATCGATTCCTCAAGCAGCAGAGGAGTCATTGATGGAAAAACAACCTTTAAAAACAATCTGCTTGCTTTGTAACAATTTGGTATTTCGAATGACACAAAATATGTTTTACTTGGTAGAAATGAATGACTTCAAATGTGATACATTTACTTTAGCATTGAATGCTTTGTGGCACAGTGGCTTAGTGGTTAGCACTGCTGGCTCGGAGTGCCAGAGACGTGAGTTCAATTCCCCCTTAGGTGACTGTCTATGTGGAATTTGCATGTTCTCCCTGTGCTGTGTGGGTTTCTTCCTGTTGCTCTGGTTTTCTACCACAATCCAAAGATGTGCATGTTAGGCAAGCTAAATTGTCTAATAGGTGCATTATTCAGGGGTAAATAGAGGGTAAGGGAATGGGTCTGGGTGGGTTACTCTTCAGAGGGTTGGTGTGGACTGTTGGACCAAAGGGCCTGTTTCCATGCTGTAAGGAATCTAATCTAGTCAACCAGTTACAGTATATGAATACATGATACAATTAATTAACCTTACTGACCAAAATGTGAGGACTGAGGATGAACAAGCAACAGTTTCCGTCATTCACCTTAGAATCTTAGAGTTCTTCCGCAGCATCAGCACTCCAATTAATACTTATCACCAATCCATTTTAGAAAGCATAAAAGCCCACACGAACACGGGATTAAAAACTTCTTCCAATTTATCCAAAAGTCCAAACATATGTACACATGGATGAGCTTTATTGATAACCATTAACAATGGTACAGATTAGCAATTGGAAAAGCACTTCCTATTCCTCCCTCTCCTCCATCTCTTTCCACTATCTCATCCCGTCTCTTTGCTTTCCCTCCCCATCGTCTTTGAAGATTAGCCTTATCCACACAATGTTCCCTGAGATAGAATAGCATGGGTGGGAAGAAGCACAGCTGCATGGCTTCTCTGAATTTTTAAAGTAGGTAAACGTGGAGGGTAGTTGTGGTTTATTAGTTCTGTTTTGATTTTGCATTTTCCAAAATGCATCACACCTTTGAACTGATATTATTTCTGGGAGGACAAAGGTCTGACTAGAATGGGTTTGCATTCCTTGGAGTTCAGAAGAATGAGAAATTAGTCACAGCTAGGGCTGGGTTATTGTCTCAGATTAAGAGGCTGACCATTAAATAAGGAGTAACTTCCTCACCCAATGAGTTTTGAATCTTTGGAATTCTCTACCACTTCCAATTGTGATTGCTCAGTCCATGAGTATTTTGAAAAAAGTTGATTTTAAGGGCACTAGGGAATGCAAGGGACTTGGGATTAGGGCAGTAATTTGATGTAATAGTTCTGCCATGATTTGATAGAGTAAATGACTGTCCTCAAGGAGCTCCTACTGCCCTCAATGTTTATGTTCTTAGTACAGACCACATCTTTCACCATGGTCTATCAATAGGTAAGTGGAAGGGAAGGCATGTTAACAAGCTGGCATTAGAACACATTGATCATCTGGCAGTCATATTTATCAGGCTTTGAAATTTGCTGAGCAACCTGCATAATTTGAAACTCCTGTACTCATTGCTTGTATTCAGCAAATGCATATGGAATGAATAAAAATACTCTCATTCTTATTTTTGAAAAATCAACATGGCTTGCATTTTGTAATTAAAACAGTCTGTTGATTTGGGTTTCTGAATTTATTTGGGAAAGTCAAGCCACAGCTCATACCTATATTGAACATTCAAACTGATGGGCAAGTAGAATATTTGGGGCCCACTCTGTGATACTGTCTGTCTTTTACACTCCACCAGTAGAGGCTGCCAATGAGCTGATCAGTTTTCAATTTACAATTATTCCATTTTTTGCAAGACTCATCATCTTTTTTTTTTGCAGGAGATGTTTTAAAATTTGGGGTCACCGTGCACCTCATTTCACTGCAGCCTAAACACAAAGGGCTGAAGCCCCGTGGACTAATTTCAGAGAAAATTAATCAAACCCCTCAGCAAATAGATGTTCTCCTCACCAAAGTTCAGTTCAATAATACCACTGTTGATGGATATGGTCTCCCAGAGAAAAAGAAACAGTCTAAAAACACACAGTAATACTTGGAAACAAATGCCCTGGTCGTATTGGAGCACTTTTCTGAGGTATACAAAACAGTGTGTGTCCTTTGCAAGTTTTACTAGATTTTCCTTTTGAGTATGGTAGACTTCATCTGCATGTCCAATGTGCTCCACTGAGGGGTCCTGTGACCATCCAAACACTTGTTCAAAATGCAACTAAGTGTGCCTGGAAGATTTTGAAAGGGGCTGCTTCTTCAATCTGAGGCTCATTCTCTCACGCTTTTCCTTCAGGTAGGTCCACTAGGTTTTTTAGATTTAAATTACTTACAGCGTGGAAACAGGCCCTTTGGCCCAACAAGTCCACACCGACCCTCCAAAGAGCAACCCACCCAGACCCATTCTTCACCTAACACTACGGGCAATTTAGCATGGCCAATTCATCTAACCTGCACATTTTTGGACTGTGGGAGGAAACCGGAGCACCCGGAGGAAACCCACGCAGATACGGGGAGAATGTGCAAACTCCACACAGACAAGTTGCCTGAGGCGGGAATTGAATCCAGGTCTCTGGTGCTAGTGAGGCTGTCAGTTTCACATGTGGAAAAGAAACAGTCTGTGGTTGGACGAGCAGCAAAAACTTGACGTGAGTGATTTAGCTCAGCCTGAAGCCTGGATTGCGGCAGTGAGTTCACAAGGGAGGGGCCAAGGGGTGTAGTGATTGTTACAAGGTCAGCCAGGTCGTAGAATATGATTGGGGCTGTTAAATTGGTTCAATCAGATAGCCCTGGCTGACATAAAAATATGAATGTCAGGGATATTCAGCCCCTGACTCAGTAAGAGGCAGTGCTGTTGACAAAAGACTGTGCATTTGTGAATAAAAGGTGACTGGTGATGGGGTAGCAGTCTCTGAAGAGTTATTTCAAGAGGCTTTCAGGAGGACACCGATCCAGTCAGGCCACTGAAGGCGGCAGATGAGTCCCATGGGGTTCAGTGGAAATGTTAGGGGGATGTGGGTTGGGTGAAATTCAGGCAGGTCATCACTGGCTCCAGCAACAGCACAGCTCCAAGTCAGTGTGTGACTGGGGGGTATTGAGTGGGTGAGTTAGTGATTGATTCTCTGACCAACCTGCAGACAGCCTGGATAGGTGAGTGTGAATGCGTGTGTAAGCGGCAGGGCTGGCTGGATGACTCAACAACTGGGTAAAAACAATGACTGCAGATGCTGGAAACCAGATTCTGGATTAGTGGTGCTGGAAGAGCACAGCAGTTCAGACAGCATCCAAGTAGCTTCGAAATCGACGTTTCGGGCAAAAGCCCTTCATCAGGAATAAAGGACTCAACAACTGACTAAGAATGTGAAGGGTGGTGGCTGAACAAATGGGACTGAACTAGACACTCACACCCACCCACCCCTACCAACTTTGCATTCTCACCCTCCCACCAAATCACTGCCACCACAGAAACCTATTCACAAAACAGGCTAGGGGAGGGGAAAAACTCAAAATGAACGGTGACCCCTCTTCTCAGCCCCATCTTTATGAACTGGGATCAGCTTGGGTTGGACACTATCAAAGGTGAACCATGGTAAGTGTCAAGTAAACTGAAGTCCATAGTCCCAGTCTCACCTGCACCTATGGTGATCAGCATTTGGGGCGTTACCTATTTCTCTCCTGGTCTGTTTGTCAACTGAACATAGAGAAAAAAATGTTTTATTTATTAGCTCTGCTGTTTGACACATTTTTATGGTCATTTTTAATCATTGGAATTGTGTTCTTTTCTGAAATCCATATTTACTGTTGTAGTGATTATTGTCTCCCTGAAATTTGCTGACCGTCTGCTGATTAAGGACAGATTTGAAATTTGAGCCCCTATGCATAAAGATTGGAAAACCATGGCTTCTGGGTAGCTATGCTATCTCATGACAATATCCATTGTCAGCACAGTACTGTCAACACAAAAGAGCACCATTACACAGGCATTAGATCATCGACAGACAACAAAACAGGATGATGACGGGAAGTAACATGATTAACTCAGCCTTAAACAATCTGTGTTGTTTTAATAATGAGATTGCTTTTATAAACTTAAGCCCCTCCTTAGTTGTCTAATAGCTGTGCAAAATCTATTCTATCAACAGCGTTGATTCTGCAAATTGGTCACTTCCCTCAAACAATTTCTTTTGGCTTGCAGGGCAGAAATTTCTGGTGACAGATGGCCTTTAACTATCCTAAAGTTGCAGTGTTTAGTTTTCTAGGGCTTAGCCTGCATTATTCAACAGCACATAGCCTGAAAAATAGCCTGTTCAAAACTGAAACAAATTTGATTCTGTTTTCTATATAGGGAATGTTAAAGGGGTTTGCAATGTGCTTGTTCATTGGATGAAAAGTAAGTCAAAAAAAACTTCCTCTACTTTGTTTTCTCCTTCTTCTCCAGACTGCACCATAAATAAAAATAAAACTTTGCCAACCAACTGTATTTGAAGTAATGTTTTATTGATTATTAAGTTGAACAAATAGGTATACCAGAGAGGGTCCTGTAAAAAAATGATTAAATGATGTATTGACATTTTCACAAACAAGCCAGGACTTTGTTAGAATTGCATTTTGAGTTATGTTTGCTCTGTAAATGACATATAAGAACTGAAGACAAAAACATGCATCCAGATCTGTTTTCTTTACAGGTTGGAAGCAGTGTATATCAGGGTGTGAATGACCCAAGTTAAATAATACACAGAAACACACCATATCTGCAGGTAGCAGAAAATGCTTTTGTCATTTAGCCAACCATAAGCATCTGGCTTAATGACACAACAATTACTCCATTAATTTTCTGTTGATTAAACTTTTGCTTTGATTAACATACGACAGTCAGCTAATGAGAACTGCAGAAATAGAGAGAGACACATTCTGAGTGCTGCATGTGCTCTCTTTCTGACTTTGCTTAGCTTTAAAGATTTAGTACACAAATTATGTAAAATATTTGGTTAGATAATGGTAAGAGGAAGTGTTTCTGATGCTCAAAACATTGGGAAAGGGTTAATTCCTTCAGCATTAAAATGCCATATGGACAAAATCATCTCTAATTATAATTTTGATGATTAGATGCAGATTAATCCTGTGTTCCTCTGCCCCAGGCTCAAGCCATCTAGATCCAATAATTTGGGCGACTTCAATGCTGCCATTTTGAAAGGAGAAAATGTTTCAGCAGTTTTCCGATTTGATCCATCATCAGTTATTCATTGTACTTTTCTCTTCTCATGTTTGTTCTGTTTATAACCATTTGCTGACAGCATTGTTCTCACAGGCAGCTGAATTCAGCAGGGTTTTAGAAAATGTTTCAAAGGCACAAAGGCACAATTGCATTCAACATGGACATGCGGCGACTTTACTCTTGGTAATTTTGTTGTTTAGAATAGCTTTGACAACATTTAACTTCACTGGTCACATATTGGTTGTTCTTACCTATAAGACAAAGGGTTTGCATTTATATGGGGCGAAATCATACACTTGATGTCTCAAAATGCTCTGCATGAATTTAATGTCTTTCTGAAATGTGTCACACAAACACAAGTGAGATAACGACCTGTTAATATAATTTTGGCAGTAAAAGTTGGGAGAAGAATGTTGATCCAAACACCAAGAGAATGCAACAAAAATAGAAATTGATGGAGATGCTTATCAGGCCGGGTTAATGTTTCAACTCCAATGAATGAAGAAAGGTTAACTCTGCTTTCTCTCCGCAGATGCTGCCAGACCTGCTGAGTTTCTCTAGCAGTTTCTGTTTTTGTTTCAGATGTTCAGCATCCAGCAGTTCTTCTGTTTTATTTTACCAAGAGAATGTCTTGCTTTTTAAATAATGTCATGCAACTTTTCACATCCAACACAACAGATGTTCAAGGGCATGTTTTACCAAAAACAGAAATTGCTGGAAATTGAAGGGTCATTGGATCTCAAATGTTAATGGTGATTTCTCTCCACAGATAGTATCAGACCTGCTGAGTTGCTCCTGCAATTTCTGTTTTTGTTTCTGATTTCTAGCATCTGCAGTTCTTTCAATTTTTGGCCATGTTTTAACATCTCACTCAAAAGATGGCAACTCTAACAACACTTGAGAGACATGTTCCTGGCTGAGCCACAATCTTCCAACAAGTTTAGCTGAGAAAGTTAGCAAATGAGCTTGTTCACAGAATTCTGCCAATGCCACTTTATACTTGGCCACTAGAAGCAAAATAAGAGTTGCAAGGAGGTAATTTATTTGTAAATAACTGAACTAAGATCAGAAACTCACTAAGTTGGATCTTGAAAGAAGACTGGAGTCTAATGTAAGATACAACAGATTCACTGCATCACTAGTGTACAGGTCGTTCTGCTACAACATGTATTTCATTAACAAATTCGCTGTTATGCGATTGACAAATTGGTAACACTGTTTCTAAAGCGAGGACTTCTAAAATGTATGTTGACATAACGCAATTACATCGCCAACATTTTAAGCGCTGTTTCGAAAGCAGAGTTCTTCTATAAAGCAGGATTGCACAAGAATGCAACTATCGCACGAGAGAAGGACTATCTGTGCTGTCATTTTCTTGAACTATTCCAAGCAATTTCACTTTCCGTACAAGTTGTTCTCAATCCAACCTAAATAACCACATAAACCATTTTAGAAATAATGTCACATGCAACATATGTGGGATTAATTGATTCACTGTGCTTGATGTTTTCAGCCACTGAGACACTACCTTTTTATATGTTAAAGTTGTTTTAGGTCTTTTCAATCAAAATGTCTTTTTCATCTCTTTTCATTTCACATGCAGTCTGTAAAACACCTGAATTTGAGCTGACTGCAAAGCTATTTTCATTTGATAGTGAGTCATTCACAGTACACACTTCCAACTCATTAACTGAAGCCGCTTGTATTTTTAATCTAACCCACCAGCATTTTTTGATGCAATAATGATAAAAGATTTTGGCAGTGTTGAATAACATGCACCAGATGCTGGTCACTTCTGTCTGCAAACAGAAGGCCAGAGAATTAAGAAAGTAATCTTGTCTCTTTCTTTTCTCAATACTCCAAAGCTTTTGAGGATAGAATTGCCAATATATAAGTTTAAAATATGATTGTATTCTTTAAAATACAGCCAATGGAAAGTCAGTTACTTGATTAAATTTCATTAATGTTCTTATAAACTGGCTGTTGCTGCCACCACATTCTTAGGATTTGTCACTATCTGTATGAACATGATAGCCACTCACTGACACTAATGTCAGCACAACCAAGCAACTTGGCAAGATCAATGACTGATAAGTCAAACAGGTCAATACATCATCTTAGAACCCAGACTCAGCTGCAATTTATTCAAGTTTAAATTTAAAAGTAGTAAGTTAAGTATTCTGTGGCAAACATTACAACACTGATGATTAGTTATTGTCTCATTAACACTGTCTTCATGTCCTTATTCCTAAAATTACATCCTTATGGTCCGTTCATCTGCACCTTTCATTTGTTTTATATCATTCCTCATAATGACCACAGAGCAGTTCAGACTCAATACAGTACAGGACCAGTTTTGCAATACAATCCCTTCAACTAACTGGCTCGACTTCAATGTGAATTGCAATTCTGTTGAAGCACTGCAGTTATTTTTGAACCTATTTAATTTACAATCCTGGTTGTATTTGCCAGAATTATAGAACATAAGTCAGTGCATGAAAACGTGTGTGCCATTTTAATTTTGGTTTGTCATTTGATTCAAAACATGGGCAAGTCAAAGTACAAAAGGTTAGTCCACTTTGCTGTAGCTAGTACACTGCCAATATCAACCAAATAAATGTATGCGCATTGTATGTATCTCCTGCATGAACACTTATTTTATGGTATACTATATCTTCAATTTTCAGTGTTCCTGTGGCAAATCTTATAATTCTGATTGATTAGTGATTTTCTCATTGACACTGTGAACAATCGTCTGCATTTCTTTACCCCAAAAATTATGTCCCTATCATCTGCTTATTTGCATTTGTACCCATTGAACTATGTTTGCTCAGCTGCTCTATTCATGTCACATAATCATATCTAAATAATTGCTGTCAATAGTTTCTCCTCCTCCTCACATACAAATAGCTCTGAAACTCTTCCCCAAACTCTACTTCTTTAAACTGAAAGTAAAGCTCCATCAACACTCTCCCAATCAAACACTCTCTTACTTTGCCCCTTCTATTTCTCATCTACATGCCATCCCTCATTAACATCATCTGCAAACAGAGTGTTCATTTGCACATGTGTGTGGATGGCAGCCATCTTTACCTCAGCAACAATTCTTTTGCCCTTCCACTGTCTCTACATTGTCTGATAGGTGGCATCCCGTCCTAAATAAGCAGAAGATTGAAGCAATTGTCTTCGGACCCCACCACAGTCTCTTCCCCTTATCCCTAACTCCTCCACCCCATGCTGTCAGAGGCGAATCAGACTCTAAAAATACAGGTGCTCAGACTCTTTAATGTTATGTAAGAACAACCTGAACTCGAAAGAACAGAAATTCCATACCATTTATTTTGTTAGCATTTGTTATTTCATTGGAAAGCATGACTAGAATGAATTCTAGAAGTTTCACCACAAAAAAAGCTTCAGTTTAAAAAACAATTTCTGATGAAATTCCTTCAACCAAATACTTTACAAACACACCCTATGATATAGTGTTCAACCTGCAGCTTTTGTCCTTGTTTAGCTCTGGGTCCAAACCACAAAGTCTGGACAGCTCAATATTTACATTTATATTTCTTGTTGGTTAGACTGTTCTGTTTGAGTGCAGTGAACATTTGGAAAGGTTCTGTCTTCACAATGTTGCTTCAGTGACTTGCTGAATCCAGGATGTGAGCAGGAAGGTTTGTTGGTATGAAAGGCTGTTCAAATTTTTGAGATCATTGACTTAAAGTTTATTGGTGGCCACACAGCTTCCATTGTCCATCCCTCAGCAGCCTGAAAACACCCTGAACAAACTCAGTATAGAATATGAAACAGTAGATTAAAACAACATTACTTCAGAAGGTCAAGTACGTGAGAAGGCTGCCATGTTATTGCAATGTGTGACTATGTGCACATAGAGCTGCTTTGCAGATGATGGCTATCGATTTTATTGCTAGGCTCCGCTTATATTTTCCAAGAGAACAGGAAGATTAGTAACAGACCCATAAGTATAATGTTCTCTGGGATTAAACCATGTAATCAAAAACAGGTGCATTATGATTGCTGTCCCGTGGAGGTATCACAATGTAGACGTGAAACCAATCATATAATCATCGTGACTTCGAGTTTAACTGAATATCATTCATTAGTTTGCAAAATGTGTGCATTAAAATCTAGGCTGCCACTTTGTTCTTTGTTTAAAATATAACAGAATTGATTTAAAATGATAAAACTGAGGAGCTAAAATATCAATCCTAATCTCGATTTTAGGAATGGGAAGTCAAAGCAAAGGCTGAAACAGCATTCTTTTCATCTCTTGAATTTACCTTAACCAATATCTTTGTTGATTATTGGATCGAACTTGTGTCTCAGAGTGATCCAGCTCTAGGTTTGGTGAAACTAAAGAACGTATGCTTTGCTTCTTTGCCAACAAATGGTCCTCATATCAGCTAATAAAGGACATCATTTTATTAAATTAATACCGGAGCGAGGTTAGGTTGAACAGGTTTGGCTTGTTTCCACTGGAGTTTGGAAGAGTGAGTGACTGAAGTGTATAAACTCCTGAAAGGTCATGACAAGGTGGATGTGGAATGGATGTTTTCACTTGTGGGTCAGTGCAGAACCATGGGGTACTTTTTTTAAAGAGATCAGCTGATTTCTTTCCTTCTCTCAGAACATCGTGTAACTTTGGAACTTATTGCTCCAGGAGGCAAGGTTATTGAATATTTTTGGAGATGGTAGCTAATTCCTGTTAAGCAAGAGAATTCAATGGTTATTGGGGTTGATAGGAATGTGGAATTTAAAACACAAAAATGTCAGCCGTGATCTTCTTAAGTAATGGAGGAGACTCAAGGGGCCAAAGTCTACTTCTGCTCGTGTTTCAGATGTTCACCTTCTCAAGTTTACGGCTATAAATTTTCTGCATTTCCACATGTCACCTTCCTTGCTCTTTATTAATTCACTTTTTCCTGGATTGAGCGTTGTCAATTACACAAGTTAGTTAGGTATGAGCGAAATTTTGGAATTCATGTTCAAACAGTCCAATATCTCAGAAATGCTTATGGATGTCGTACTACTTCAAATAAAGAAGTTGCTCTGAACATGGTGACCTGTTCAGATTGCAGCATCTGTTTATCTTCTGTTTTTAGTCTTCGACCTTTAATAAATCAAATTGCAAGCTTTCCCTGAGGTCAGGCGTTATTAGTTATTATGTCTAAATGTAGATTTCAAGGATAATACAACTGTCCTCTTTAGGCAGCATCTCTCATTCTGTGAGAACACCGTATCTATTATGTAAGAGATACTTCGAATTACCATGAAGTATAATGCTAATGCATTATTCAAGTTGTAGAGTCATAGAGTCATACAGCAGGGAAACAAACCCTCCTGTCCAACTCTATCTTTATTGAACAAGTTGTATTCATAAACTAAAGAGTTTAGTTCAATAAATCTAGGAAGTTCCAGAAGGTGTCCTGCTTTAACTATGGTTTATCTGTCATTAATATAACATGGTTGAGGCAGTTGGCTTTGCCTTCCGTCTTCTGCAGCTTTCTGCAAGTATCCTTTATTCGATGTCTCAGTATTATCCACCCATCTCAATATCCTTGAGTCCATGTCTTAATATTATCCATCCATCTCTGTATCCTTTAGTTCATGTCTCAATATTATCCACCCATCTCTGTATCCTTTAGTCCATGTCTCAATATTATCCACCCATCTCTGTATCCTTTAGTTCATGTCTCACTATTATCCACCCATCTTTATATTCTTCCTCCTCTTCTGTTTCTGCCTTCAATTTCTTCAGTTGCTGCCAGGGCAAGATCGTCAGGTCTTTGTTTCCAATGTCCATAATTGGTTACGATTTTTTCTCTCTACAAACCATCTTATTCTTGAACTTTACTTCTCATCTAACCTGATTCCTGAACTTTACTTCTCATCTAATCCACTAATTTGTCTTCTTGTCCATTCCAGCTGTTTCTGTGCATCGTCCACCATGCCAGCATTTCAGAAGCTGCTATCCTTCTCTCATCATCTTTCTTCAATATCCAACACTCAGCCATGGAGTGCAACATTCCACACTGTTGATGTAGGAGATGTTCTTTCAGTTTCAGGCTCATGCTTGAAAAAGCTACTGAAATACTTGGTCATGTTTCTTGCCATAAGTAACTTATCCCGGATTGCATTGTTGGTGTATCTTCAGTGTTTATAATTGAGTCAAGTTACATGATTTTTGTTCACTGCCTTTATCTCAATGTTTTCAATCTTGCCTTTTCAATTGCAAAGTACAGCAATAGTGTTGGCCTGGCCATAGATATTTTACTTGAGGGAAGACCTAAGGAGTGGTGCAGACCACCATGATAGCTGTTGCTCAATTTAACTATTTTTAACCAAAACTTGAGTTGCTTCTGATTCATTAAATTTACACAATTATGTTGCATGACTGTTCAAAGTTGATATTACATAAGAAGCAAATCAAATAATTTTCTTCTTATATGACCTACTCTCCATGCAATTACAGTTAATAATTGTGAGATTCATAACATTCTGCTTTGATTAATCACAGACTAACATCAATTTTCTGCCAGCATCGTTTAATTTATGAATGTGGCTTACACTATTATAATGACCAACTAATTTGATTTTTTGTGGTTGTTCAAAGGGTAAATAATTGTCAGGGCACCAGGCATTAACTCCCCTGCTTTCTTCAGAAGAGTGCCATGGAATCACTTGAACAGGCAGGTAGATCCTGAAGTTAATGTCTCATTTGAAAGACATCACTTCTGACAGTGCTGGGCTCCTACACTGGCGGATCAGCCTTGACTTTTATGCTCTCAAACCCTGGAGTGGAATTGATACCCAGGTCCTTTGTAGTTCAGAGGTGAGGATGCGACCAAATGAGCCACTGACAATACTCTTATTTGTCATGTCATACACATAACTTAAGATGTTTTGGCCAGTTTCCTGCTTCTCAATGTTCTATTGGTGAAAGGCCTCAAGCAAGGAACTTTCCCCATTGCACCATTGGAGCAACTATCCTAGTCTTTAGTGTATCCTCAGCATGTACTCCTGAACCTTGGAATATGCTAGTCCGGTCATAGGCAAAAACCAGAAGTACTAGATGTATGTCTTCTTGAAAACATTCAACGATTTGACTCAATCACTTTATGTAGCAGAGAATTCCACTAACTCACTAGTCTCTGGGTGAAAAGAAAGTCTCGTCATCTTGCTCCTAAGTAGCCTATCCTGTATCCTTAAACTGTAATGCCTGGTTCTGGATTTCCTATTGGGGACATCCTTCCCTGCTTTTTCTCAGAGCTGCTCATCATAAATGTTGACATTTTGCTCTATGTTTTAAAACACTACATTTCTTTCCAGACCTGCCTGTCTATTTAATTGAAAAAAATAATATGCATAACTTTCTCTTCAACCTATCAGCCAAGCTATTATCCTGAGGGAAAAATAGAAGATAATCAATTGGCAAAATGAGTGCCTGAATAAATGCTTTCAATTCAGATGAAGAAATGGTGCTTCCTTATTGTTTGACTGCATTTCTTTCACCGAGGCAGCTTTGTAGAAGTACTTTATTTTATAAAAGGCAATTAGACTGGTGGGTTTGCGATATTTCAATTTTTTATGGTCTACGCAGACTTTAATGTAATAACTAATAAGTTCTATCTTAAATGTGCATGTATGAAAAACAAAATAAATCTGTCTAGTGATTGCATTCTAATTCCATATCTAAATCTATAATAAGCTCTGTGACCTAATGTTAGTTAGTGAAGCCAATATTTTGGTAATGTGTTTGGACTTTGTTAGCACAGCAAAGTAGATCATGTTTGATTGTTACGTTTGAACAATGACAAAAATGGTACTGTGATTTGTGGTATAAGTAGTCAGTAATTCAGAATCAGAATTAGCTTTATTGTCACGCACTCAAATGAGTACAGTGAAAAGTGTGCAATTCACCATTTATGGCTGCATCTTAGGTACAAAAGGCCCTAAGTACAGCTCAGCTCTCTGGAAACTGGAATTCATTCTGAGCTCCAACCTAGTCAACAATCTAACCATTAGCATCTACTAATTGGTTTAAGAGGAGAAAGGACAAGTCACAAAACAAGATTCTAAATGTAAGTAATTCTGATTTTGAAGGGATGAGGCAGAAATTGACCACAATAAATAAGGCAGAACTTCTAGCTAATAAAACTATGGTGAACAAACAAACATTCAAATTAGGAACAGGAAAAGATCATTTAACCCTTCAAGTCTTCTCTACCATTCAAGAAAATCATGGCTGTTTTGATTCTAACTTCAACTCCACATTCCTGCCTACTCTCAATAACTTTTCATCCCTTTGCATATCAAGAATCTATGTTCCTTTGTCTTAAAAATATTCAAAGATTCTGCCTCCATTGCCTTTTGAGGAGAGTTCCAAAGAACTAAGTCACTTCTCACTCTTCTAAATTATTTTGAGTACAAGACTAGCCTGCCCTATCATTCCTCATAAAACAACCTGCCTATTCCATGTATTAATCTCGCAAGCCTTCTCTGAACAACATCCAATACATGTGCTTCCTTCCTTAAATCGGAAGACTAATACTGTACACAGTACTCAAATGTGAACCATAGCATCCTTACTCTTGTGATCAATTCCCCATGTAATAAACTATAATTTTCTATTTGCTGTCCTAATTCCTTGCTATATCTGCTTACAAACCTTTTGTGATTCATGCACTTAAATACCCTGTTCTCTCTGTAATCTTTGACCACTGAAGTAATATGCTTCATTTTTATTGTTCCTGTCAAAGTAGACTCTTTCATATTTTCCCAGATTATACTCCGTTTGCGAAATCTTTGATCACATTCTTAAGCAAATATACCCGGTCGGGGGGTGGGGCTGGGGGGAGGTGGAATGTCAGAGGTCTCTGTGCTATTAAGTAACCCTGGCTATCAAAGAAAGTTAAAAATTGCATAGTCCTTTTAAGATTGAGACTAAGTCAAACAAATGGAGAGAGCCTGCTGATTGAACAAGATATAAAGGACAGCATCATCATCAGCTGTCCCTCAGTTGGAGGATGTCTACTCATGCTCACACGTTTCTACCATAAGTCTTCACGTGACTCAACAGGAAATTCTCAACCCACAGGTCTTTGGCTGAAGAGGCAGGATATCCCACAAGATATTGGGATGCTCATTATGCCATTACTTCCTTTTTTTTCTGGTGCTGCTATGCCTCATCTGTAAAGTGTTTAGAATCAAACATGATGCAACTTAATGGTATAATTGTCATTATTTTGAACAATTGGTAGTCAGTTCATTACATAATTAATGTCAATGCTATTGGCTTCAAGCAAAGCTTTAGTGTATTTTTGTAGCACTTGCTTTGTTTATCCCCTGGAATACTGGATATTTGACAATTGAAAAAACCAAAACCAGCAGGGAACTCAATCCCTCTGTTCTGAAATTGAATTGGAAATGTGATGATTGTCAACTGATTTTGAAATCCCTCTCTTTCTACTCTTTCCCTCAGACTGCTTTAGAGTTAAGACTTCTTCCTCAAGGATGTTTTGTAGTGTCTTGATGCTCAGGGAATGTTGAATACCAGTTGAACAAGTCACTGATCTCTCCAGCAGGCCTTTGTGCCTCACATTGATTAAATATTACAGACAGCACTTAGCCCATTGACTTGAACAATGGCAGTGGTCGAAATGCTTTGATCTGGATGCCTTTATTCATTCTGAGCACTCTTTGAAAGTAGAAGGACACTATCTTCATTTTTTTTTCACTATCTTTTTTTTTCTTCCCACACCATGTTTCAAAATGATCCCTAGCCAGACACTGACATCACATTCAAACTTGGCGTCAAATTGACAAAAAATAAACCTTCCCGCTTTTCGGATGCAAGTGAGGATTTCTTCAAGGTCAGAACATAATTTTATTTACATCTTCAACAAGTCAATGATTGAAGAATAAGTGTTGATGGCATATTGATTATATCTGAACTGGAGTTACGGTGTCAGAAGCCTTTAATTTGTACAATTGACAAATTCTGGCAGTGCATCCAAGATCCTATTATGTGGATGGAAAAATCAACCTACATGGATACAGGGTCAACTCTTAGTCTTGCCTTTCTAGTAGATGTTTTGTCCTCATGTTTATCACTTCAGTTACACCTTCCCAGAAGGGACAGGTCTCACTGATCTTGTCAATGTCAACTTAGAATCTTGATTGCTTAAGTGATACAATTACCGTCCTTTTTTTTCTGGACACCTGAGGTTATCTGTGAGTACTCTAACATTCCAAGTTGCAAACTTTTGTTGTAGGTAAGTTACTATAAGTTGTTATAAAGTACAGAATGACTGACCCTTTAGACAAATATAACCAGAACCAAAGTGATTTGTGAAGCATAATTGATGTCTAATGAACATGGTTGAATTTTTTGTAGAAGTAACCAATATGGTGGGTGAGGAATTTTGTATCAATTGCAGAGCACATCTAATACGATTCCACAGTAGAGAGTATTATTAAGTGTAAATTCATGAAATTGGATGCAACCTGTAAACTTTGATAGCAGTTGGTTAGATAGTAAGAACTACGCAAATCAGTAGGATATGACTAATGTTGTCCCTCAGGGATATGTATTGGAGTCTCAACTTGTCATAATATTTATATAATTCAGGTGAAGAGATAGAGAACATATCTAAGCAGGGTAGCAATAATACTTTGGGCACCACAGTATGAAGTAAAGGTGGGAATAGAATGTGCAACAGGACATTGATTGATTGAAGAGGGAAAACCGTGGCAGATGGAGTTGATATCGGAAAGTTTCAGATCTCCCTGAACCTAATGAATCTGAGTATTTTCTAAAGGATATGGATGAGCAAAGAGATTTAAGTGACCAAGTACAGGCATTACTAAAAAGAAATGATCATACACACCAAATAATTAAAAAGTCTAATGAAGTTTAGCAATTATGCCAAAACCCCTGGAATAGTTAGAAACACATGCTTCATTGCAGTTCTCCGAAACCGTCATTCAACCTCATCTTAAGTTGAGCATTAGGTCATAAGTACTCCACCTCAGAAAGAATTCTGACCTTGGAGGGGGGCAGCATTGATTCGTTAGAGTGATGCTGAAGCCAAAAGTGTTGAATAAAGATGTGCAAACTCAGTTTCAATGTATTGAGCTGTTGAAGCTTCTTCTCACAAATGGCAATGTAACTTTGGGCCTTTTTCAACAAAATGCTGTTGAAGCCAGGTCAATTCAAATTTTCACAACTGAGTTTTGTATTTACTTGTTAACCAGAGGTGCAAAGGTTATGAAATTCATGCAGAAAGATGGGAATTTTCCTCTTTTGTTTATTTTTTTCCTGGGATGTGGATATCACTGGTAGGGCCCATCCCTTGTTGGCCTTGAACTGAGTGGCTTGCTGGGCCATTTCAGAGAAAAGATAAGAGTCAACCACATTGCTGTGGGTCAGACCAGGCAGTGGCTGCAGATTTCCTTTCCCAATGAACATTGCGCATTAGATTTTTTGTGTATGATCATTGATAATGCTTTCATAGTCACCATTAGTTTTCAACGCAAGATTTTGTTAATTAAGATTAAATTCAGCTAGCTTGGTGTGGTAGGATTAGAACCCATGACCCCTTAGAAATTGACAGGCCACATGTTGACACTATACCACCAATGTCTTAGGTAGCTACAGTGCAGCGTGATCTGATTGAATGGTGAAACAGGTTTGAGAGACTCAATCATCTGTTTCTTTACCTGTGTCACATTGTATCTGACTTTACAGTCAGTAGGATCTAATGTAAGATTAGTGAAAGTAGTACAGCTTACACTGTCGATGTGAAAAGTCATCCTATATGGCTGTATTTGGTTGTGTGGTGATTTTCATTGAAGATAAATTAAATACTAAATGGTTGACTCGTGTTGTTCAATTATTGCTCGTATCAAGGAAAGTAAATGATTTTATTGGAACAAGTGATTATTCCCAAAGACCACCTTTCTTTGGAAGTAATCACTTGTTCCAATAAAAGTCATTGTAGAATTAAAGTGATCTTCAATATTACATATTGAAGCAGACCGCTTATCCAGAAAGAATAGCTGCTTAATCCCTTGGGTTCTCATTATAAACAGATCTAACTTTTCATACAAATTTGTAAGAGTGATTTGCTCCTTTCACTGCAAAGAAAAATTGTAAAAGTAAGCCATGCCGTAACGCACTGTTCCCATTTAACCATGAACCACTTTATAGCAAAACATTTGTTCTAACTTTGTTCAATGCTTTCACATGTTTTTAAACCATGAAGTATTTGTACTTTGAACACCATTCAATAAGAAAAGAGCACAACCATCCTCTACTCTTAAAAGTAGGAATGTCGTAATTCCCTTGCCCGATCCCCAGCACAAACCTTGAACACCTCAAATTTCCTATTGTGGATTGTCCCTTTATATACCGCTGAGATTGTGTCCTGTGGATGCATATTATCTTGCCAAAGTATACATAAGATTATAATAGCAAAATGGATCTGGAATATCACTTCAATCTTAATACACTTCTCACTATATTTTTTAAAAATATACACATGATAATAAATAAGTCAAATCAAAACCACTGGCTAACCAGAACGCTAGAATGTTGATGTCAGTGTGAAACACTGATGCTTGGCCTATATGTAACTAGTAACACAAGGATGGTGTTTGTTTCCTTGCAGTTGAAGTTTGATCCATGTCATCTCAAACTACCCAAGGAAAATTCTCGTCGAATTATGGGAAAGTTTAGATAAGCATGTGATTGTGACATGTTGCATCTCCCATCAGGAGAAAGAATCTCCAGGAAAAAAGAAGCACTTGAGTAATGTCAATGATGTTGGGCCTTTCATGACCATGGGAAAGACTGACAGTGTCCTCGTGGAGACAGATTCATAGTGGGCACATTGCTGAAAGCGCATTAACTGCAGATTTCAATTACCAAATGTGTCAGTGTTCTGAGGATTATACATTTTTCATTTCCCCTGAAGTGTTTCCTGGACAAGTTTACCAAACACCTACTGCATCAAATCAGAGAGTAGGTAGAGATTAAATGGACTTCAGTGAAAATATTTTTTTTCTTTTCATCCCTTCAATCTGCCAGAACTTAAAAATAAATTTATGGTGGAAGTAAAACTCAATTTTATACTCTCTTTTACTGTTCATCTCCCATGATCTGTTTTGGAATGAATTTATTTGTGAGAAGATTTGAAGTGCAGGAATGTATTCTTGTGCAAGCTCAAGACCAAGGTCAGGTTTTGCAGAAGATTTACAGCCTTGTATACAGAGTTGAAAATTGGTTTTGCATCATGTGAAACAGAGATCACATCACTATGCTTAGCAAGGGTTATGGGGTCAGACGAGGAATTTACTGTATGATTTGTACGAGAGCTGGAGTAGAATCTCCAATGCTGCTCTGAATGAGTGCATCACCTACAAAAGGGTTTAGTGCTTGAGGCACTCAATACATTTCAGACAAAATAGTGCATCAAGGTCTCTGGAACTTCAGGTCCAATGTTTTAGTGATGTTGGGTTATTTGCTGTGAATTTACAATTAATTACAAATCAAATTTCAATATTAAAGCTGTTTAGTAATATTCTGTTATGAAAACTCTTGGCAACTAAACCAGCCTTCTCATATCTTTCTTTTATTTATTCTTGGGATGTGAGCACTGTTGCCCTTGAGATGTTGGTGCTAAGCCACCATCTTGAATCATTCAATCCAAGTGATATGGACACAGCCACCATGCTGTTGGTCTCAGGGTTTCTAGAAATTTAACCTGGCTGGAGGGAAACTACAGGAACTGCCACAAGCTAGCAATTTGATGCCATCCCATTTGTGATCTAGATCTAGTAAGGAAAATCATTCATATTCACTGAAGATCTGATGAGGCGAGAACTATGTTCAGATTTTCAACATTGAAATAGAGAACTTAAACTCTACCATAATTATTTTGTTGACTTAACATGGAAGGACAGAATTTTTCCTGCATCTGAGAATGGACTGGAAGAGAGGAATATTTTGGATAAAATAGCAAAAGAAGCAGTTGCCTTTAAAGACAATTGCAAGCTGAATTGTTGAGGAAAAGTATAACAACTAGCACATAGAAAACAACCTGCTCCAACAATTCTGGGCCAATTTGTTATATGGTAACCTATAGAATTCACAGCTCACAAATAGGCCTTTCAGCCCAAATGTTGAGTATTTATACTTACCAAATTCCTCTCAAAAGTTATGTGTCTTACCTACAAAATAGTTACCTTGCATGGCCATTAATTCCTGGACCAGAAGACCTAATTAATGATGATTAAGGGGCCCATCTCACTGCTGCTCATTAACCCAGTGGCAGGCAGGTCTATCAACATGTAGCTTTATAGTAGCTACAATGGTGCAGCTGCTTGTATTTACCTGGCTGGTGGGGTCTTCTGTTCAAAGGCATTCTGTCCCTGATAAGAGGAGAAGGTGGGCTACCAACTGCCAACTTTCAGCTTACTGCCAATGCTCCCACTCCCACCGCATTCTCCCCATGACCCTCACCCTTACCACCATTACTTATCATGTTGACTGAGTTCCTCATCACCCTGGGTCTTCAATAAGTGTGGTTCTGGCTTCAGCCACAGACTCCCCAGGGGTGCAACCATTGAAACAAATGTCTAGACACTGACTACCCAGCAGCACTTAGTAGCATGATTTCTGCACATGGGGTCTTTGATCCCAAGAAATGCCTACTACTAGCTATTGTAGGGCCAGACTGATACATTACCAGTCAAATCTCTGAAGGGGATACAGGCTCTCCAGTCAGCAGCTCAGACCCCTCACACCTGCAGCCCTACATATGCAAGGGCATTGCAGATCTTGTCTAACACTGCAGCATAAGCATAGCATACTTGAGTTGGCTGTACACAGTCAACTGCTGTTGGACAAGATTAATGATTTTGAATAAATGACTATGCTGCACATAAAATCAGTCACACATAGATATGATTGTGTAGTCATTTTACAAAGAGAAAAAGCTGGAAAGGGAGCAGGTGGAGAGATCTGGCTGTAAATGTCACAAACTGGAAGCCCTCTACAAATATAAAAATTAAGAATCAATCAAACTAATTTATTAAGAAGAAAGGCTGGAGGAAAGCACTGCAAGAGCAAACAACTGAAAATAATCAAACAAACTCTCATGCCCCATCTAAGCCACTGCATATCCCCACTCACACCTCATATCCTCCAAGCGAGCCTTTGCCCCCTTACCCATTCGCATGCCATCCTATACCTCTATACACACTTCCATGCTAACCCAGGCCCCTCCATTCATCACTACGGTCCTTTTTTGCTCATTTCAATTTTGTGCCAAACAATACTGGCCATCCTTTACTCTGACACCTTCCCTGCCTCCATGCTAACTCATCCTGTATCCACCATGGCAGATCTCAAGACCAATGTTGAAATTAAATGAAATTGTGTCTGCTCTTGAAACACTCTTCTAAAAAAAACATTTTTAAAGAAAAGACATTTATCACATTTGAATTACTTCAATTACTTCATTCTTTATAAGACAAACATTGGTCTTCACAGCTCCACATGAAAGATTTCATCACCATGTGGGTACTTTTCCAGTGTCAATAATGTGTTGTGAAATTTGTTATGTTTTGCAAGTCCTGTACTAATAGCCCACAAGTTAATGTCAAAGGTTGAGTGAAACAGCAAGCATTGTTTCGTTTAACACTGCAGACATTTTAAACTAAAAATTAAAGGGAAAAAGAGCTAAACATCTTGACAGGTCCCTTGAGAGTTCTGATACATTTATCCTCTTGCAAGGCACATTCATATCTGCTTTTAACAATCCCAAAGGGTATCTTACCTCACTCAAAAGTGCCCAGAGACTTAACCAAAGATAGTAAATTTATTCTGTAAACAACTCTGTCAGCTTTAGACCTTTCCTTGGTAAGGGTGGAGCCCACAAGTCATGCTTTGGAAATCCCACTGGCAAAAAAATGAACCTGTTTGAAGGTAACTGCACGATAACATGTGAAACTGCCTCCATGAACCATAGATGTGCAAAGTAGATTCGGCTCTCATCTTCCATTTCCACACCTTCCTCCACCAAACCATTAGCAAAAATGGTGGCTATTGGGTCGAGTTGTGACTTCTGGAACTACGGATGAAGTGCTGTTTTGGTTAAGTTGTAAACCCTTTCCCATCTCATTAAATGCCCTTTGAACTTCCCAACATGCCACATGAGACAACATAAGATTCCATCTTTACAAGGTGTTCCAAGTTTTTGACAAAATGAGCATGTATAAAGTGACAATGCCCCATTTGTTCCTCCATATTTTAGGTATAGCAGAAACAATTTTGGAGTCCAGTCAAACACAATTTTTAACAGAATGTCACAAGTAATTTTGACTGCAGACCAGGAGAAGTTGTGTTCAGTTTGCGCCAGGATAATCTCCTAGGAACCTGAGAGCTGCTGCGGCTTTTTTCATGATCATACATAAAATAGCAGTAAATGATATGTTTAGTCTGTTTCTCCGAAAAGAGTTGGGAAAATTGCAGGATTGTATGTACCAGTTAAATTCGATGGTTATGGAGAAGAAAATCTCATTAAAGCTAATGTCAGGACAGGATGTACTTTTAAAATCCAAGCATAGGCTTTGAGGTAGAAGAAAGAGAAAACAGTATCCCGTTATATTCCAAACAATGAATTATTGCATAAGGAAATTGGTTGTTTCTCTCTTCAGATCAATTAGTACACAGCTAACACTATTACACTAATGGACTGCTGAGGATTAGCCTGTCGTTTAATTAAATAACTATTGCTTTTATATTCTACTGAAATAAATTTTCTGAAGCTATGAGCTGTATTTCTAGATGCTAATGGGGACAGACAAAAAAGCAGGTACATATGGGAGTTCCATGTCACCGGCTGGAATATAGAATCCTGGCTCTATTCAATCCTAAAGGCAGGATAGAGGTGATAATTCATTCAATGCAGAGTTGAAGCTCAACTGAGATTTTCCAGTTCTTGAAGCCCCCATAGGTATCAGGGGACAATGCAGCTGCCTGGTGGAGCATCCCATTGGAAGACACTATGCGTCTTCTGGAGAGCCTTCTGACCCTCCCCACGTTTTAGGTTCCACTGTGGCTGTAAGCCACTGTCAAGCCCTGCTAAGTAATATTGTAGTGAGGAGATTTAATTTTCAACAACCATTGAAATAGATAGCATTGATTTTCCCAACTAGAGGATATTCTAGCTTATTGAGGACCTAATATTAGGGACACATTTGATAAACTGAAAGCAGTATGAACAGGATTTGTGCTTTGTATATCTGTGTGAACTGAATACGAACTGTTTCATACCCAACGTCAGTGTTTATAGGAGCTTCTTCAGGAGTAAATGTTGAAATGTTAAAGTATTCACTTGCGTGCAAAAGAAGAGGATAGTGAAAGAAAGGCTTATGTTTCTATGAGGAGGAGAAATATGGCTAGGTTCCCTGGTAGCATAATTAGGAAATCTACATGTGAGTTCTTTGGCTGGGGCTGGAAGATTTGTATCCATTTTTATGGTATCCACAGGGAAAATCTTGTGTACAAGAGCAAGCCATTCAGAATTTGGCCTCAGACCATTTGAGGGCTTTTCAGTTTCTTGCGGTTGATGAGCACATTGCCAAATGCTTCCTTAATGTTTGATATAATGAATTGCAACAGTGACTCCAGCTGTTCAGTTCATGCCTGTTCTGGTTTAACATGTAAATTATGTGCGAATTATATTTGAAACAATAGATTTTTAATGATTCAGTTTACAAGTAACATTTTCTAGTTTAGTTTTAAAGTTTGTTCATTGATGTATCAGTGTTGGAATATAAGGCACTCTGATAACTTGCTGTAACTCATGAAAATATACAACATCACGAAAAAAAAACATTTGGCCCGATCAGTCTTTGCGCCACTTAACTTGTGTGCAGCCAATAATTTGAAAGGATTTGCTGTCTCAATATGTTTTATCAGTAACTATCAAGAAGGATATATATGCCTCACTTTAATAAACAAGAGAGCAAGAAACCCATTATCTCCTGAAATGCATTGTCCTGAAAGCCTCACTAACTCTCTGCAGGCCTATGTTCTATGCGATGTGGTTGCTAATTTTCCCATTCATGTCTGCTTCTCTGACAATTACATTGCAGCTAAAAGAGCCCAAACTGGAGGGTCGTCGCATCAGTTGCCTGAGGCTGCCTCAAGAGAACTGGTTCCATGGGATCATTCCTATTATTACTCACTGCATTTGATCAGACGATGATGTAAAAAAGCTGCATTTCTTTTTGAACAGCTCACGCAGCACAAGATAAAAGCAAATTGTAAATGGGATTACCAAACACAATGACAAGGATTACCAAAAATCAATAGATTAATACTGACTTTAATGGTCTTTGCTTTACCTCTGCTGTTAAACAAGCATCTCCATTTTGTGGACTGATGATGCTGGACTCTGTACTATTCCATGTTTGATTTGATTACTGTAGGGGAAAGCTGTCATACAGAATCACCAGGAATTCACTGCTCTTTCATTCGTTATCCAAGTTCTACTAATTACACCTTCCACAACAAACTAAAGAAAGCATTGTGGAATTTAAGATTTTGCACCTTACATGGAAGGCAAAGGTTAGACGTTTGTATTTATTTCTTTCATAGCTTATCACAAAAGATAAGCTTGGAGATTATAGCCTGATGAAGAGTCACCAAACTCGAAATATTAACTGTGCTTTCTCCCCGCAGATGCTGCCAGCCCAGCTGAGTTTCGCCAACAATTTCTGCTTTTGTTGATTTACTTACCAGTTCTCTTAAAGGACAAGCCTGCCTTGTTTGATTGAGGATACACTAGAGGACACTAACCATTATAATGAGCTTTGCCCATTTGAATTCTGCTACTGGCAATCCATGTCTTTATAACCTGTGCTCTTGATGTACATGAGTAGTTCCTGCAAGTACATTGTTTGCTTTTCTGACCCCTTTAAAGGCATAACATCAACATTTGAGGATCTACCCAAACTTTCAAGTGCAGGCAATCAGTTTGAGTCTCCTCATTTAACCATGATAAATCATATAAAGAACAATAAAGCTAATTCTAATGTCAACTCTGAATAAACACAAGGGCATTGTTGTTCGTTATTTAACAAAAATCTTATTTTAAATGTGAGAAAATATGATACACATCGCAAGACAGAATAAAAAAGATATTATGCAAACAGTGTAAGATTCAAAGAGAAGATAGAATGAAAGAGAGAGAGAGAAAACAAGGGAGAAGTGAGATTAAGGAAAATTTGTTCACTGTTAGCAATGATGAACAAAGCAAAACATAACACCTTAAAATGTACTGCTAATAAAAATCCAACCTTATTACCAAACCAATTCTATAATTATGATATCATTTATCCAAAGACTTATTGTAACTAATATGAAGATTGTTTTTTTAAACACTTAACTTACCATTCCAGTTGAGTTTGCTGACATTTTCCTGTATATGTTGCAGTTTTTATGTCTTTTAATACACAATTAAAACTTATTGCTCAATACATCGTTATGAGCTGAGTGACTGAAGCAAGACATGTGCTCAAAGGAGGAGTCTCAGGAAATATTTGAAATTATTTTATAAGTTAAATTTCTTGCTTTGCTTCTTTGTATATTTCTATTGGCTTGTGAACGATTTGTTTTTGGATACTGAGGAGTATCTATTGGCAGTTTTTTAAGCTATGTTTCTCAATTGCTTCATGTCATTCCTATAATTTCAATTGTAACCTGCCACTCTTCTATCATGCTGCAATGTTCTACAGTCAGTTGTCAAATATTTGTGTATATATATGTATATATATATATGTGTGTATATATATATGGTCAGAACGTTGAAGTACAGTAAAAATAATGGTGCTGGGATTGAATACTTTTCTGTGTACAAGAAAATCTTAATATTGATTACAGTAAGTCAAGGGATGAATTTTCATAATTACAGGAGACTCATACTGAGGTATTGAATTTTAATTAGCAGCAAATTTTAAGGTGCCATGATCTACTGTTGACAACCTTCCCAAGAGTGAAGAAAGTTTCCTTACTTTATCTCATGTTGCCTCTTTAAAATACAAAGACAAAGTAGAACCACTGTCATTATATTAAATCATCTTACAATATTAAACCTTCTTTTACTTTGTCTTTGATCACGTATGATCCATGGTCACCTTTTCAAACTTTATCTCTATCTCCCAGTGTCAATCACTCTCATTTGCATGCATTATAATATACATATCATACACTCAATTTCACACTCCACAGCCATTGTCTTTGACACATATCTCCTCCAGAATATATAATCTTTCTCCTTCCACCGTAAAACACACTAACAAATCCTTAGTTTCTTTCTCCCTCTCAAACACATCTTTCATACCATGCACAGTCCAAGGGTCATCGCTATTGTCAGTTGTCTTTCAATTTGAGAGTGATATCTCTGCCATGGGGCCTTATGTGACTAAAGAGGCCAATTCTCAACCCACAAATCTTTGGGCATGTCCCACAATATAATGGGATCTGGAGTTCAGGATTTGCTCCCTTTTCTTTCTTTCTCTGCCATTATTAAGATGCTATGACTCAAAACACGATGAATAATTTGTGACCATTTTGAACTACTGGTAACAGCCAGTCATTACTGTCAATGCTGCAATGCTTCATGGAGAACTTCAGTGTGTCCTTGAAGCATTTCTTCCAATTTGCTCAGACCCACAGCCATTTGAGTTGCGGAAATGGGATCTAGTGAGGGAGACACTTTTCAGCCATACTGACATGGTGTCCAGTCCATCAAAAATTTCCAAGAGATTTTTTCCTGAATGTTTGTGGAGCTGGCTTCAGGAAGGATACCAGTATTCTCTTGTTCAATGGTCCTCCCATTGCACAAGAAGATATGGGGGAAACATTGCTGGTAAAATTTTTCCAGTTATTTTATGTGTCTCTGAAACACAGGCAAAGCCTCAAAACTATATCACAGTGTGGTGACATCAACTGCTCTATCATTGAGGATGTTTGTTGACTTTTGATTTATTTTTGTAAAACATTCTTTACACTAGTTGTAGAAGGCTGAAATGGCATAGCTGAATTATAATTGGATCTGTCAGCTACAGATTTGGTGTAGGAGGGAGGGCTTCAGATATGTGGATCATTGGGAAACCTTCTGGGGAAGGTGGGACCTCTACAAGGAGGACGGGCTGCACCTGAACTAGAGGAGCACCAATATCTGGGGTGGGAAGTTTGCTCAAGCTCTTTGGGAGGGTTTAAACTATTTTGACGGGGGTGGGGTGGGAATAAGAGGTACTGATCAGAGGATGGGGTAGCTGGTGAACAGACTGTTACAGCGTGTAGAGAGTCTGTGAGGAAGGAAGGAAAGACAATTGATGGGGCAAAGTTGCAGTCAGTGTGATGAGTTAAATTGTCTATTTTGATGTAAGAAGTGTCAGGGATAAGGGTGACAAACTTGGAGCATGGATCAATACTTGGAGCTACGATGTTGTCGCCATTATGGAGACTTGGATATCACAGGGGCAGGAATGGTTGTTCGATGTTCTGTAGTTTAGAAGTTTCAAAAGGAATAAGGAGGGAGATAAAAGAGGTGGGGGAATGGCATTGCTAATCAGGGCTAGTATCACAGCTGCAGAAAGGGAGGTCGTCGAGGAGAGTTTGTGTACTGTGTCAGTGTGGGTGGAAGTCAGAAACAGGAAAGGAGCAGTCACTTTATAGGGAGTTTTCTATAGAACCCTCGATAGCAAGAGAGATGCAGAAGAGT
The DNA here is from genome assembly GCF_047496795.1 of Chiloscyllium punctatum. Classification (NCBI taxonomy): domain Eukaryota; kingdom Metazoa; phylum Chordata; class Chondrichthyes; order Orectolobiformes; family Hemiscylliidae; genus Chiloscyllium; species Chiloscyllium punctatum. Next base: position 43,277,721 of record NC_092777.1, on the reverse strand, counting down.
AGATTGGGAGACAGATTTTGGAAAGATGCAGAAGTAACAGGGTTGTCATCACAGGTGACTTTAACTTTCCTAATTTGATTGGAACTGCCTTAGTACAAATAGTTTGGATGGAGAAGATTTTGTCAGGTGTGGTCAGGAAGGATTTCTGACGCAATATGTAGATAGGCCAACTAGAGGGGAAGCGATATTGGCTTTGGTACTTGACAATGAACCAGGTCAGGTGTCAGATCTCTTGGTGGAAGAGCATTTCGGTGAGAGTGATTACAACTCCCTGACCTTTACTATAGTCATGGAGAGGGATAGGAGCAGACGGTATAGGAAAGTATTCAGTTGAGAGAGGGGGATTTACAATGTTTTTAGGCCGGAACTGTGGAGCATAAATTGGGAGCAGGTATTCTCAGGGAAATGCTTGACTGAAATGAAGAGGTTGTTCAGGGAGCACTTGCTGCAAGTGATGGAAAGGTTTATCCCACTGAGGCAAGGAAGGACTGATAGGGTGAAGGAAACTTGGATGACAAGAGATGTGGAACATCTAGTCAAGAGAAATAAGGAAGCTTACTTAAGGTTGCGGAAGCAAGGATCAGACAGGGCTCTAAGAGGGTTACAAAGTAGCCAAGAAGGAACTGAAGAATGGATTTAGGAGAGCTGGAAGGCAGCATGAAAAAGCCTTGGTGGGTAGGACTAAGGAAAACTCCAAGGTGTTCTACACTTGTGTGAGGAACAAGAGGATGGCTAGAGTGAGAGTAGGGCAATCAGGGATAGTGGAGGGAACTTGTGCCTGGAGTCGGAGGAGGTGGGGAGGTCTTTAATGAATACTTTGCGTCAGTATTCACTAGTGAGAGGAACCTTGTTGTTTGTGAGGACAGCATGAAATAGGTTGATATGCTCGAACAGGTTGACATTAAGAAGGAGAATGTGCTGGAAAGTTTGAAAAACATGAGGATAGGTAAGTCTTCTGGGCCATTCGGGATATGCTCAAGGTTACGACAGGAAGCGAGGGCATAGATTGCTGCATCTTTGGTGATGATCTTTGCATCCTCACTGTCCACTGGAGTACTGCCAGATGATTGGAGGGTGGAAAATATTATTCCCTTCTTCAAGAAAGGTAATAGGGATAACCCTGGGAATTACAGACCAGTCAGTCTTATATTGATGGTGGGCAATTATTGGAGAGGATTCTGAGAAACAGGGTTTATGCTTATTATAGATAGTCAGCATCGTTTTGTGAGGATCAGGTCATGTCTCATAAGTCTTACTAAAGTCTTTGAGGATGTGACAAAACACGTTGGTGAAGGTAGAGCAGTAGATGTGGTAAATATGGCATTTGATAAGGTTCCCCATGGTAGACTCATTCAGAAAATAAGGAGGCATGGAGTATAGGAAAATTTGGCTGTCTGGACACAAAATTGATTGATTCATAGAAGACAGAGGATGGTAATAGATCAAAAATATTCAACCTGGAGCTTGGTGACCAGTGGTGTTCCGCAGGGATCTGATCTGGGACCTCTGTTCTTTGTGATTTTTATAAATGACTTGGATGAGGAAGTGAAAGGGTGGATCAGTAGGTTTGCCGATGACACGAAGGTTTGTGAAGTTGTGGATATTGTGGAGGGCTGTTGTAGTTTGCAACAGGGCATTGACAAGATGCAGAGTTGGGCTGAAAAGTGGTAGATGGAGTTCAACCTGGAAAAGTGTGAAGTGATTCATTTTGGAAGTTAAATTTGAATGCAGATTACTGGGTTAAAGGCAGGATTCTAGGCAGTTGGAGGAACAGAGGGATCTTGGAGTCCACATTCCTAGATCCCTCAAAGTTGCCACCCAAATTGATAGATTAGATTACTAACAGTGTGGAAACAGGCCCTTCGGCCCAACAAGTCCACACCGACCCGCCGAAGCGCAACCGACCCAGACCCATTCCCCTACATTTATCCCTTCACTTAACACTACGGGCAATTTAGCATGGCCAATTCACCTAACCTGCATATTTTTGGACTGTGGGAGGAAACCGGAGCACCCAGAGGAAACCCACGCAGACACGGAGAGAATGTGCAAACTCCACACAGTCAGTCGTCGAGGCTGGTATCGAACCCGGGTCCTGGTGCTGTGAGGCAGCAAGAAAGCACATTCAAGCATGGAGATTGAATTTAAGAGCTGTGATGTTCTATAAAGCCCTTGTTAGACCATACTTGGGAATATTACCTTATTATAGGAAGGGTGTGGAAGCTTTAGAGAGGGTTCAGAGGAGATTTACCAGATGCTACCTGCACTGGAGGGTATTTTTAAGAAGAAATATTGAGGGAGAAAGGGCTTTTCTCACTGGAGCAAAGAAGGGTGAGAGGTGACTTGATAGAGGTGTAAAGATGATGAGAGGCATAGATAGCGAGCCAGATACTTTTTCCCAGGATAGAAATGGCTATCATGAGGGGTCATAATTTTAAGGTGATTGGAGGAAGGTTTAGGGCAGATGTTGGAGGTAGGTTTTACACAGAGAATGGTGGGTGTGTGGAATGCACTGGCAGTGGTGGTAATAGAGTCAGAGACATTAGGGACATGTAATCAACTGTTGGATAGCCACATGGATAATAGTAAAATATTGGGTATGTAGGCTCATTTAATCATGGAGTAGGATAAAAAGTTGGCACAACATTGAGGGCTGAAGGGCCTGCACTGTGCTGTGTTAGTAAATGGTGACTTTTAGGAAGGTGGCTGACAAGGTATGGAAAATGCTCAACTTATTTCAGAGTTTCCTATTTATATTGCTAAGTTGAGTATGTATTCATTGAGTAACATGCTCTAGTTGTAACTATTTGGAGAACAGTTAGGACACATAATGGAAGGTTTTTGTGGCACAGTTGTCATTCCTTTACTTCTGGGCTGGATGGTCTGGCTTCAAGCCAACCAGCAAGAATTGCCCCAGAGGGATGACATAACACGTCTGAAGAGGTTGACTAAAAATAATTTTTTTGAGGTTTTATAGCACACTGACAGTATCTTTACCAATGGACCAGAAGGTCCAGTTCAATTATGGCTGGATAAAAAAATGGCAAAGTTTGACTTGGAGATGCTAGTGTCTACACTTACTTCCAAGTTACCTGATTATGCCCACAGACTTCACATACAGGGAAGACTTCAGGTACTGATTGGGGCTCAATTATTTGGAGGAAAAAAGAGTTTTGTTTTAAATAAATTGCTGCTGGCTGAAAAATAATTTTGGGAAGACAATCCTTTCAAACAACCATCATGTCACAAATAGGATTCCGTGGTTGATAAATTTCAAGGCTGTCTGGAGTCTAGACACAAGCATCAGTAGAAAAACGTGTTGCTGATCGGCAGCCTGAAGGTTATACGTTTAGCCAATTTGTGAATCAATAGGACTGGGATGGCAAGAGTGTAATCCAGAGCACACTTGCTCAAGGAGTAACAGATATTTTCATTGAGTTCAAATAGCAGCTGGAAGAAATTGTCTGAACCCAGAAACCAAGTCTTTGAAATAACACACAATAAAGAAAATTATAATGAGAATGATGAAAATGACTAGCCAGAAGGAATTGTATTGATTACAGGAAGCCTGGTCAAGTAATATCCATCTTGGTTGCTGATTCATTCAACTGTGGGCTGTTAAACAGTGATTATTCCTCTACAGTAGGGTGGATTGGCTCGGTTGTTTTCATGATTTCAGGGCATTAGAATCTGGCTGGCAGGAAAAGAATTATTTTCAAAAGGCTACGCAGACAATTTTCACACCTTTTGTCAGAAAATTTAAAGGATCTGAGAATTTGAGAGGTCATGTGAAACCTTTATTGAGAAAGTTACCTTTCAGTATGACATGCCACATACAATTTACGTCCTCCACTTATCGAGTCATAGAGTCATAGAGGTGTACAGCATGGAAATAGACCCTTTGATCCAATCTGTCCATGCCGAACAGATATCCCAACCCAATTTAGTCCCACCTGCCAGCACCCGGCCCATATCCCTCCAAACCCTTCCTATTCACTTACCCATCCAAATACCTCTTAAATGTTGCAATTGTACCAGCCTCCACCACTTTCGCTGGCAGCTCATTCCAAACACGTACCACCCTCTGCGTGAAAAGGTTGCTCCATAGGTCTCTTTTATATCTTTCCCCTCTCACCCTAAACCTATGCCCTCTAGTTCTGGACTCCCCCACTCCAGGGAAAAGACTTTGCCTATTTACCCTATCCATGCCCCTCATAATTTTGTAAACCTCTATAAGGTCACCCCTCAGTCTCTGACACTCCATGGAAAACAGCCCCAGTCTATTCAGCCTCTCCCTATAGCTCAAATCCTCCAACCATGGAACATCCTTATAAACCTTTTCTGAACCCTTTCAAGTTTCACAACACCTTTCCGATAGGAAGGGGACCAGAATTGCACGCAATATTCCAACAGCGGCCTAACCAATGTCCTGTATAGCCGCAACATGACCTCCCAACTCCTGTACTCAATACTCTGACCAATAAAGGAAAGCATACCAAACGCCTTTTTCACTATCCTATCTACCTGTGACTCCACTTTTAAGGAGCTATGAACCTGCACTCCAAGGTCTCTTTGTTCAGCAACACTCCCTAGGACCTTACCATTAAGTGTATAAGTCCTGCTAAGATTTGCTTTCCTAAAATGCAGCACTTCACATTTATCTGAATTAAACTCCATGTGTCACTTCTCAGCCCATTGGCCCATCTGGTCAAGATCCTGTTGTAATCTGAGGTAGCCCTCTTTGCTGTCCACTACATCTCCAATTTTACAGATTACACATTCCTTGCAGTGTGGAAACAGGCCCTTCGGCCCAACCAGTCCACACCAACCCTCTGAAGAGTAACCCACCCAAACCCATTTCCCTCTGACTAATGCACCTAACACTATGGGCAATTTAGCATGGCTAATTCACCTAACCTGCACATCTTTGGGAGGAAACCCACGCAGACCTGGGGAGAATGTGCAAACTCCACACAGACAGTTGCCCAAGGCTGGAATCGAACCTGGGACCCTGGTGCTGTGAGGCAGCAGTACTGACCACTGAGCCACCGTGCCGCCCATTTTGGTATCATCTGCAAACTTACTAACTGTACCACATATTTTCGCATCCAAATTTGTGTAAATGACAAAAAGTAGAGGACCCAGCAATGATCCTTGGGGCACTCCACTGATCACAGGCCTCCAGTCTGAAAAACAACCCTCCACCACCACTCTCTGTCTTCTACCTTTGAGCCAGTTCTGTATCCAAATGGCTAGTTCTCCCTGTATTCCATGAGATCTAACCTTGCTAATCAGTCTCCCATGGGGAACCTTGTCAAATGCCTTACTGAAATCCATATAGATCACATCTACTACTCTGCCCTCATCAATCCTCTTTGTTACTTCCTCAAAAAAGTCACTCACGTTTGAGAGACATGATTTCCCAAGCACAAAGCCATGTTGACTATCCCTAATCAGTCCTTGCCTTTCCAAATATATGTATATCCTGTCCCTCAGGATTCCCTCCAACAACTTGCCCGACGTCAGGCTCACAGGTCTATAGTTCTCTTGCTTGCCCTCTTATATAGTGGCGCCATGTTAGCCAACCTCCAGTCTTCCGGCACCTCACCTGTGACTATCAATGATACAAATATCTCAGCGAGAATTTGATGACGTCTTGGCTATAGATCTAAAAATATGAGACATGATTGATTTTTTTTAACAGTTTATAGATATGTCAACTAAATTTAGTCGATCTGCAGTGGTAAATAGCACGGACAAACAGAGCATCCTCGACAAGGTCATAGAAAAATGAATTGGTACGGGACTTGCAACAGCAATATAGTGTTTTGCCAGATAATGGAGGAGAATTTAGAAATGACGAAGTTTGGGATGTCTGAGAATATTATAGGCATGAAAACTGCAGCAGAAAGTCCCTTCAGCAATGACTTGTGTGAGAGGAATTATGCAGTTATTGGTGAGATGTTGCGAAGGATGCTGGCAGATCTATCAAATTGCAAGTTGACAATTGTCCTGGCATGGGGAATACACACTAATAATTGTTTGCAAATGGTTGGGAGTTGTAGCCCATACCAGTTGGTATAGAGGAGCAATCCAATGTTCCCATCTGAACTTCATGACTGACCTCACCCCTAAAAGGCGCTCCCATTACTTGTATTTTTTCTCTGCTCACTTAACTGCATTACATCCAGACAGCAAAGCTTGTGGCAAGACTAATGTTTCGGAAATAATTTTGAAAGCATTGTCAAATTGCTTAAGACCGCCTGAAGTGGACTTTATTTCTGGTGATCAGGTCTGTAACAGGAGAGTGGGGCACTGGAGTAGAAAGGCTCAGGGAAAGTTACAGGATTTAGAGGATGATAATGCACTTTTTGCATTGTATACACTACTTTTGCAAGGAATAGCCAGAGGGACAGTGGATCAAGTGTTAGATGCTGGTAGAAATACAAATCGTATTGTATACTAAAGGACTATCTTAACTCAAGGGGGACTACCCAAAGTGGGTTCCCTAGTAGTGCACTTCCTGAAAGGATCAAATGTCTGGAAGGAAACTACAACAGTGGGATGGGCAGGGAAATCGACTGGAAAATATTAAATAATGGTTGAATGTCCAGCATCATTGTCAAGGAATGAGGGCCATGAACTGACAGGATGGGGTATAAGAATGAAAAATAATAAAGTGTAGCTCAAGTTCCAGTAAAGGCTGAGCAGATTAATCCAGTTGTGGAAGACTGCACAGTGGAAAGGGCCTCAGAATGAGTAAGCAGGGAATCTAACAGTACTAATCTGAATAGAGGTCTCAGACTGACTAGACAACACTGTAGAATGCAGAGCCATTGACAAAATAATAAAGATAAATGTCCCATGACAGGGAGCTACCAACAAATTAGTAGACAATGTAATATATGGGAGGCCAAACATAAAGGGTTATAAAGTTTGGGGAAAATTTGATATCCTGGATGGAGGTCAGTCAGCAGTATCACACAGGTGGGCCTGTACATAAAAAGGTGCTAATAATTAAACTTATAAAGCCAAAGCTAGGTTAGTAACCAGGAGCTCCGAAAAGTGCTTAGGAGATGGGGGGTTCGTGTGACCCTGCCACTGTGCAGAAGTTAATTTGGCAAACGTTCTCAGTCCTTTCAACTGCACTTTCCTAGAGATGTAAATCAATAGACCAGAAGCACAATAGATATCGGAGCAGAAATTAGGTCAGTCAGCCCAGTGAGTCTGCTCTGCCATTCATGACTGACATTTCTCGACCCCACTCTCTGCGTTCTCCCAGTCACCCTTGATCTCCTGACATAAAAGCTGTATTTCTGGATGGAGAACAGGGAGGGATTTTGTATAAAGTATTTTTTGTTTTAAATATAATTGCATGCCACATTTAATAAAGCAAAGGTTGGAGTTAGGTATTCTCTCCAAAGTACTATAAATGGATTCCCCTCATTTTGCTGGGATTTGTTTCCTCTACAAGAACAACTTCGAACATAACCATAACCACTGGATTGTTTGCAATTTACAGCAGTCACTAAAAAGGATTTTTAAGTTTTTTGCCTGATTAATGTTGCATTCAGGAGGCACATTTCTCCCTGATTGTTGTACTTATTTTTTAAAATACAAGCTTCCAATTTGGTGACATTAGCTACATTATCATGTTGGTGGTAGGATTCTCTTCAACTATGACACAAAAGTGTAGGATTTGGCAACTGGGAGCTTTGGTGTATCTCTAAACAGGAATGATTTTAATGTTACACCTGCAGCTGTCAAAGAAACCAGCGTCACTTGAAATTTTAGTCAGTGATTATCAAACATTACACAGTGGAAAGCAAACTTTAATGCAGTTGCCACTTTCTGCACTTTTTTGGTTTTCCCTTTTAAGTGGAAACAAATTATACTTGCTTGTTTTACACAAGTTAACATCATTTGAAAGAGACCAGAACTAATCGTAGAACATAGAAAAGTACAGCACAGAACAGGCCCTTCGGCCACGATGCTGCGCCGAGGATTATTTCTAATCTAAAATAAAATAACCTAACCTACGCACCCCTCAATTCACTGTTATCCATATGCATGTCCAGCATTTGCTTAAATGTCCCCAATGACTCTGCTTCCACCATCACCGCTGGCAACACATTCCATGTGTTCATAACTTTCTGTGTAAAGAACCTACCTCGACGTATCCTCTATACCTTCCTCCTAACATCTTAAAACTATGACCCCTCATGCCAGTTACTCCTGCCCTGGTGAAAAGTCTTTGGCTATTCACTCTATCCATGCCTCTCATTACCTTGTTTACCTTGATCAGGTCACCTCTCTTCCTCCTTCTCTGTGGAGAGAAAAGGCCAAGCTGAGTCAACATCTCATAAGAGAAGCTCTCCAGTCCAGGCAGCATCCTCTCTAAAGCCTCTGTATCTTTGCTAGAGTAGGTCAACCAGAACTGGACACAATATTCCAAGTGTTGTGGTCTCACCAGGGTTTTGTGGAGCTGCAGCAAAACCTTGAAGCTCTTAAACTTGATCCCTCTGTTAATGAAAACCAAAACACCGTAAGCTTTCTTAACAACCCGATCCACTTGGTTGGCAACTTTGGGGAATCTGTGCACTTGAACACCAAGATCCCTCTGTTCCTCCACAATGTCGAGAATCCTGTCTTTAATCCTATATTCAGCATTTAAGTTCGACCTTCCAAAATGCATCACTTTGCATTTATCCAGGTTGAACACCATCTGCCATTTCTCAGCCCAGCTCTGCATCCTGTGTATGTCTCACTGCAGCCTGCAATAGCCCTCAATACTATCAACGGCACCTACAACCTTTGTGTCATTGGCAAATTTCCTAACCCACCCCTCAACCTCCTCATCCAAGTCATTAATAAAAACTACAAAGAGCAGAGGCCCAAGAGCAGAGCACTGCAGGACACCACTCTCCACTGACCTCCAGGCAGAATACTTTCCATCTACAACCACTTCTGTCAGCCAACCAACTCTGAATCCACTGAGCCAAATCTCCCTTTATCCCATACATATGAATGAGCCTATCATGGGCAACCCTATCAAATGCCTTGCTGAAGTCCATATACACCACATCCACTGCTCGACCTTCATCGGCCTGTCTCATCACCTCTTCAAAGAACTCAATTAGATTGTGAGGCATGACCTGCCCCTCACAAAGCCATGCTGACGGCTTTTAATCACGCTATGCTTTTCCAAATAGTCATAAATCCTATCCCATGGAATTCTTTCCAAAACTTTGCTGGCCACGGATGTAAAACTGACTGGTTTATAATTGCCATGGAGTTCCCTATTATCCTTCTTGAAAGGAGGAACAACATTTGCCTCCCTCCAATCCTCCGATACGAACCCCTTGGAGAATGAGTAAGCAAAGATCTTGACCAGTGACTTCGCAACCTCCTTTCTCATTTCCCAGAGCAACCTCAGATAAATCTGGTCTGGCCCTGGGACTTATCAATCTTAATGTTTGCCAAACTTTCCAGCACATCAACTTCATCAATCTTGATCTATTCAAGCTTATTTCCCAGCTCCTCAATGTTCTCATTCACAACATGGTCTCTTTCCATAGTGAAAACTGAAGCAAAAAACTCATTTAGGGCTTCCTCTATCTGCTCAAACTCCACGCTATCCCTGACTGGCCCTACTTTCTCCCCTGATCATTCTCTTATCCCTCATGTTTGAGTAAAATGCCTTTAGGTTCTTCCTTATCCTTCCTTCCAAGCCTTTCTCGTGCCTCCTCTTGGCTCTCCTCAGTCCATTTCTGAGCTCCTTTCTAGCAAGTCTGTAATCCTCTAAAGTTGTGCTAGATCTTTGCTTCCTCCTCCTTATGTAAGTTGCCTTATTCCTTTTGACGAGAAGCTCTTCAGTTCTCATCATCCAAGGCTCCTTAATCTTACCCCTTCTTGCCTGTCTCAGAGGAACACCTTTATGCATCACTCGCAACAACTAATCCTTAAACAATCTCCACATGTCTGTTGTGCCCTTTCTGTGGAACAATTGCTCCCAGTCTGTACTTCCCAACTCCTGTCAGATAGGATCATAATTTCCTTTTCCCAAATTAAATATCTTCCCATGGTAACTGTTCCATTTCCTTTCCATTGCTATGGTAAATGTGAGGCAGTGCTACGAGATAGTGAGAGGAGGACTAGTCAGTGAGTGCAGCTTAACACGTATCACCAAAGTATTCTCCCACCATGAGATCTGACACCTGTCCTGGCCCGTTGCCGAGCACCAAATCAAAAATGGCCCCTCCCCTTGTCGGCCTGTCTACATACTGAGTAAGGAAAACTTCCTGAAAACACCTGACAGAAACGGCTCCATCCAAACCATCTGCACTAAGGAGGTTCCAGTCAATATTGGGAAAGTTGAAGTCACCTGTTACAACAACCCTGCTACATCTGCATTTTTCCAAAATCTGCCGGCCTATGAGTTCTTCGATCTCTTTACTGCTAATAGGGTGCCTGTAGAAAACCCCAATGAGCTGGCTGATCCTTTCCTGTTCCTAACTTCCACCCATACTGACTCACCAGGCAAACCTTCCTTGACAACCTTCATTTCTGTAGCTGTAATGCACTCTCTAATTAGCAATGCTGCACCCCCTCCTCTTTTTCCACCCTCCCTGTTCTTTTTTAAATGTTCTAAACCCTGGAACATCTAGCAACTATTCCTATGCTTGTGAAACCCCTGTTTCCGTTATGGCCTCAACATCATAGTCCCAAGTACTGATCCATGCTGTAAGTTCATCACTCTTATTTCTGACACTCCTTGCGTTAAAGCAGACACACTTTAACCAAGCCGTCTGTTCCATCACATGAAAATCTTTCCTGATCGATTCACTACATCCTGTCACTGACCCATCTACAACTATCCCCCTCCCAGATGTGTAGCTCTGGTTCCCACCGCCCCCCCCCCCCCCCCCCCCCCCCCGCCAATCTAGTTTAAACCCTCCCGAACCACACGAGCAAATCTCCCACCCAAGACATTTGTGCTCCTTCAGTTCAGGTGCAACCCGTCCTTCATGTACAGGTCCCACCTTCCCCAGAAGGCATCCCAATGGTCTAGGTATCTGAAGCCCTCCCTCCTGCACCAGCCTCGCAGCCACGTGTTAAGCTGCACTCACTGACTAGTCCTCCTCTCACTATCTTGTAGCACTGGTAGCAAACCTGAGATCACTACTCTACTTCTCCTGCTCTTCAGCTTCCAACCTAGCTCTCTGTAATCACTTTTCAGATCCTCAGTCCCTTTCCTGGCTGGACCATTGGTGCCAATATGTACCATGCTAACCCTTCCCTTTTAGAATCCTGAAAACCCAATTGGCGACATCCCAGCCTGGCACTGGGGAGGCAGCATACCTTCTGGGAGTCCCGTTCCTGACCACAAAATCTCTTGTCAATCCATCTAACTATTGAGTCCCCTACCACGAGCGCTTTTCTATTCTCTCCCTTCCCTTCTGAGCCACAGTGCCAAGCTCAGTGCCAGAGAACTGATAACTATGGCTTTCCCCGGTAGCCTGTCCCCACCAGCAGTATCCAAAATGGTATACTTATTGCTGAGGGGAAAGGCCAGAGGGGATCCCTGCTCTCTCCGTTGGTTCCCTTTCCTCCCCTTGACTGTAATCCAGCTGTCCTTATCCTGTGTCTGAGGAGTGACCACCTCCCTGTACATCCTCTCAATTTCCTCCTCACTTCTCCTCGCCACTTTGTTCAAAATGGAGGCCTGACTCCCGAGGTAAGTCCCTTTTTAAGTGGGAAAGACTTACCTACCCGGCAGCCCTCGCTTCTCTCCGCCCTCTCTCCTAGCCAGTCTGTTCAAAATGGAGGCCCGACTCCGGGGTAAGACCCTTTTTAAGTGGAAAAAATTTACCTACCTGGCAGTCCTCCCTTCTCTCCGCCCTCTGTCCTCGCCACTCTGTTCAAAATAATCCTGTAACTTTATTCTGGATGTTTTAATTTGATAATGAGACATGCATTTACCAACCAAATATTAGAAAAGCTTGCAGTTTACCCTTGAATGTAAAAAAAATTATTTGCAATTGTAATGATCTATTGCAAACTATTTACTTGATTAGAAAAGCTGAAGATAATAATAAGATCATGAAAGTGCTGGGAATTGCCTCTCAAAGTAATTATGTTTTAAACACAATGTCAAAGCTTGTTATTTTTATCAGCCTAACAGAACCTGGATCGTGCCTCTGGGCAGGATGTCATGTTTGTGATTGAACTAATACATCTGCAATTTCCTTTTTGAGGTAAACCCAGTTGTTAAGCCTGAAACTGTACCCAATGTCATGCTTATTTTGTCAATGCCAAACTTTAAATGGGTACAAATCAGTGTTAACAATCAGAGCTCCAGGGAAACACCAGAGCCACAATGTATAATATTTACTTCAATATGAACATTCAAACTTCAATTCATTGAAGCATAATTCATGCCCATTAGGCACAGCAGGTTTAGGAGACAGCAATCAGTCAAGTTTTTCAGTTTTTAATGTGATTTTATATTTATGCCTTAAAAATCTATTCAAATAAGCAGAAAGGATAGAGCAGGTCAGCAGCAAGGGGACTGAAATAACTGCACAGAGGCCGGTATCCTGTCACCGAGTCACCCTTTATTTACATGTGCAGGGTACATGGGCTCTGACCAGCCAACTCAAAGCCAGTCCCTAGAATGAGAAGACCAACTGAATCTCTTGTTTATATTCATCAGCCAGAGCTCCCTGACTGGCCCAGGTCAATAACTCCAGAGAGGTCATAGTCAATGAGATCTACCTGACCTTTGTTCCAATCACAACAGAGGCATATTTCAAACAGATTCACATTACATTTGAATTTGAAGTTTATATTTCAAAATCATATTCACATTACATTTAATTATCTTTTTTTCTTGAAAATCTGGTCAAAACAGTTGGAAGATGTTTGTATTTCAACATTGGGAGGGGTCAATTGTTTGGACAGATAAGATGGCTGTAACAGGCTGCTCCTTTTTTGAGGTATTTTAGGCGTTGGAGGTGATTTCCTCGAATTCCAGGAGCAACAATTATTGTTTTATATGCTGTTGCATTGTTTTGGAACTTTGGGGAAAAAACAGTCAAAACAACGGCACTTTTAAAAGGGAGAGGGACAGACAAAGGAAGCACATGGTGAGGTCAGTGCAGGGGAGAGAAAGAGAGAGAGAAAGAAATCCACACTGCGAACTGACACAGCAGTGAACCTGCGCAGTTACTGCCTTTGCTGTTGAATTCATGTATTGCTGGATATCGGAGTGCATCTGGGAAAATTAACAAACAGTGAAATTCACAACTAATCTTGGAGGACACTGTTTGGGAGAGGTCACAGCACAGAAACAGATAAGTGAAAAGTTTTAAGTGTGGTCTTGGGGCCTTGCTGTAAGTGTGCAGGAGTGAATAGAGTGGATTCTTTCTTGATGATATATTTTATAGAGATATGTCTCTTGATTAAACTTAAATATATAAGCCATAGGTATTAAGTTAGCCTGGAGCAGTGTTTTGTGGAGGAATAAGATGGTGCTATTTTCTGGGTCTGCAGATTGGAAGAAGCAAAAATGTCCCTTAGTAGAGTGATATGCTCTTCTTGTCAGATATGGGAGTTTAGGGAGAGTTTATGTGTTACCGAGGATTATATCTGCAATAAATGCCAGTGGTTATGAATCCTATCAGACAGAATGGAATGGTTGGAGAGACAGTTAGAGGAAATGAGAAATTTACAAGAGTTGGGGGTGTGATGGATGGCAGTTATAAGAAGGGAGAAAAGTTGCAGTTGCACTCACATAGATGGGTTAACCCAGGAGAGGTAAGGGAGGTAGACAGGTAGTGCAGGAGGTTTTCTGTGGCTGTCCCCATTTCAAACAATTATACTGTTAAAATGCAGGGGGTGATGGTCTCTCAGGGGAATGTAGCACAAACAGCCAAGTTCCTGGTATTGGGACTGGTTCCAAGAGATCAATTGTGTTAAGGGACTCTCTAGTCCGAGGCACAGACAGACGTTTCTGTGGCCAGCAGCGAAAAAGCACAATGGTGTGTTGCTTCTCTGATGCCAGGATCAGGGATGTCTCAGAGAGGATGCAGAATGTTCTCAAGGGGGAGAGGGACTAGCAGGAGGTCATTGTACACATTGGAACCAACGACATAGGAATGGAAATGGTTGAGATTCTGAGAATACAGAGAGTTAGGCAGGAATTTTAAAAGGAGGTCCTCGAGAGTAGTAATATCTGGATTACTCCTGGTGCTACGAGCTAGTGAGGGTCGGAATAGGAGGATAGAGCAGATGAGGTACTGGTGTATGGGAGAAGGATTCACATTTTTGGATCATTGAAACCTTTTCTGGGGTAGAAGTGACCTGTAGAGGAAGGACGGATTGCACCTGAATTGGAAGTAGACCAATATACTGGCAGGAGATTTGCTAGAGCTGTCAGAGAGGATTTAAACTAGTAATGGGGGGCAGGGGGGAGGTGGGACCCAGGGAGATAGTGAGGAAAGAGATCATTCTGAGACTGGTACAGTTGAGAACAGAAGTGAGTCAAACAGTCAGGGCAGACAGGGACAATGCAGGAAGAATAAATTAAACTGCATTTATTTCAATGCAAGAGGCCTAACAGGGAAGGCAGATGAACTCAGGGCATGGTTAGGAACATGGGACTGGGATATGATAGCAATTACAGAAACATGGCTCAGGGCTGGACAGGATTGGCAGCTTAATGTTCCAGGATACAAATGCTACTGGAAGGATAGAAAGGGAGGCAAGAGAGGAGGGGGAGTGACATTTTTGATAAGGGATAGCATTACAGCTGTGCTGAGGGAGGATATTCACAGAAATACATGAAGGGACGTTATTTTGGTGGGACTGAGAAATAAGAAAGGGATGATCACCTTATTGGGATTGTATTATAGACCTCCTAATAGTCAGAGGGAAATTGAGAAACAAATTTGTAAGGAGATCTCAGTTACTGTGAGAATAATAGTGTGGTTATGGTAGGGGATTTTAACTTTCCAAAGATAGACTAGAACTGCCATAGTATTAAGAGTTTAGATGGAGAGGAATTTCTTAAGTGTGTATAAGACAAAATTTTCTGATTCAGTATGTGGATGTACCTACTAGAGAAGATGTAAAACTTGACCTACTCTTGGGAGATAAGGCAGGGCAGGTGACTGAGGTGTCAGTGGGGGAGCACTTTGGGGCCAGTGACCATAATTCTATTAGATTTAAAATAGTGATGGAAAAAGATAGACAATATCTAAAAGTTGAAGTTCTAAACTGGAAAAATGCCAATTTTAATGGTATTAGGCAAGAACTTTCAAAAGCTGACTAGAGGCAGATGTTCGCAGGTAAAGGGACGGCTGGAAAATAGGAAGCCTTCAGAAATGAGATAACGAGAGTCCAGAGATGGTATGTTCCTGTCAGGGTGAAAGGAAAGGCTGGTAGGTTTCGAGAATGCTGGATGATGAAAGAAATTAAGGGTTTGGTTAAGAAAAAAGAAGGAAGCATATGTCATGGATAGACAGGATAGATTGAGTGAATTCTTTTGAAGAGTATAAAGGCAGTAGGAGTATACTTAAGAGGGAAATCAGGAGAGCAAAAAGAGGACATAAGATAGCTTTGGCAAATAGGGTTAAGGAGAATCCAAAGGGTTTTTATGAATACATTGAGGACAAAAGGGTAATGAGGGAGAGAATAGGGCCCCTCAAAGATCCACAAGATGGCCTTTTTGTAGAGCCACAGGAGATGAGGAGATACTAAATGAGTATTTTGCATCAGTGTTTACTGTGGAGAAGGACATGGAAGATATAGAATGTAGGGAAATAGATGGTGACATCTTGAAAAATGTCCATATTGCAGAGGAGGGTGTGCTGGATGTTCTGAAATGCAAAAAAGTGGATAAATCCTCAATACCTGATCAAGTGTAGCCTAGAACTGTGTGGGAAGCTAGGGAAGTGATTGCTGGGCCTCTTACTGAGATATTTGTATTATCAATAGTCACAGCTGAAGTGCCAGTAGACTGGAGGTTGGCTAATATGGTACCACTATTTAAGAAAAGTGGTAACAACAAGCCAGGGAACTATAGACCAGTGAGCCTGACGTTGGTGGTGGGCAAGTTGTTGGAAGGAATCCTGAGGGACAGGATGTGCATTTATTTGGAAAGGCAAGGACTGATTATGGATAGTCATTATGGCTTCGTGTGTGGGAAATCATGTCTCTCAAACTTGATTGAGTTTTTTGAATAAGTAACAAAGAGGATTGATGAGGGCAGAGCAGTAGATGTGATCTATATGGACTTCAGTCAGGCATTTGACAATTTTCCCCAATGGGAGACTGGTTAGCAAGATTAGATCTCATGCAATACAGGGAGAACTAGCCATTTGGATACAGAACTGGCTCAAGGGTAGAAGACAGAGGGTTGTGGTGTGTTGTTTTTCGGATTGGAGACCTGTGACCAGTGGAGTGCCACAAGGATTGGTGCTGAGTCCCCTACTTTTCATCATTTATCTAAATGATTTGGATGTGAGCATAAGACGTACAGTTAGTAAATTTGCAGATGACACCAAAATTGGAGGTGTAGTGGACAGTGAAGAGGTTTACCTCGGATTAAATGGGATCTTGATCAGATGAGCCAATGGGCTGAGGAGTGGCAGATGGAGTTTAATTCAGATAAATGCGAGGTGCTGCATTTTGGGAAAGCAAATTTTTGCAGGACTTATGCACTTAATGGTAAGGTCCTAGGGAGTGTTGCTGAACATAGAGACCTTGAAGTGCAGGTTGATAGCTCCTTGAAAGTAGATAGGATAGTGAAGAAGGTGTTTGGTCTGCTTTCCTTTATTGGCTAGAGTATTGAGTACAGGAGTTGGGAGGCCATGTTATGGCTGTGCGGGGCATTGGTTATGCCAATGTTGGAATATTGCATGCAATTCTGGTCTCCTTCCTATCAGAACGATGTTTGAAACTTGAAAGGGCTCAGAAAATATTTACAAGGATGTTGCCAGGGTTGGAGGGCTTGAGCTGTCGGGAGAAGTTGAATAGGCTGGGGCTGTTTACCCTGGAACTTTGGAGGCTGAAGGGTGACCTCATATAGGTTTATTAAATCATGAGGGGTATGGATAGGATAATCGGACAAGGTCTTTTCCCTGGGTTGGGGGAGTCCAGAACTAGAGGGCATAAGTTTAGGGTGAGAGAGAGAAAGATATAAAAGAGACCTAAGGGGCAACCTTTTCACACGGAGGGTGGTGCATGTGTGGAATAGGCTGTCAGAGGAAGTGGTGAAGGCTAGTACAACTGCAACATTTAAAAGACATCTGGATGGGTATATGAATAGGAAGGGTTTGGAGGGATATGGGCCGGGTGCTGCAGGTGGGACGAGATTAGGTTGGGATATCTGGTCGGCATGGACGGGTTGGACCGAAGGGTCTGTTTTCATGCTATACATCTCTATGACTCTATCTTCCTTTGGATTGCAGATTTGATTGATTGATGCATTGCTGTATACAGAAGGTTACTGACATCTTCTGTAACTTCATTTCATTACTCTTTTCCAGAGGGAAGCAAGTGGAGCACCATCAGGATTTGCAAGCATTGCAGTCTTTCCATGGTGCACGGTTCCTTTGACCTTACCTTGCATGTGCCTTGTGTCAGTTCTGTCATGAGGCTGAAACAAAATATCTTGGATCTATTGTAGTTGCACACGTGACTTTCTCATGCTCAAACTCTCAACTGGTTAGTTCCAGGACTATTTATTCTGGCTATTGATATAATTCTCCACATGTTGCAAATATTGTCATACTGGCCTGCAGTTATGATCTGACCAGGGCTCAAGTACCTCTGTTTGAGTTAAAGGACTGGGCTGAAACTAGTTGTTTGAAGACAACAGTGTCCTTGTGGGGCTCTCTTTTCAGATTGAGCATGACCTGGAGAAGCATACTTCATACTGCATACTTCATACTGCAGAGCTGGATAAGGAGGAAGTATGAGTGAAAGACTTTATCTACTGGCAGCTTTTAAGGAGCAGTTCTCTAACCTGAAGATTTATGATGTTGAGCTGTCTTGCTTTACTAAAGACAGCTTGAAATACAACCTCAAAGCAGACCAAAGATTACATTGCCTGTGGCGTTCTAGGGGACTGTGCTCCTGATCTTCTATGTATCTCGCTCCCTTTAGTGATTGCTGCATACCATAATACCTTGCCGTTTGTCATGCGTTGCTGAGGTAAAGAGGTCACTGAGATGCGCTGTGCACAGATGTACATTTCATTTTTTTTCCCAATAAGAAATAGGTGAAGCAAGAGTAAGGATTTGTAAGGACTGTTGTCTTCCCAAGGTGCAGAGTGATGTTGACTGAATGCTCACTTCCTTGCACACAGCACGTGTCAATTCTGTATGTAACTGGAACAATAGTGATCCACTCTCTCAATATACAGCTTGTGTGTTGCCATAAGTAGCGTGGCATTCGGTTGAATGCCTGGCATTTGAGTAATAGTCGTCATGCAAATAGCCTCTGTCAGTCTGCTGTGCCAGCTATGTTTCGCCACAATAGGAAATGAAAAAATGGCTATAGTTCAACAAAGGTAAAAGTGAGGACTGCAGATGCTGGAGGTCAGAATCGAGAGTGTGATGCTGGAAAAGCACAGCAGGTCAGACAGCATCTGAGGAACCGGAGAATAGACATTTCAGACAAAAGGCATTCATCAGGAAGATGATGGGCTTTTGCCTGAAACATCAAATCTCCTACTCCTTGGATGCTGCCTGACCTGCTGTGCTTTTCCAGCACCACACTCTCAACTATAGTTCAACAAATACCAGCTTGGATCATGGTTTTCATCCATACATACATGTACAGCAGGCATAGAATGAGAGCCATGCTGACCCAAGAAATCTGAATCGGAACCATTGTGAATGAGGCCTGCTGTATTTGGCTGAGCAGGTCTCAGGTTGATGGAGGAATGATGAATTGCGTTGTGTCTATAGCTCCCACAGAGCAGGGTATATAATTTGAAGATGTAACTACTGACTCTCAGTTTTCTGAGATGATTATACTTGTGACTCTCTATTCAGTTCCTTAAATCTACACTCCAGCTATTGACCTTTGCTGTTTTTTGCTCCTATCGCTTTCTCATGACATGTTTGGAGGGTCTCCTGTTCTCCTGAGACTGTAAGACAAATCTCCTCTTTTCCACCTTCCCCAACAAAACGTCCAATGGAGCGCAGAAACATTGCTTGTTGATATTTTCTTCATTATTCAATGTAAATGCAGTTTGGTAAATCAACAGAATGGATTATTTATTTGACGGTGAGACATCATGCAGATAAACCTAACTGGGAGACTATTCAACACACATTATGGTCCTACCTTTGCTGCTCATTGACTAAGTCCATGCCATGGGTCTATTACATCATATCCTTTGCAAGTGGTAATGATTGACAGAAATTTAGATACATGCTCTAAAAGGTGAATTCACATCATAGCATAACACCTAGCCTCTGAACTCTCTATCTGTTGTGGAATAACTCCCATCATGTGATTCAGCCAGAATGCATCTGCCCTTTCAGAGCTGTAGCCCAGCTTTAAATAGTGCTGGTTTGTATTGATATCAGCCCCCCCACTGATGCATGAAATCAAACCTTGGTGTGTTTGCTGTGTGCAGAAATCTTCACAATGAATAGACAGAGCAAAGTTGCCATCCGCCCTGCATTCTGCTCTATGTGCATGGGTTAATGCATCATTATCCCGGGGGCAGACCAATTTAATCCTCACTTTTATTTACATAGAGCCAAGTTCCATTTAATGCTCTTGAATAAGAAACCTGTGTTGCAACTTATGTTACTTATTTTGTAACATTTGCACATGAAACTTACTCTTTATTTCAACTCAATGCTTTCATAGAAGGTAGAAGTGGGTGCTGCAAATGCTGGCGATTAGAGTCAAGATGAGAGTGGTGCTGGCAAAGCACAGCAGTTCAGGCAGCATACGAGGAGCAGAAAAATCGACATTTCGGGCAAAAGCACTTCATCAGGAATACGTTCGTAGAATCTTTCCAGTGTGGAAGCAGGACATTCAGCCCAAAGACCATCCCACCCAGACCCAACCGCTACCTGTCTCTGTAATCCTGGATTTTCCATGGCTCGCCACCTAGCCTGCATTTCCTTGGACACTATGGGTAATTTAGCATGTTCTGGATTAGTGGTGCTGGAAGAGCACAGCAATTCAGGCAGCATCCAAGGAGCAGCGAAATCGGCCTTTCGGGCAAAAGCCCTTCATCATTAATAAAGGCAGTGAGCCTGAAGCGTGGAAGAAATAAGCTAGAGTAGGGTGGGGGTGGGGAGAAAGTAGCATAGAGTACAATGGGTGAGAGGGGGAGGGGATGAAGGTGATAGGTCAGGGAGGAGAGGGTGGAGTGGATAGGTGGAAAAGGAGATGGGTAGGTCGGACAAGTCCGGACAAGTCTTGGGGAAAGTGCTGAGCTGGAAGTTTGGAACTAGGGTGAGGTGGGGGAAGGGGAAATGAGGAAACTGTTGAAGTTCACATTGGTGCCCTGGGGTTGAAGTGTTCCGAGGCGGAAGGTGAGGCGTTCTTCCTACAGGCATCTGGTGGTGAGGGAGCGGCGGTGAAGGAGGCCCAGGACCTCCATGTCCTCGGCAGAGTGGGAGGGGGAGTTGAAATGTTGGGCCACGGGGCGGTGTAGTTGATTGGTGCTGGTGTCCCGGAGATGTTCCCTAAAGCGCTCTGCTAGGAGGCGCCCAGTCTCTGCAATGTAGAGGAGACCGCATCGGGAGCAACGGATACAATAAATGATATTAGTGGATGTGCAGGTAAAACTTTGATGGATGTGGAAGGCTCCTTTAGGGCCTTGGAAAGATGTGAGGGAGGAGGTGTGGGCGCAGGTTTTACAGTTCCTGCGGTGGCAGGGGAAAGTGTCAGGATGGGAGGGTGGGTCGTAGGGGGGCATGGACCTGACCAAGTAGTCACAGAGGGAACGGTATTTGCTGAAAGCGGAAAGGGGTGGGGAGGGAAATATATCCCTGCTGGTGGGGTCTTTTTAAAGGTGGCGGAAATGTCGGTGGATGATTTGGTTTATGTGAAGGTTGGTAAGGTGGAAGGTGAGCACCAGGGGCGTTCTGTCCTTGTTAGGGTTGGAGGGGTGGGGTCTAAGGGCGGACGTGCAGGATGTGGACGAGATGCGTTGGAGGGCATCTTTAACCACGTGGGAAGGGAAATTGTGGTCTCTAAGGAAGGAGGCCATCTGGTGTGTGTTCTGTGGTGGAACTGGTCCTCCTGGGAGCAGATACGGTGGAGGCGGAGGAATTGGGAATACGGGATGACATTTTTGGAAGAGGTAGGATGGGAAGAGGTGTAATCCAGGTAACTGTGGGAATCGGTGGGTTTGGAAAAAATGTCAGTGTCAAGTCGGTCATCATTAATGGAGATGGAGAGGTCCAGGAAGCGGAGGGAGGTGTCAGAGATGGTCCAGGTAAATCTAAGGTCAGGTTGGAATGTGTTGGTGAAGTTGATGAATTGCTCAACCTCCTCGCGGGAGCACGAGGTGGCGCCAATGCAGTCATCAATGTAGCGGAGGAAGAGGTGGGGAGTGGTGCTGGTGTAATTACGGAAAATCAACTGCTCTACGTAGCCAACAAAGAGACAGGCATAGCTGGAGCCCATACGTCTGCTCATGGCTACCCCTTTGATCTGGAGGAAGTGGGAGGATCAAAGGAGAAATTGTTAAGGGTGAGGACCAGTTCGGCCAAACGAATGAGAATGTCAGTGGAAGGGTACTGTTGGGGATGTCTCGAGAAGAAAAAACAGAGATCTTGGAGGCCTTGGTCATGGCAGATGGAGGTGTAGAGGGATTGGATATCCATGGTGAAGATGAGGCGTTGGGGGCCGGGGAAACCGAAGTCTTGGAGGAGGTGGAGGGCGTGGATGGTATCTTGAACATATGTGGGGAGTTCCTGGACTGGGGGGATAGGACAGTGTTGAGGTGGGTAGAGATAAGTTCAGTGGTGCAGGAGCATGCTGAGACAATGGGTCGGCCAGGGTGGTCAGGCTTGTGGATCTTGGGAAGAAGGTAGAACTGGGCAGTGCGGGGTTCCCGGACTATGAGGTTGGAAGTTGTGGGTAGGAGATCTCCTGAGGTGATGAGGTTCTGTATGGTCTGAGAGATGATGGTTTGGTGATGGGGGTGGGGTCATGGTCGAGGGGGCAGTAGGAAGAGGTGTCCTCGAGTTGGCGTTTGGCTTCAGCGGTGTAGAGGTCAGTGCGCCAGACTACCTCTGCGCCCCCTTTATCCGCTGGCTTGATGGTGAGGTTGGGATTGGAGCAGAGGGATTGGAGGGCTGCGCGTTGTGAGGGTGAGAGGTTGGAGTGGGGGAGGGGGGTATACCGGTTGAGGCGGTTAATGTCCCGGCGGCAGTTGGAAATGAAGAGGTCAATGGCAGGTAATAGTCCAGCGTGGGGTGTCCAGGTGGATGTAGTGTGTTGGAGGTGGGCGAAGGGGGTCCTCGGAAGGTGGGCGGGAATCCTGATTGTGAAAGTAAGCTCGGAGGCGGAGGCGGCGGAAGAATTGTTCGACATCACAGCGTGTATTAAATTCCTTGATGCGTGGACGGAGGGGGACGAAGGTGAGTCCTTTGCTGAGGACTGATCGTTCGTCCTCAGTGAGGGGGAGGTCTGGGGGGATGGTGAAAACTCGGCAGGGCCGGGAGTGGGATCTGGTGTGGGTGTAGAGCTGGGAGTGGGGGCGGAACCTGTAACTGGAGTGGGTGTGATGGTGGGGGGAATAGGGGTGGAGTCATGAGCAGGGGTAGTGTTCCCCTCGGGGTTCTGGGGGGTGGGGATAGTGACAGTGGGGTCTGTGGGGGGCATGTCAGCAGAATGCAGGTGAGTGTCACTGGTGGGGGTGAATGTGGTGGTGACCACGGCAGTAGGGGTGGCTGAGGTCACTGAGCATGTGGCATCAGCGACGATGTGAGGGACGGAGGTGATGTCACGTGTGATGCATGAGGAATTGTGAAGGGTGGATCCACCCCCACCAGCGCCCTGTAGAGCATTTGATCTTCCGTAATTACACCGGCACCAATCCCCACCTCTTCCTCCGCTACATTCATGACTGCATTGGCGCCACCTCGTGCTCCCGCGAGACGGTTGAGCAATTCATCAACTTCACCAACACATTCCACCCTGACCTTAAATTTACCTGAACCATCTCTGACACCTCCCTCCTCTTCCTGGACCTTTCCATCTCCATTAATGACAACCGACTTGACACTGACATTTTTTTCCAAACCCACTGACTCCCACAGCTACCTGGATTACACCTCTTCCCACCCTACCTCTTGCAAAAATGCCATCCCGTATTCCCAATTCCTCCGCCTCCGCCATATCTGCTCCCAGGAGGACCAGTTCCACCACAGAATACGCCAGATGGCCTCCTTCTTTAGAGACCGCAATTTCCCTTCCCACGTGGTTAAAGATGTCCTCCAACGCATCTCGTCCACATCCCGCACCTCCGCCCTCAGACCCCACCCCTCCAACCATAACAAGGACAGAACGCTCCTGGTGCTCACCTTCCACCCTACCAACCTTCGCAAAAACCAAATCATCCGCCGACATTTCCGTCACCTCCAAAAAGACCCCACCACCAGGGATATATTTCCCTCCCCACCCCTTTCCACCTTCCGCAAAGACCGTTCCCTCTGTGACTACTTGGTCAAGTCGACGCCCCCCTACAACCCACCCTCCCATCTGACACTTGCCCCTGCCACCGCAGGAACTGTAAAACCTGCGCCCACACCTCCTCCGTCACCTCTATCTAAGGCCCTAAAGGAGCCTTCCACATCCATCAAAGTTTTACCTGCACATTCACTAATATCATTTATTGTATCTGTTGCTCCCGATGCGGTCTCCTCTACATTGCAGACACTGGGCACCTCCTAGCAGAGCGCTTTAGGGAACATCTCTGGGACACCCGCACCAATCAACCACACCACCCCGTGGCCCAACATTTCAACTCCCCCTCCCACTCTGCCGAGGACATGGAGGTCCTGGGCCTCCGTCAATGCCGCTCCCTCACCATCAGACGCCTGTAGGAAGAACGCCTCATCTTCCGCCTCGGAACACTTCAACCCCAGGGCATCAATGTGGACCTCAACAGTTTCCTCATTTCCCCTTCCCCCACCTCACCCTAGTTCCAAACTTCCAGCTCAGCACTGTCCCCATGACTTGTCTGGACTTGTCCGACCTGCCTAGCTCCTTTTCCACCTATCCACTCCACCTTCTCCTCCCTGACCTATCACCTTCATCTCCTCCCCACTCACCCATTGTACTCTATGCTACTCTCTCCCCACCCCCACCCTCCTCTAGCTTATCTCTCCACGATTCAGGCTCACTGCCTTTATTCCTGATGAAGGACTCTTGCCCAAAACGTTGATTTTGCTGTTCCTTGGATGCTGCCTGAACTGCTGTGCTCTTCCAGCACCACTAATCCAGAATCTGGTTTCCAGCATCTGCAGTCATTGTTTTTACCTCGTAATTTAATATGGCCAATCCACTTAAACTGCACATCCCTGGATTGTGGGAGGAAACCAGAGCACTCAGGGGAAACCAACGTAGACACTGGCAACTCCATGCAGACAGTAACCTGAGGTTGGAATCGATCCCAGGTCCCTGGCACTTTGAGGACGTAGTGCCAACCCGCTGAGCCAATGTGCCATCCCAGCATGCTTTAAAACATGCACAATACTATATAAATACAAGCACTCGTATTACAGACAGACCACAGATTCGACCAGAAACGAATGAATTCTATGAAATACCGTCTCTTTGGAACCTAAATCAGTTTATAAAATCTAATTTTGGTTTAGATATTCATAATTTCTTTTCTGATTTTTGAAATACCAATGGAGACAGAATTTTAAATATAATCAAGAAATAAGTCAACTTTTTGCTACTTATATCAGAAACATTTGGACTTCTTGTTGTAGCAGCCAAAACATAAAACTCCATAAGATCTGTCAGTTCTATAAATAACTCTGAGAATGCAGAGCCTTTTGGAAGATTATCTGGAAAGCATATGGCAGGACAGTCACTAGACATAGCCTTTTTTTAACATAGCCTTAGGTAGTCTCTGAAATGCTCAAGCCAAAAATGTTCGGCAGTGAGTGAGTGTTGCTCTATCGTCTTCACACAATGTTGACTGGCTGGAAGGAACATTGCACCGTAGGCAGCAAGTAGATTTTCATCACTCACAAGATGCCACTGTTTGTAATCATCTGTTGATTTTACAAACTACATTAGCTGAACTTGTCATCCCATTTGTTCCAGATAGTTCTGTTTGGATGGTTGGCTGAATTTGCTAAGGGACAAAAGTAACCGATGAGAAACTTGTCAAGTTGACAGCAGCACTAAGGCCCACATTGCTCACAAAGTGGCATGCAGAGCTTTAACTCTTTCCAGTTCACAAAGAAGAAAGGTCTTCACACAAAATTGGAAGAGTCTCTTAACTATTTCTGTTGTTGAATTCTGTTATTTCTCATACAAGGAAGTCCGTTTTTCTTTTCATTCTGTGCAAAACCAACATTTGTTAGCAGCCATGTCTAAGTGTTTATATATTTGAACTTTGCAGCTCAAATTTATTATTTGGCGTGTGTACTGCTGCAGTCTCTAATGGTAGGAAAGCGCCAGATGGTGTATTTACTGCAGCTGTGCAGTGTGAATGCAGGCAACAGCAAGTAACACTACACTGGCAGTGAGCAACAAATCAGTTGTATTTTCATTCCAGTGTGTCAGTGAGATGGATCGATGGACACTGACAGATTACCAGCCTCACTTTCTATGCAGTAAATTTCTTTTGACATGCATACCCATCATGGTGCCAGGCAGACGTTTCTCGAAAATAGGATCCTGTTTCCTGTTGTTAAATTGTTAATAAAGTCATTTGTTTGCCACTTTCTACCTCCATATATTCATAAAGCAGACATGCCTTTCCTAACATAATATATGTTGCAAATAATAAAATCTGAGTTCATTTTTGAATATGGATTGAATTTGAATGGCTGTAAGCACCGTTTATAATATTTAAATAAGCGTGGATAGTAAATATTTACAGTAAACAGTATTCAGTCCTTGTCTATGACATTAATGGAAAGCTTCTATCTGTAGTGAAGACAGGTTTTGATATTTGGTAAGAAATAGGTCAATGACCCCAAACTCTCTTCAGTTACTGCTGTCAAGCAAATGGATGGTTTCAATTGAGGGCTCTGCTTTCAACCCAATCTTTTTGAAGATTGAATCAGTCTCTCTCTAGATGAAGCTTTTACAAAGAAAGGCTTCTCAAATTGGTTTCCATAAAGCATCTCAGTGATATGTCAAATAGTTTGAGAAGTATAAAGGCAGCATCCACAAAGCTACAGTAGATAAACTCTTTGGCTTCCTACGAATCGAATAATTTTGTTTCAAATTGCTGAAAATATTGGCATTGGACTTGTTGTACATATCTTTTAAATACAGGGGATCAACACCAGCAAACTTCATGTCATACATGATTAGAATTGGAGCCAGCATCACTTGATCAACATTTTTCAAGAAGTCTTTGGCTTTCCATGAAATCCAATCTAATCTTTCTTCAAAAGCAAAAATGTCAAACCTTCATTCAGGTATTCTGGTATCTAATCATAACAATATCCAATGGCTGAACAGAAATTTTGTTCTGGGGCAATACTTTAGAAAATAACAAGCAAATTCCCATGAATATTGCCCTGGTAATAGTGGAAAAAGTTGCAGGATGGTGTACAAAAGAGAAATGCCTGAATTTTATATACTGCATCATAACAAGTCACCAAATCTCTTTCAGTGCAGTATGCAAATAATTTCTGAAATGTAGTGGCTGTTTTATCGGAAATTCTGTTGATATATTTAATACCTTTCAAGAATAAACCTTCATTCTGTCTCCAAGGCAGAATTGAAATTTTTTGAAAATACTGTGAGCTCCGATATTAAAGAACTAGTGAAAGAAATTGGATTTCACTCCTTTCACAAATAAACCCTGAAAGTACTTCATATTACTTACAGTATATCAAAGGGTATTTCTCCCACACATTGAAAAACAATAAGCAGTATTAACTTGTTATTTTTCCATTTGTCTGGCTACACCTTTTCTCTTCTGAGATATTTTATAGATTATACCAATTATATTTTCATGTTGACTATTAAAAGAGTTCTTTTTGTTGACACCTAACCTTCACTACAGACCATCTTAATAGTTAACAACATCTTGACAAAACTTTTGATGTTTTCTATATTTTCAATTATGTCAGGTAGTACAGCAACTGCAAAAAGTTGGCCAACTGTAAAGCGATTAGTTTTCTGTCACTGAAATTGATAACCTTCTCGTACTTATACTAATCATGAGCAATTAAAAGTGGAAAACTGTCAGCTCTGCACAATATTAACTGAATGTTTGGAAGTGCACGTAAAAGAAGATCTATATTTGCATGGTAGCCTATGGTCCACAGAAGTACTTTTGAGTCGAATTATATTGTGTGGTAAAGCAAAGCTGACTGTAAAAGTAAAGTCCTTTCAGCTTTTGCAGAGCTCTGTTTAGGTTCCCATTGTTTTCTTAGAATGTTCCAGATTCTATTACTGTGTTTTCCTACAACTCGGAAATTTGGCTTCAGCCCTATAAGTAAATATTGTGGTGACTTCTGTACATCATATAGTTGCAATTCAGGTGGCATAATTTGCTTATGTTAACCAGATACATTCATCTTTTTTGCCTGGCTTATAACTTACGCTGTCAAAAAATACTGAATTGGAACAGACCTAAGCTTCCTTTAAAACTTGGTATATTTGAAATACCTCTCTCCTGTTGCCCCACCTCAGTGAATTTTCTCCCTCTATTTAGTCTGGGTTACATGGTGTGATTACTACTAAGTGAGCTAATTGTTTCCTTAGGGATGTGGGGCTCAGACCAGACATTACAAGATATACTTTTTAAAGTCCAGCTAACAGTCTATATTTAAGAAAAGGTGGACTTGAGTTGCACTTGACTTTAAGAGGTTCTTTTCTGTAATACAGAGCAGAGCTGTAAAGAAATTCAATAGTTTTAATTCTAACTGTCTGGGAATGTTGTGCTGTCTGTACAGTATTGAACAACTGCAACTGTGGAACACAGAAACAGAGAATTCTTTATTTCATTTTTGTTTTATTAACAAAACACCTGTCAGAACGTTGGAAAATTGAGTCACTAACTTTCAAATGGTTAAATGACAAGGTAGTGTAAAAGTGTTAGAATGATAGGGAATATAAATACACATGACAGAGTCTATTAAATCTTTCATCTATCCATAAAAAAAACTATGCTTCCCCATTGTGGCATGAAACTGCTTCTTCAATGACCCCGTGGGTTTTATTGCTTCAATAACCTCGCTTGAAAATCACTCCACTGATTGATCATTTTTTGCAAGAGGTGCTTCCTCACTTCAGTCTTGAACTTGCCTTTACCAATTATAAGTCCTTGTCCAGAATTTATCATGGTTCAGCTTAACATGATACGAGATTAGCCAACTATTTTAAACCGCATAATACCTACTATATTGGTCTGCAATGTGCCCTCTTCAAGGTTTTGTGGTATGCTGGTCGTGTCCCTGCCTCAGAGGCTAAACTCTGGGTTCAATTCTCACTCTAGGAGTTGTATGTTCTAGGTATGTTCACCTACCAGACAGGTTTAAAGTATAAATTGGAAACCTTTCAACAGACTTTAAGTGGTTTTACAATCATTCAGCTGTATAAACTGCTAAAAAGCCTCGAAAAAAGGAATGAAACAGAACAAACTACTGGGTCTGGGTGGGTTACTCTTCAGAGGGTCAGTGTGGACCTGTTGGGCTGAAGGGCCTATTTCCACACTGTAGGATCTCTTATGATTCTATATGACAATGGCAGTCAAAAAGAACCCAATGCCGAAGACAGAAGCTAACCACCACATTACCTTGCCAAACCTAACCAAGGACCATCACTGGTCCAGGGCTACTGATGTCCTTTCATGGTATGTGACCTGGAGAGAGATAATGTTGCCTCTGGTTGGTTTTGCTTTGAAATGCCTCATTTCGTGTAGTAACATGTTCCGCTACTGTTATGAAATTAGGGGAGGTAACCAAAGCTGCAAATGAAGGAGTAGATTTTTATGGAGGTTTTACCATTAAGTAGAAAAGTAGCAAAGTAAATAGGATTAGAGATGAGGAGTTTGAGATTAAGATCGATGAAAGCTATGCCACATCAAGGGCAGATAAGGCGAAAATAGGCTGACATGCTTGTATTTTGTTGAAGCTCCACATAAGTAAGTTGTGTTATTTATTGTGACCAGACCCCAGTGAGGTTTTACAATTCGTTAGGGGCTCATGTGGAGTAAGCTCTCAGGTGAGGAGAAATGAACTGGCTCCCATTCTTTAATCACCCAATCCCCTCAATTGATTAGAACAACGTTCATTTAAAACACATTATTTCCCTTACAGATACCTTTTTCTCGGATCAAATCAACTTTTGCCTTAGAAAGGAGACAGTTCAGCCAGGTTTTCTTGAGTTAGCAAAGAATGGGTTCATTCATCACTAAACATGAGGAGAATTAGTAACACCGCACACATGCATACAGTTTAGAAATATGACACAAGCCCAAAAAGATAAAAGTCAAAAATACAAATATGGGAATTAGTCTCTGAAGCATTCATGAAGAGTGGATGTTTAAATGTTGAATTTCTGCAATGAAGGTTCCCAGTAGCATTGGTATCGGTAGGTAAACAGTCAGATTCACGACTTCCAGACTTGTGGATTGATTACATTTCTGTTGCTTTTCAATCATGATTGAATCCCAGTACTCATGATGAAAGAGAGTTCTATATTGTCCTATTTCTGTTAACGTGGTTTACAGTACTTGGGGTGAGAAAGAAAACCTTTACCTGCAATACAGGGGTAATGAGGGAATTGTTCTTCAGTTATGACTTTCACAGCACACAAATGCTTGAATGCAGGCTCGTGGGCATACATGTTTTCAGTCCACTATCTGCTCTCACACAGTGACTTTGTAATGCTTGTCTTTGTTTTGTTGTCCAAGGGAGTGACGCAAAATATTTCTGTGTACTTGCAGGAAGATAGCTTGATGTTGAACAGCCCCTCTCTTTTTTTATAGTCATGAGAAATTACATTCTAGTGTGTTTGGAATTTTTTTAACACTTTAGTTATTTTATTCCAACAGCCTCTTGCACCAGACAGCCACATAGTTTATATCAGCAGCCATTTATGGCTATATTACTCCACTTTTAAAAACACTTTTTGAACTGCATGTTAAAACCGTCCACAGTTCAAAACTCTGACCTGTCGTCATGACATGTACCACAGGTCAGACTTTTGGGCCACACTCCACCAGATTTCTTAAATTTCCCACCTTAATTGATAACCCAGGATGTGACATCACATCATTTCCTAGAATCAGCATTTGGGTATTTGGTGGGAGTGGTGGTGGGGAGGGGATTGTATTTAGAAAATCAGTTCGCACACTGTATGGAAGCCTGTAACCAATTATTCTGTCTTACACTAACCAATTCTAATGCTGAACCACTTCCTGAATCACATGTTTAAATTCAAATGTGAGCTTGAAATGAAAACCAAGAGAAACAATAATTTCCTTTCCGAAATGTGCAGATAATCGAGAAAACTTTTCAGAATCTGAGCTGTGCAAACTGAGTTTTGTAATTGTGTTTTAAAGCATAAGAGAATTTGCATCTTACTTGTGTGCACATCATAGATATTTTCTCAGTGAAAGAACGATAAAAGCATTGGGATTTTAGAAAACGGACCAGAGGATTATATAAAACAATAATTGTATTTGAATACATGAGTTTTGGTCACATGATAGTGAAATTACTATTTATCCCCAAATGAAGAAATGTATATTGATGGCGTTGAGAAATCTAATCAGAAAAAGCTCACTTATGTTCTAAATTGCCATTTTCTGTTAGCTCTCACTCATTCACCGTCCACAATCAGAATGACATGGTGGCAAAGTGCTGCTGGAGCTCTGTCAGTGCTGCTCAGCTGCCAATACTGGTGACTGAATGAAAATTGATTGCCTTTCTATTGAATGCAAAGTTTCACAATAAGTAAAAATTGGCTTTGTGTGTCACATCTGCTGTGACTTAGAGTGGAAGACAGAGTGCTACTAATAGTGCTCATGAAAAAGCCTGAGGTGTAGAGTTGACACAACCAGGAGTGAAGCTGGGCATGTGATGATGAGGGTTAGTCCACAATTATTAGAATCAGAAAGAACTAAAAATTTTAAAAATAGGCAGACTTGAACTCTTTTCAGTGGAACGTTTTGTTTATATGTTTCCAGCTGCTGAACTAACTAAATGATGAACAAGCAAACTGTTGAGTCATCTGCTCCAACTTTTCTCTCATCCCCCAAGTCTATACAATGTACAGACTTTTCATGATAGATGTAGAAATACCTAAGTTTCCAACTCACAAAGTGCAACATTTGTCAGAATCTATGTATTCAATTACCAGTAAAACCACATTAGTCAAAAGAAGTCCATAAAAACAAAATTAAACAATCTCAAAATAGCTCTGGCAGTAAAACTCTTCTTTGAAGGGCATATAAAACCTTTCTACAGTACCATATCTACTCTCAAGTCATTTGTGCAGCATTTTATGGTGAAATATCCTGATGAGAACCTTTTAAAAAGGTTTTTTAATGAATAGTGATAAGGTTATTACTTTTGATTCAGCAGAAAAGCATCGTTATATTAGCAGGTTAAGTTTACATTGTGTTGACTTTCACACAATGAGAGACAATGAAGTTCAACAGGCCTGATCAGTTACTTGTTCAAGAACAACTGAGTTATCCAAGCACGTATTTGTAGTACACAGAAAACCCTACTTAATTTGTAAGCATCAGTTAAATGTAAATTCCGGAAGAGAATAGATGGGAGAATCTACTCACCACTGAAGTTAAAATCATTACCAATTCAAAGATGTTCCAAGATTGTCTGATGGAACTTCTTGAGTGTCGCTTTGCATTGGACTGCAGCTGTATGCATCCACCAAGGTCCCAGGTTCGATTCCAGCCTCGGGCGATTGTCTGTGTGGAGTTTGCACATTCTCCCTGTGTCTGAGTGGATTTCCTCCAGTTGCTCCGGTTTCCTCCCACAATCCAAAGATATGCAGGTTAGATGAATTGGCCATGCTAAATTGCCCATAGTGTTAGGTACATTAATCAGGGGAATGGGTCTGGGTGGGTTACTCTTCGGAGGGTCAGTGTGGACTTGTTGGGCTAAAGGGCCTGTTTCCACACTGTAGGTAATCTAATCTAATCAAAGCAAATAAATACCCTCAATTTGCAATTACCTAGCATTAATCAGTACAGTGTCCTGAAGGACTTCAGAGGGAAGAGCTGATGTTAAATCAGACTTTTAGAAAAGCAAGAGAAACTGACTGAAAGAATGGTTAGCAGAGTAGGCTTAGCAGAAGCTTTTGCAAGTTGAAAGTGAAACAACAAGAAAGAGGGGATTAAGAGGGTGTTCTAGAATCAGGCTGGGATCACATCATGGGTTAGAAATTGGAAACTGTAACCTAGCTCCAGGCCCTGATTCTGCCGTGGGTGCTCACTGGGATTGCGAGAGCTGCATCCAATAAAACATCGTCTAATTACAATGGGTGGGCTTCTGACCCTGAAGAGTGAATGGGAGACACCTCCATGCTCCATAACTGGCAGCCTCCCTGACAAGGTAGGAGCTGTCAATCTGAAAATTAAGACTGTACAGAGCAAGGCCGGATAAGACTTTTTCACCGTGTCAAAAACCACAGCTACTTTGTTAAGTTCCTCAAAGGGCTATAGCTCAGGATATGCCCCACTGACATCAGATGTGGGCCAGCAGTCATTGTGTTTTGGGGGTTTCATTGCATGCTCTGTTGCCTCCATTCCCGATCCCTCCCATCATGATGACCTAGACCAAAAAAAAACTAAAGAACTGCAAATGCTGAAAATCAGAAATAAAAACAGAAATTGCTGAAGAAACTCAGCAAGTCTGACAGCAGCTGTGGAGAGAAAGCAGGGTTAACATTTTAGGTCCAGTTAACGTTCCTCAGACCTGGATATACAGTCATACAGCACAGAAACAGACCCTTTGGCCCAACCAGTCCATGCCGAACATAATCCCAAACTGAACGAGTTCCAACTACCTGCTCCCGGCCCATATCGTTTCAAACCTTTCCTGTTCATGTACCTCCCCAAATGTCTTTTAAACATTGTAACTGTGCCCAGATCTACCACTTCCTTAAGCAGTTCATTCCACACGTGAACCACCCTCTGTGTAAAAGACTTGCCCCATGTCTTTTTTAAATCTCTCTCCTCTCACTTTAAAAATGCACCCCCAGACTTGAAATGCTCCATCTACGACAAATAACACCTACCATTAGCCCTATCAACACCCCTCATTACTTTACAAACTTCTATAAGCTCACCTCTCAACCTCCTACACTCCAGTGAAAAAAGTTCCAGCGTATCCAGTCTTTCTTTACAAATCAAAACGTCCTGGTAAATCTCTTCTGAACCCGCTCCAACTTGATAATATCCTTCCCATAACTTGGTGGCCAGAACTGGACACAGTACTCCAGAAGAGGCCCTACCTAATGCCCTGTAAAACGTTAACATGACTTACATACTCAAAGCTCTGAGCAATGAAAGCAAGCGTGCTAAATGCCTTTTTAACCACTCTGTCTATATTTGGCACAAACTTCGAAGAATTCTGCACCTGAACACCTAGGTTTCTCTGTTCTACAACACTATCCAAGGCCTTACCATTAATTGTATAAGTCCTACCCCTGTTTGTTGCAGGAAATTGGACCGTAAATTGGAAGTAATTTCCCGTGACTGGCTGCACTCTTCCAATCCTAACCACCACTACTTTAAAAATCCAAAAGAAATGTTTCTTGTACAGAAAGAGGCAGAAGCTCTCAACTCCTTTAAAAGTAACCTGGATCTGCACCTAAAGTGCTGTAACCTGCAAGCCTATGGACTTGGTGCTTGAGTGTTGGATTAGGATGGACAGTAGAATCGTTTATTGAGTCTACACTGCCACAATGGGCTAAATCACCTCTTTCTGTGTCAACTGATCACAACAGTTTTCAGACAACAGATTTGTTAGAGCAAGAACCAGGAAGAAATCCAGTCTGCAAAAATAGCAAGAAGCAGGTCAATAACCTCCGTACCTCTTCAAAACTGTAGGTTGCAATATCTTAACATCTCCAAACCTGTTCCTATTGAAGTTCTTCAGTACAGGAAACTGACCTCATTGTAAAGAAATTGCAGTAACTAACTTTAGGGCCTCCTGAATATCTGTCCATTATTCCAGCATTAATGCTGATATCCATCTCTAGCTATTGAATCCACCTGTGCTGTTTTTCAGGGTGCATGTTTTTTCCTAACATGAGTAAAACACATAAATTATTAACTTTGCTTGTATTGATATCTTATACAAGTGCACTATTTTCTTCATGTTTCTTCATGTGTATGTGAGTACTGAGTGGCCTTTCAGGGTGAACAATCTTCCTTATTCAAACCCAAACCTTGTTATCTATTATTAAAAAGACAACACACTCAGGATTTAAGCCACAGACATGGTCTTTTCAAAATCACATTATTTATGAACAGTGGCGGAATTGCGGTTTCAGTTTACTCCTGTCTCTGTCTGTAACGATTGTGAGGAGAGCAGAGAAGACATGCCTAAAAACATTCCTGTGGCATTTGGACGAGATACATACTATGAAGCACCTGAGTCCTTTAAAACTGCTGGTTCAACTGGGAGTAAAATTTGGAGAATTATATCTGCACAAAATTATATCTACGGGTCTCAAAGTAATGACAATGTTACGACAATGTTTTCTTCAAAAATATTTAGTTGCTATAAGTGGGCATCCTGAAGTCACGGACAGGAGTATATTAAATGCATGTTATTTTCTCTAAGCTTGATTAAAGATGATTGCCCTGAGAATTTGATATAATTGTTCATTTGAATTATTTCACATTTAGAGAGGATAAGAATACTCATGTATGGTCCAATGGAAGACCATGCACATTGGAAGCTATATCTGCTTTCTTGTCATTTAAAAGATGAAACTTTACGAAGTCCATTTATATTGCTACACAGCATTGCCTAAACGTCATCTTTATCAAAGCAATTTTAACAGAATGTTTTATGTTGATGATAAGTTACATTATTGAATTCTGTCTAAATGTATTATTTGCCATTGCTGAAAATTTGTACAGCCAATCTGCCTGCTCTTGAGCCAAGACAATAGGCTGCTCAATTACCATATTGTCACTGCCATCTGCCGGCACCATATTCAACGCAGCCATCCTCTTTCCTTCCTCATCAACTTACTATGAGATGTCACAGTCTCTGCTCACTGTTTCCCCATTAGATTGAAAATGAATGACAAAGTGATTTGTCTGGACTCCATGTTCCATGTTTTTGGTGTTGTATGGTTTTGTATTGTTCAGCATTTTATAAAACTTCAATTATTTTAAAGGAGAGTGTAGTACTCTGAATGAGAAATCCAAATATCTTAAATAGGAGTGTTGTAATAGTATAGGAGGCAATAGTCTAGTGCTATTATTGTTAGAATATTGATCTGGAGACCCAAGTAGTGTTCTAGGGACCTGGATTCAAATCTGCCATGGCAGATAACTATCTGGAATTAACAGTCTAATGATGATTATGAAACTATTATTGATTGCTAGAAAAATCCATCTGATTCATTAATGTCCTTAGGGAAGAAACTGTTGTCCTTACCTATTGTTCTACTACATGTGACTCCAGACCACTGCAATGTAGTCAACTCGTAACTGTTCCATGGGCAATAAATGCTGGCCTGGTAAGTGGCATGCACATCCTGTGAATGAAAAAAAACATTATATTCCCTGAGGCAGACAAAATAGGGCAAGTTTAAAGTTGACTTCTTAACTGAAGCTGAGACATTGGATGTGAATGTGTTGGTGTTGCACACATTGAGAATGTTTTTTTCTACAACTTGGGACCTACCTTTAAGCAAATTACTTTGCAGGGTTACAGAAAAAAAAAGGCAGGAAAGTGGCACTGGGTGAATTGCTCGAGAACTAGTACTGACACAGTGGGCCAAATGGCTTCCTTTTTTGCCATGACTGTCCAATGAAACTGTGAAACCATCAAAGGATGTTTGGTACAAATGGATCATGTCACTATTCACATTATGTTTCCTTTCCCTAAGACTACTGCCTTGTGCTGTCGCAACTGGGAAAAGTTGATCATCACTCCACAGTTGACTAAGGCAATGACAATCACCCATTTCCTGGCTCTGTGCGAGTTTCCAGTCACAAAGATTGATGATAATGTTACAGGATAAGCCTTTGTTCACTTGGTAACAGGATGTGACCTAATATTCTTGGGTGACAATGGGAGGACCATTAAAACAATGGCACTGATTGGTTCTGAGGTTTCACTACTCAGTTCCTATTTTCTGAGAGAACTTGACAAACATCATAAAGAACAGGAACAATCTTCTGCCTAATTCAGTTGCAGACCACTCTTAAAAGCATGTCTGTTTGGACAACAGATTCAAGGAATCAGTCAGCATATTAGCTGCTGGGTGCTGAAAGATGTGAAGGAACCCATCTGGCCAGAAAGCAGCTGCCCACCTCACACCGTCATTAATTGGGACCTGATGCTGAGAGACTGTTGTCAACTTTTGAAAAACTTTCTTTTAAATTGAATGAAAGAGGATCGGAAGAAGCTGGGAACACTAGGGGAAAGAGACAACAGCTGCAAAGAAAGGAATATCTACAGGTTTTCTTTTTATCCTCTGTTATCCCTTTTGGGTTCATGCTGAGATTTTGTTGCTTTTCCTACCCTCTGTACAGCATTGTAGTTATTTTTGGCTCTTGTCCCAAGTCTACCACATTATTGCAGTAGTATTTGGAGCGACTATCATTTTCTTCCACACAACTCAACCGGCTTGAAAAGAGCTTCCCCCCCTTAATTTCTCCTCATACCATTTATCAAGGATAGCTCTTAGGTCTTCATAGTTTTCTTCTTTGCCCCATCTTGTGACATTTCAATGAAAATGGGGTCTTTTTAATAAGTAAATTATGATTGAAAATTAATGGTTTCAACTTATGTTCTCACACAAAGCTGGGTGAAGGAAACTAACACTTACAATACACTCCCAAACGTGATTCTGCAAATGGTTGCTATTTTGAATTTTTAGAGTGAACACTTTTGAGGTGGGCCAGTGAGCTGCTGCAACAGAAATTCAAATTATATCTCCAAGAAATTTTGGCATAAGCTCACAACACAAATAATATGACGCAAAATGATGAGATTAATAACATAAAAACAAAATACCAAGGACGCTGGATATCTGAAGCAAACACAGAAGATGCTGGAGAAACTCAGCAGGTCTGATGACATCAGTGGAGAGAGAAACAAGAGTCAATGTTTCAAGTTCATTATGACTCCACTTCACAATTCCAGTTGGTGTACAGGACTCAAAACATTAACTCTGTTTCTCTCTCCACTGATGTCATCAGACCTGCTGAGTTTCTTCAGCTTTCTCTGGGATTAATAATATATAGCTTCTTGCGTATAGGGCTGACAGTGCAAGAGTTTAGCTCTTCCATTCCATCAACAGCAGTAGATTAGGTTACCCTCAATATGGAAACAGACTCTTCAGCCCAACAAGTCCACACCGACCCTCTGAAGAGTAAGCCACCCAGACCCATTCCCCTACCCTATATTTAACTGCTGACTAATGCACCTTACACTATGGGCAATTTAGCACAGCAAGTTCACATGGTCTGCACATTTTTGGATGTGGGAGGAAACCAGAGCACCCAGAGGAAACACGCGCAGACATGGAGAATCTACACAGACAGTCGCCCGTGGATAGAATAGAACCTGGGTCCCTGGTACTGTGAGGTAGCAGTGCTAACCACTGAGCCACTTTGTTGCCCAATGTACATTGCCTTTTCATGAAATTTCCAGCATTGTTTCTTGCTCATTAGCAGAAAGTAAAATCAAATGCAAAATTTCCTAAAGGCATCCAAACCGACCTGACCAAGCCAGTTTTCCACAGTGATTTTATTCCCTTCATTTCTCAGAATATTTGTATTTAAATGTTACTGTGGATAAGTTTGCAGATGAAAGGAAAGTGGAAACTAATTTGCTCCAATGATTAAGGGCACTTCATGCTTGTCAAAATTTCAATATTTTACTTTAATAGCCCCAGAAACATGTGACCCTGATAGCATGTTTGTTGGATTTTTTTGTGTGATGTCTCTGGTCTTGAGTAGCAGGGAAGAAGAATTTTCTAAGAAGTTGAGTTCTCTGTTTTACACAATTCCACATTGAATAAGTAAAAGCGAATTCCTTTTGGCTCTTGGCTTACTGATTCTTTGTTTTCATAGTGTGCAGTGTCTTGAGTCACCGTGAACATTTCTGACTCTTGGGTAGCATGGTGGAGGGGTGGGGGGAGAGGAGGATTGCTACTGATATTAAAATTCTCTGTTCATAAACGTATGCTTTTGTTCAAAATTTTGAGAAGAATTATGGTTTGGCTGTGCAGACTCAATGGATGGAAGGGTCTCTTCTATATTGCATGATTCTATGATTTATTCTGCTTTTTGGAACTTTTAAGCATGCTGCAATGTAACCTATGCTTGGACATAATTATCTCATTTGCAAATCTATTAATGCTAGTGTGAGAAATAGAAACGGATTGGTGTTTCCAAGGCACATCATTCTAAAAGGGTAACTCTTAGGTCTAAGGAACACTTGCCCGTTCATGTCACGAGAGTTTGCACATTACCCTGCAGGGTATTGTGGATCATCTGAGCGGAACATCAACATACAGCATTCATAATTGCCTCAACTCCAGTGAATTGCTGTCCATCTTGCAGCCTTTATTTAGTCCAACACATACTCTGCACTTTAGCTACAATGTTACATTTGGCAATTGTGATAATCTGATGCAATCACCCACTGCATAACTCTGTTCAGATACACAACATTCAAATTAATTTCTAATCCAATAAACATCACAGTAAATGTACCATTTTTATTGTCTGTTTAGGGATTAGTCACAATTTCCCAGCACAATTGAAGTTGGAGTTATAATGTGAGTAGTGCTTAATGGAGACTCAAAGACAATGTCAGTGTTCTGCAACATGGAGCTCCAGGAAGGTTTATGAAGAAATGTGGGTGGTTGGTATATCATTAGTTCATATATGGATGGCATTAATGTATTGTTTTGCTCTAAAGGAGGAGGATATTTTAAAGAAAGAATTCTCTGGGGATACTAAATTGTGTTCTCTGTATGTCGAGGTTAAAGACCTAAACTTAAATTTCTCGAGTTAAAAACTGGAATGGCTTTCCTCCCAGCAGAGAGGAACCTTATTTGCAAGATAGCTGACCTCTACTTTGCAGTGATAACCTCGTGCTCAAATTCTTTTCAGGAATGTGTTTACAATTTGTGTTGCAAGGTGCTAAGTGAAAGGAAAGCTGTAAAATGTTCGATATCCATAACCAAAATGAACAAATGGAAAAAGACATAGGCACTAACTTTCGAAATCTTAACTTCAGAGTTGATGTGCTAATTAGTGTTAGGGTTCCTTGGAGCAGTAAAATTGTTAGAATGGAGCATCTGTACAAGGTATCTGGTCTATTTGGCCCCAGTGAGTTTTTTTTGAGTGTGACTGAAGCAACTAGCTATTAAAATGAATGTGCCTTCTCACACTGGATTTGAATGAACCACTTCAGTACTGGCAGGAATATTTTGTCGTTGTATAATATAAAAGTACTTAGGTTTCCAATAACAGCATAATAGAAATTACTACTTAAGGTTAAGTTTTTAGTTATTTGTTGTTGAATGCCTCAGAAAAATGGCATATTCAGCACACATAAATGTAGTCATTGGGATATGAATTTGAATGTACCTCCTGGACTTTGGCAGCAGATGCTTGGATCCACAAAATGGAGGTTTATATAGTTGCCATTGACCTACAAGAAACAACATCACGAGCATCAAAATCCTGACTTATTAATATCATCCCTGTGATGATAGTAATAAATATGGGCTATTGAGATTTCAACTTGCATCTGATTGTTCTACCTGAGACCTTTTGTGGATTAAAGCTTTTTTAAAAAGGAAGAAATGTAGACTTAGAGTGGCTGTAGTGATCACTTGAATCCACATTAAGACAAGTTTCATGAGATCCACATGGAATAAACAAATCTAATTGCACTAAAATTACCATTGCTGTCTAAAGACATTGAAACCAGGAACTAAGTCAACAACAGTAAGTTGGCACCTCCTATGTAATTCACTTATAGCCTAATTTCTATATTGTGAGATGAATGGCTCACATGTTAGTTAGCTGACTTGGAAAGACAATGGAG
Organism: Chiloscyllium punctatum; assembly: GCF_047496795.1. Lineage (NCBI taxonomy): Eukaryota > Metazoa > Chordata > Chondrichthyes > Orectolobiformes > Hemiscylliidae > Chiloscyllium > Chiloscyllium punctatum. The sequence goes on along the minus strand of NC_092777.1, from coordinate 43,237,237 downwards.
GTGAACTCCAGATTACACAAAGAACTATATTTCATCAGTTGTTTCTGAGTGGCAGAGCAGAGAGAAGGAAAAATGAATTTGTGATGCATGAGCTAAAATTCACTTTCCCTGACTGTTTGTCTTACCATATTGGAAAATAGCGCCCAGTGAAAACGTAACGTAGGAAAATGACTATTTATAGAGAGCTGAAAATGTCTTGATTTTGTGACTGAGATGGATGAGAGTTAGTAGTTTCTTAACTGTGGTTTCGTGTTTAATATCCAACCCCTCAAAGACTCTGGAGGATTTTTAAACCAAATAGCCATATTTCGCCCAGTCTTGACCAGATACTCTCCCTTTTAAATTTGTCATATACATGTCTGAAGACACATTTTTCTCAGGTTTAGTAGGGTATAAAAATCACTTCTGACATTCAATAAAACCTTAACAATTGGCTCCTTCATTTTCTTGCAAACTATGTTTCTGACTATGATGGTCAACTGCATCCACTGGGAGTGGCTGTCAGTCAGCTCTGTCTGGTTTATAACACCTGATGCAGCTGATCATAGAGAGTCCTCCTCCATAATATCCTGACTTTTCTCCTTGGAACTGCTCCCCTTCTCCCAGTTTCTCAGCACCTATCACAACATGTCATGCTCCAATTCTGCAGAGCACAGCAGGCCAGTATGATGCAGCATACTCTGTCAAGACTATAATGTAGAATCCCATCCACATTCCCACCTCAGGCTGGTCCAAGCATCAGAACTACATCCTGGCCCTGGTCGCGGCAGGTGAAGGTGCCACACTGTTTGAGTGAGCAACACGTTACATCAAAAAGGGACTTTCAGCTGCACTCCGACCCCCTTCCATTCCCAGACCCACAGCAATCATTCAAGATTTCATTGCATTCAATCGAGACATCAACAAGCATACACTATGTACGATGAAGCAGTGTTCCCTTCATCCCAAAGCATCTTTGGAAATTTCACAAGTGATGGGACACTTTTGGGCAGTATTTGCTTTTTTTTCAGTTGTTGCCACTTGTTCCAAGATGGTGATGTTTCATTTTCAAGCACTAATGGCATGACCAACATTTCAAGCAGTAATGGCATTCACTGTATGCATTGAAAACTGATGCACAAATGGCAGCAAATGAAAGGTAGCTGGAGTATGCAAATGCCTCCTTTATATGATTAACCATTCAGCGTCCTTATGTACAGAAGGCATGGAGCCCATGGTTTCCTCATTGAAAGTGATACTGATTCCATCCCCACAGGGTGTTTTTTTAGCCATTCACACCAGCTGCATTTCACTTCGAAACAACGGGAAGTGATGGCAAGGAATGTAGCTCATGGTGGTTACCATCAGCACCAGCTTGCCAAATAACCCCGAGAGCCTCTATACCTCCTTTTACCATGCATTATCCAGCAGCACATTTCTATCCAAAGCCACCAAACTAAATGTTGGTGCCAAATGTCCTCCCTGTGCCCTGAACACCAATGTTACACCTTAATGATACCTACCCTGGTCCTCTGAACAACTCATGTGTAGATCACAGCAGTGCCCACTGGCAACAAAGCCTCCTTCTATCCAACCCTGACTCACTTTGAGATTTCCCTTGTCATCATCCTTGTCACCACCTGGACACATACCCAGCCTTGACTCCCCTGCTTCTTTGGCAGTGATCACCCTGCTGTCCCCTCCCCCCTCCCCCCAACCTCCATTTTGCACCCTCCTTAACAATCTATGCACAGAACCCCAGGACTATATTTCCCTCAGACTTCTGAGTAATTTTAATGACATGTCTGTGCAGACCCTAACTGCTGTGTTTCTAGCTCCCTGACTGATGATATGTGATTCCCCTGCCTGCCTGTGTTGGCCCTGAAGGACTGACCATTGTCCACTCTTTGAGCTGTAGTCAGGTATATGTTCTGGTTGTGCCTGGCCAGAGCAGGCAACTAGTTGTTGCCAAGGCTCTGGATTTTGTGGGGACTGTGTCTATTACTGACAGCCCTGAACCCCTAACCAACAGTAGCCTACCCTTGACTGGACTGAATGCTAGCCCCCACATGGTTTCTGGGACGGCTGTTTTGTTGAATACACATACAGTGCGTTCGCCGGATGGTAATACTGTAGGTGTTAGATTGACATCTCAGTGCACTGTACAGCAAGAAGCGCCCCATCCCTCCCCATCATCATGCCCCTCTTGACAGTACCCTACTGGAAAGTGTGATAAGTTGCCCATCTGTGTGTCTGACCAAAAGAGCATGTTGATATGGCAGTGCTGTTAGCTTTTCATCTCTATCTGAAGCACTAACATGCTGACAGGTATACTGCTCCTCGGATGCTGCCTGAACTGCTGTGCTCTTCCAGCACCACTAATCCAGAATCTGGTTTCCAGCATTCTGCAGTCATTGTTTTTACCTATGCTGACACGTATTACTTGGTAAAGCAAGGTGTGGATATTACAAGCATGCAGGTAGGTGCTGAATGGGTGAGTGCTGAGAGAGCAGGCAAGCAGCCCTAAGATACACTCTGGATCAATCGGTGAGCTGTATCTGCACATCCTGTCAGTGAATCAGAGAGGTGCCATGAAGGTCCTGAGGATTTGGCAAATGTCAGATGACAAATCCTTGGACATATTGTACAGCAGCAGGTGATCGTGGGTCATACTGCAAGATGCTGTTTGGTGCTGAGCAACATGCAACTCTTCAGAGACAGTGGTGAGTTGAAGTCGCCAAATACCCATACTCTGACTTCCACGTCGAGCTGAGTATTGATGAGGTGAGTTTTGCCATGAGTATGGTGTTTAAGGTGTTGCCTTTATTGGCAGCTTGCTGCTGCTCAGTGAGAAACTCACCTCACCTTACCTCACTCAGCAGATGCATAAAGGGTGCAGTAAGCAGCTCCCAATATCAAAATGGGCCTCATGGATCTTTCACATAATTCTGCCACACAACTCTCCATAGCTCACATTGTCCAAGCTTCCATAAGCATTTGCCTATATGATGTGAAATGTTCCAGTTGGCCTTTGGTCCGGCATCCTAGCACACTTAGGCAGGCGTTTCTTTAAACAGTTGACAGTACATGCGTGCAGTTGGCACTGAGGACTTTTAAGAAGCTGTTTGTTCAGGAGATGTCAGGATGAACTTTTCCAGAAATCTGCCAGGAGAATAGCTTGATCAGTTTTCAGCTGTCTGACTGCGTTCTGAGAAGATTTTTCAAAACAATTAGAAAAGGATGAGTTGTGTGACTTCTCAGAGCAGACAATGAAACAATTGACCTCCAAATAACATCAAGTAGGCTAGACTCCTGACTGATATAAACCCAGATGTGTCTTCCAGCTAACAAGTCCATACAGTTACCTTAGGACATGTGACTTCCTGTCAGTGTCTATTAAAAAATGTTCAAAATGTCTCTTAATTTTCTTTTTAAAAAGCACAGCCCATGTCTCCACAGTATTTCAAATGAACCAATTTTCACTGTTCTTTAAATATGAGCCCATTAGAAGTGGAACCATTTCTCTTAAAGAAACAAATTGATCTTCTGTGAATGTTGTTGACAGAAAATATTTTTTTCTTCCAGTACCAAGCTGTTTGAAATATTATTGGACTCTTCTTTCTCTTTATTTCTGGATAATTACGGCTGAAATTTACTTTGGGGTGATGATACTTCAACAGTTAATGAATACTTGCCCCCTGGTGCTACACTTCACTTTCTCTCACACAAATCACTGCCATGGCATTATGGCTTTGATGAGCCAGCCCTACTGAGCAGGAACACGCAGCCTGAGGCAGCTGAGAGCGAGAGCAGGCAGACCAGGGTGGCTGGCAGGGACAAGGTCAAGATCGGAGTGTGGGAGGTGGTGCCCAGAATGGCCAGGCGCTTATGAACCACAGTGTTAAACTATTAATATAGAACATTACAGCGCAGTACAGGCCCTTCGGCCCTCGATGTTGCGCCAACCTGTCATACGAATCTGAAGTTCATCTAACCGACACTATTCTATGTACGTCCATGTGCTTGTCCAATGGCGATTTAAATGTACTTAAAGTTGGCGAATCTACCACCGTTGCAGGCAAAGCTTTCCATACCCTTACTACTCTCTGAATAAAGAAACTACCTCTGACATCTGTCCTTTTTCCATCACCCCTCAATTTAAAGCTATGTCCCCTCGTGTTCGCCATCACCATACTTGGAAAAAGGCTCTCCCTGTCCACCCTATCTGACTCTCTGATTATAGAACATAGAACATAGAACATAGAAGAATACAGCGCAGTACAGGCCCTTCGGCCCTCGATGTTGCGCTGATCAAAGCCCACCTAACCTACACTAACCCACTATCCTCCATATACCTATCCAATGCCCGCTTAAATACCCATAAAGAGGGAGAGTCCACTACTGCTACTGGCAGGGCATTCCATGAACTTACGACTCGCTGAGTGAAGAACCTACCCCTAACATCAGTCCTATATCTACCCCCCCTTAATTTAAAGCTATGCCCCCTTGTAATAGCTGACTCCATACGTGGAAAAAGGTTCTCACTGTCAACCCTATCTAACCCCCTAATCATCTTGTACACCTCTATCAAATCACCCCTAAACCTTCTTTTCTCCAAAGAAAACAACCCCAAGTGCCTCAGCCTTTCCTCATAGGATCTTCCTACCATACCAGGCAACATCCTGGTAAACTTCCTCTGCACCCGTTCCAGTGCCTCCACATTCTTCCTATAGTATGGCGACCAAAACTGCACACAATATTCCAGATGCGGCCGCACCAGAGTCTTATACAACTGCAGCGTGACCTCAGGACTCCGGAACTCAATTCCTCTACCGATTATCTTATATGTCTCTATTAAGTCACTTCTCAACGTTCTTCTCTCTAATGAAAACAGCCTCAAGTCCCTCAGCCTTTCCTCGTAAGACCTTCCCTCCATACCAGGCAACCTCCTAGTAAATCTCCTCTGCACCCTTTCCAAAGCTTCCACATCTTTCTTATAATGCGGTGACCAGAACTATACACAATATTCCAAGTGTGGCTGCACCAGAACTCAAACCCTCTATTAATAAAAGCTAAAACACTGCCTTCTCAACAACCCTGTCAACCTGGGTGGCAACTTTCCAGGATCTGTGTACATGGACACCGAGATCTCTCTGCTCATCTATACTACCAAGAATCTTACCATTAGCCTAGTACTTTACATTCTGGTTACTCCGACCAAAGTGAATTACCTCACACTTGTCCGCATTAAACTCCATTTGCCACGTCTCAGCCCAGGTCTGCAGCTTATCTATGCCTCTCTGCAACCTATAACATCCTTTGTCACTATCCACAACACCACCGACCTTAGTGTTGTCTGCGAATTTACTAACCCACCCTTCTACGCCCTCATCCAGGTCATTTATAAAAATGACGAACAGCAGTGGACCCAACACCGACCCTTGCGGTACGCCACTGGTAACTGGACTCCAGGATGAACATTTCCCATCAATCACCACTCTCTGTCTTCTTTCAGCAAGCCAATTACTGATCCAAACTGCTATATCTCCCACAATCCCATTCCTTCCCCATTTTGTACAATAGCCTACTGTGGGGAACCTTATCGAATGCCTCGCTGAAATCCATATACACCACATCAACCGGTTTATTCTCATCTACCTGTCTGGTCACCTTCTCAAAGAACTCAATAAGGTTTGTGAGGCACGACCTACAAAACTGTACTGACTATCTCTCATCAAATTATTCTTTTCTAGATGATTATAAATCCTATCTCTTATAACCTTTTCCAACACTTTACCATCAACTGAAGTAAGGTTTACTGGTCTATAATTACCAGGTTGTCTCTACTCCCCTTCTTGAACAGGGGAACCACATTTGCTATCCTCCAGTCTTCTGGCACTATTCCTGTAGACAATGACAATTTAAAGATCAGTGCCAAAGGTTCGGCAATCTCCTCCCTGGCTTCCCAGAGGATCCTAGGATAAATCCCATCCGGTCCAGGGGACTTATCTATTTTCACACCTCTTCCTTGTGAACCTCAATCCCACCTAGTCTAGTAGCCTAGATATCTCAGTATTGTCCTCGACAACATTGTTTTCTAGAGTGAATACTGTCGAAAAATATTCATTAAGTGCTTCCCCTATCTCCTCTGACTCCACACACAACTTCCCACTACTATCCTTGATTGGCCCTAATTTTACTCTCGTCATTCTTTTATTCCTTAAATACCTAGAGAAAGCCTTAGGGTTTACCCTGATCCTATCCGCCAACAACTTCTCATGTCTCCTCCTGGCTCTTCTGAGCTCTCTATTTAGGTCTTTCCTAGCTACCTTGTTACCCTCAAGCGCCCTAACTGAGCCTTCACATCTCATCCTAACATAAGCCTTCTTCTTCCTCCTGACCAGAGTTTCCACTTCCTTCGTAAACCATGTCTCCCGTGCTCTACAGCTTCCTCCCTGCCTGACAGGTACATACTTATCTAGGACATTCAGGAGCTTTTCCTTGAATATGCTCTACATTTATAATGTGCCCATCCCCTGCAGTTTCCTTCCCCATCCTATGCTTCCTAAATCTTGCCTAATTGCATCGTAATTGCCTTTCCCCCAGCTGTAACTCTTGCCCAGTGGGATAAGCCTATCCCTTTCTATCACTAAAGTAAACATAACAGAATTGTGATCGCTATCACTAAAGTGCTCACCTACTTCCAAGTCTACTAAATGTGTTTCTTTGTTTTTCTACTTTGTCGTAAGAGGAACTGTAATGTTTAACTTCTTTACTTTGTTTTCTTTTGTACCTAAGGGACCTTTGTATCTAAGATGATGCCATAAGTAGCAACTTGGAAACTTTTTACTGTACTGGTGTGAGTACAGGTTATTCTGCTATAGTCTGCATTTTGTTCAGACAAGTTCACTACAACACGATTCACAAATTGAAGACTCTGTTTCTAAAGCATGAACTTTTAACACATATATTGGTTATATCGCAATTCTGGCCCCATTAGTTTAAGTGGTTCTGTTATTACACAATTTTCTTATAACACGGGGTTGCATGAGAACAGAACTACCATATTGCAGTGGAACCGACTATAGATGTGACAACAAACCTAATTCAATTCAATACTTTAAACACTTTTCCTACTTTCTGATACTTACATGTCCTTTGTCTTTCCACTTTTTAACTCTTGAAGAGACTGTAAACAGTCCTGCTCAAAGTAATGTGATGAACGTACTGAGAAACAAACACATCAGTGAATTCAGAAATTTAGTTATGGAAAGATGGGTATCTGTTTCATACCATTATATTGAAGCATGGCTCTGCTTTTAGTCTGGTGTCTCTTTCAGTACATAGCTCAGTGTAACAACAAAAGTTTAGGTATGTTCTTTGCCTCTTCCCATTTTGTTGCTTTTGCCATACTTCCACCAGTATGAACATTTTTTTCACTCTTCGCATGGTCACTCTCTTAGAAGGTATCACTTCAATCTTTGGCTATAAGTACATAATGGGGAAAGGTGTCAGTAAATAAATTGTTCCTGTTGACAACAAAAACATATGGGCAAAACTCAATCTCTTTACTAAAAAGGTACTATTTATTTTGGAATGATTTCGTGAAGTTAAACAGATTGAATTGCAGCCGGTGGAGCATCTGCTGCATTGTAATCTGCTTTCTAAAGTGGAAAATGATGGCTTTCCCAAGTAACCTGTTTCCTGGCTGTTCAATGGCTTGAATACACTAAACACACACTTTTGGCAAGTGTTTATAAACTCGTTGACAGTGACATAGCCTTTACTTTAAAACTATTTTACACAAACTTGACCAACTTCTATCAGGAATCAAGTCCTAACTTATTATTAAGTGGAGGAAGTATTCACACTCAGTGAGCTAAACTTATTGACACTTCTACTCTATTCACAGATAGCACAGAGGCACACACCACCCTAAGATATTCTGGAAAAAAACAGGATATACTAAATATGCAGAATTTGCAAATGGAAGATTTCTGCCACACAACCTAGTGAGTTTCCCCACTATTTCTTATGAAAGCCATCTCATTAACTATCTACCCTGTCCCTCTGGTGCCAGATATCCCAGAATTCACGTGTACCTACTCTAACTTTAAAGACCCATTGTGCACCCAGACCATCAAGGTAAATCCAGAGCTGTTCTGCATGGTTCCCGAGCAACAGATGCAGACACAGCAGACAGCGGCAATGGGAAATGGTTGCCCTGTTTTGTGAGGGGGGACCCGGAGGTCCTGCTGAACAGGCTGGTACAGAGGCAGCACTTCCTCTTCCCCCAGGACATGCAACACCTGACCATGGCAGTCTAGTCTCGGGCTACCACCCAGGTCAATAGCAGCCTTAGCCGTCTGAGGGATTGCCCAGCACTGTAGGAAGAAGGTTAATGACCTTCTGCAATGCCTCATTGCAAGCTTCAGCACATTCTCGCCAATTCTCACACTCATTTTTCTACTGTAGTCACCTCCCACCAAGGCTCATATTCTTCCATTCTCACTAATGACCACAACATCTTTCCAATCTCACTATCACCCCAGTCCAACATGAGAAATGACTAACCCTCTTTGCTGTCCAAGTTGCTCAGGACACCTGCTCACCTGCACTAAAACTAGCAACTACACTACACACGTTGATCTCCCTTATTACATACTCTCTCCCATTCCAGAAGGAAAATGCCCACAATAGGGCTGAGAGGCTCAAGACGGGTGGTGGATTGTCCCACCTTCAGGTCCTCTCCTTAAATGGAGATCACCATCCTGAGTGGCTGATTGACCATTTCCAAGCCACTGGAGTGGTATTGGAAACTCTGCTTGACTCCTGAGCAAAGGCTACCCCCTAACCTCACTGAGGCCTGCTGAAAAACTTGACAAGATTCCTTCACTTTATGTCTGTGCTAAACAATCATGTATGGCAGAATTAATCTGAGCGTCTTAAATCTGGCTGAGGAGAATGTAAAAAGGCATGGTAGGACAAAACAATGCTGTGGTGAGCTTCTAGGAAGACATGGTGAGTGTGTGCTATGCCAGTGAGAGAAAAGCGTTGGGGTGCAGCTCGGTCCAGTACATAAGCTGACTGCATAGTGTTGAGTGCACAGTGTCCTTGCTGCAGCACTACTCTGATGGTAGGTGAGTCCAAGCTGCAGGCCTGAAGTGCTGAAGTATCCTGTAAGTGGATTGGAGATGTGCTATGAAGGTCCTTAGAGGTTGACAAGTATGGGATGTCAGTACCTATGGACATGGGTTACATTTGTCTGATGCCCATTGACCTGTCCCTGAGAGAGTATTCAGTGCCCATCAGCAGCAGGTTGAATTCACCAGTACCCATTCTGGTTTTCATGCAGAATTGTCTTGATGTCTGTCTTGATTGGCAAGTTGGTTAAGATAGAAAGTTGAATATTAAATAGGCAAGTTGGGCTGACAATAAGGTGTATCAAGCAATGACCCCCTTTATTGGCAACCTGCTGCCCAGTGAGAAACTCACCATGCCACTTGTGAAAAGCATAAAAGATTATTTGAGATATTCTTGACATTGAGATCAGCCTTGTCAGACCTTTTGGTTGATTCTGTCACAAGTCATACCTCGACCTACATCATTCAGACCCATGTACAATTCTACCCAATATCTTTCTCTTTGAAATAAATGCGGCAGCGCCAAGTAGGATGAAGAATTGAAATACAGATGAAGGATTGAATACCCAAAGCAACTTAACCACTTATTTGAAAAAAGCATAAATCTAATTCATTTTGCTTTCAATCTATTGATAGACAAGATTTTCTATTATTTTGGTTATGTCTGTAACCTCTAAAACCTTTTAAGATGAATTAATGCAGGTTTGCTATCAGTGTAATTAAAGTAGCTAACCAAAATATCCCACCTCCAGTGTTAAAGTCCAAACAAATGGAACGATGTGGGTTGTGGGTTTAAAAATATTCAGGCACATTGAACGTAAAGGTATAATTAGCATTGACATTGTGGTGGATGTTTGTCTCTATGCGTAGACAGAAGATTTCATAGCTGACTTTGTTAAATTGAGTGCACTATTTATTGAGATACTGCTTCAGCAATAGATGAGGCCTGGCACCATTACTAATTCAGCTCATTTAAGAATCTATTACCATCTCTTTGGAAATTTCCATTTTACATTTGTGTTATATTTGCACAATATTTGAGTTGTCAACTCTTAGAGGAAGCAAAGATTGTTGTTATTCATTTGGCCTTCCACTTTATTTCGAAGAGTTGATATTTCAAAGATTAATGCTCCAAAGCCTTAATTTCCATTTCCAAGGCACCAATTTGCTCTCATTTTTAAATACAATTTGGCATCTATATCAATCCATATTTGACAAACAGTGTGAATGATGTGCAATGCTAAAAATAAATACCTGTTCAACTTCTAATAAATATGGTTTTACAAATACAATGGTGCCAGAAAGAAAATTAATCAAGTTTATCATGTTCAGCTTCACAGAGGCTTTATCTCATTTGCCTCTATTATAATGGTGGCAGAATTCAGCAAAAATAAGTGATTACATTTGAGTTTGACCTACCTGCTCAAAGTATGACAAAGAGAAATATACTATGGCTTTAGCAGGTGTTTCTCTGTCATGAATGGGTTATTTATTAGGTTTTTTTCCATTATTGTTCACCAATAAAAATCCATCAGCGTATTGACTGTCTCCTGTCTGTGGTCATTGATTGGGCACCATACTGACTGCTTCTTGCCTATCTGATGCGTAATTAATTCAATTGTTCAATAAATCAAACATTTTTAATTGTTTATAAGTACCTTCACTGGCTAGTCACAAACTGAAGTCTTACTTTAAGGCAGTCAGAGGGATCCCTGTTGCATGAATTCTGTGTCATCTTTAAGTAGCAGATCCAATAGCAAAACAATTTAATGTTCAGAATGTAACCTTCAATGCTTCCTACTTAAAAAGTCTTGCATCAGCATTTTATTTACCAAAAGAATTTGAAGCAAACATAATGTCATTTATGCATTTAAAAGCACCAAATACTGGAAGTCTGAAACAACACTTAAGTGCTGCCAACACACAGCAGGTCAGACAGAACAGAACAGATGTTTCACGTATGGACCTCTCAACAGAATTGGGATAAATGGTCCATACACAAAGCATCTTGTCAGTGTTTTCCACAGATGTTGCCTGACCTGCTGCGTGTTACCCACTGATGAGCTTGTAGCACAATTGTGGCTGCAGGTAAAGACTTACTGTGGAAAATAACCTGAAATGTTTGTCCCAGTAACATTGAACAAAGCTGAAAGATCGAGGCAGCACTTTTGAAAGTGTGTGTCGGCAAACTCTTATTCGTTTTCAGTGATAAATTAGTGTAGCTACATGTGCCAGCAAAATGTCATGTTCCTAAACACTTCAGTACAATCCAGTTTATACTTCATTGGCAAATTCCCAACTGCTCCAATATATACTAACACTGCTGAGGACTTTATTATTACAGACTAAAAGATCACCATACAAAGATTGTTAACTGTCAAAACACAAAGGAAGTATGCAGACTTTTTAAAATCCCCTTGTCATTGTTCAGAGCCAAGTGATTTTAACAAGTTCCTTCCAACAGAATTACCGTCCCTACTGAAGCAGTGCTTACATTTGTTTCTGTAAGTTTTTCTATTATTTGAAACTGTCTGCACCTCATAAACAGATGCTAGCACTGGATGGGTAGGTCATATAAGTCAAGGTACATTTGAACTATTTGAATCATTTGATTTTCACCTGAAGGTCATAGTTCTGATCCCTGGGAAGTAATACACAAAATCTGATTTTGTCAAAATCAGATTTTGTGTATTACAGTTTTATGCAATGCAAAGCATTGGGCGTATTTCATTCTAATGCTTCACATATTGAAACATCAGTTTCTAGTAGAACATTTTGCTTCTAAAACTACAGGCAGCATTATATTTGACTGAGTAACTATGGTACATTTTTCCATTAAGCACCGTTACAAGGGTATTACGTAGCAGCTCAAGCAAAAGTTGAAGTGTGAGATCTGAAAAGCTGGGTTGCTGTCTCCAGTGAGATAGCAAATGAATGTGTGCTTCCCAGGGATCAGAACTATGACCTTCAGGTGAAAATCAAATGAAGTGTGAGATTAGTCAACCCATCAGCAGCAACAAGAGATCAATGTATTTACAATGGAAGATGTAAATCTTCAGTGTAAGCAAACTACTGAAGAAGAGTTCAATGCAAAAGTTGGGCAAAGAAAGGCACAAAGAAGCAATAAGGAAAGAGGAGTAATCAACCCTGCCATGATCTAGCTATCAATCTACATTTATTACTCATTAGCAGTTACATTGTCAGTATAAATGATGCAAAGTTAATCATTCTACTCTGTATGTAATTCATGATACAAGTGCATTTTATTTCATTATTGTAAAGAGCTTGAGTCAAATCTCTATTGCATCACTGACCACAAGTTTGATGAGATTGAAACATCTGTAAGTACATTGTGCCACAAACAAGCTACTCTTGTCTTTCACATAAATATCTCTCTGAAGCAGTCTCAGTGTGAGTGTTATTATTCAATAACCATCTTGCTGAATGTATCCTGGAATGTAGAAAACATTATAGTGTAAGTAACAATTAGTTTTATTCACACTGCAGTTTATTTTTCTTTCTCATGTCTTAAACCAAAAATAATTTAATGATCTGAATGACTGGAAAACAGGGAAGCAGTTATACCTACTTTAGCCTCAGCCATGGTTCAATTGTAACACCCCCATTTCTGAGTCAGAATATTATAGGTTTAACACCCATTCCAGAACTTGGGCACAAAATCTAGGCTGGCATGCTAGTCCAGCACTGAAGGAGGGCTGCACTTTCAAACATGCTGTTTTTCAAATGACTTGTTAAAACTAGCCCCAGTCAGGTGGACATAAATATTCCAGGGGAATAAATCCGAATGCCCTAACCAATAATCATAGAATCAAATTGTCTGATCATGATCGTGTCGCAGTTTTCAATATTTGCTGCATTCAAACTGGCTGCATTTTACCAACGGCAACACTTCAAAGTATTTCATTGGCTGTAAATGGGTACAGGACAACCTGGGGTCATAAAGAAGGCTATATCAATGTAAACCTTTTTTTTAATTGAATTTTATGTATTTTCTCCCCTTACCATTTTACAACCAATGCAGTACAGAAGTGACAGCTCTTCCAATTTGACACAAAACCACCAGTATTATTTTACAGGGTGTTGTGGGTTGGGTGTGACTTTGCCATGTTTGGTGCCGACAACGTCCTATTTTATTCTTATTACAGATTTGTGAAGTGGCTTGTGAGGATATTTCAGATTTGCTGTGGGTGTGAGGCTGGAGTCAAATAGAGACTAGAACAGGCAAAGAAAACTGATTTCGTTCCCTAAGGGACATGAGTGAAACAGATGGGTCTTTTTGATTATTTCTAGCTTTTTGTTTCCAAACTGATGTAATTAACTGAATTCAAATTCCTCAACTGCCTTGGTCAGATTTGAAGTAATGTGGCTGGATCATTAGGCCAGGCAGCTGGAGTAACATCCCCATTTTGCTACCATGCCAGACTTGCGCTTAATATATAAACTTGCTTCAGAAGATTTCCATTTTTTTATTTTAAGCAAGCTTTTTATAAACTCTGATTGCATAATTATTTAAATCATAAGCAGATGTTCCTGCCAATTTGAGTTGTTATGAGATGTATATGATGCGGTAGGGATTTTTAAATTGCATGTCAGATGAAAAAGAACAGATTTTTTGTTTGTTCTCACTCTGTTAAATTCATTTTTTTTGTAAGTGTTGTGGTCATCAAGATGATGGATATTGGTGCTAAGGAATGGAAAACACTCCCATTGGTCTCCAGTATCAGTGAACATATTTTCAGCAAAATATATCCCAGATTAAGGCTCCATCTGTTGTGCTTGAAGCACAACCTCAGTGTACATGTCCTTCCTATTTTGCAGTGATCCTTGCAAGGTGAGACCTCATTACTTTTCTGCTGTGGACATACCTGTTTTGAAATTACCTCTGCTCATCTGAATTTTATCTAAAAAGGGTAAATTGGTGAAATGCTCCATCTACAAAGAAAAATATCAACATAATAACTAAGAAGACACATTAAAACTCTGTATTCATCTTCGTACAAGTCGTTCTGCTATAATGTGACAGTCATGTCACTCTGCAACCTCACTTTGTAGAAAATCACGCTCTGAAAACTTATTGTAGAAAATCACTGTACCTGTGCAGCAGAACATTCACACCATCCAAACAGCGTCCACAATTCGTCAATCACATTATAGTCAATATGTCTTGACGAAATGCACCTTATACCAGAATGACCTGTAGTTTTTGCATCCTGAGGTTATATCACAACTGTTCACAGCTAATTAGCTACTTGTGAAATTTATCCAAGCTTTTAATCTAGATTGCCAACGTGCACACAGATTTGACAAAATGCAGTGAGATAAACAGCTGATTCAGTGAATTCAGTGATATTAATGAGGGCTAGCAAGGGCCAGAATGAAATGTTCTTCATTAAATTGTGCAACCAAATCGTTTATGCTGATCTGAGAGTAGATAGGACGTCACTTTAATGTTTTACCCAAAAGTCATTAGTGTTAACATTTTGTCTGTCCTTCAGTCCTCCAGGGTAGGGTCAGCCAAGAATAAGCGCTCAACTGCAGTTTGAAGCATTGACCTATTGCTTAAATTTGCCACCACTGATCCAATAATAACAAAGAATACCTCCGGTCAATTTATTTAGGTATATGGTACCTTTACATTTTTTTTCACAGCTGTTAAAGTGAGGTATATAACAGGGGATGCATGCACTATCACAGCCTGATTGCCTCATGGTTCAGAGGAAACATTCCCTGGCACCCCAATGTAACCCAATAACAATAGCCTTCATTTCTATAGCTTGCTCAGAGCAGTAAAACCTCCCAGAGATTTCACAGAAGTGATAACAAACAAATTTGACACCATGTCACGTGAGATAATGTTAAGACACACGATCAATAGCTTAGCCAATGAGCTCGATCTTAAGCTTTAACAGAGGAAAGAGAAGTAGAGCAGAATAGAGAACCCTCTGAATGACACAATGTACAGCTTTGAACAGTTTTCACGGTAGCATACAGTATTTCTGCCTCTCCAAAGTTACCCTATTTATCATTACCAAAAAAAAGCTTGATTGAAGTTTTGCATTCTTTTTTACATGCCCCTCACTGATAGGGCATGAAAATGAATAAGTGAGGATTGTACACTGATTTATTCCAATGTTATATCATGCAGGCTATAATACTTGAATCTGAAATGACGCATACTGTTGGCGACATTTGTGGTGCCCACCTAACAATCACAGTGTTGGTTTGCTCAAGTTACAGTACACAGGAAAGCATTTCCAAATTCTTCTCCTGTTGCATTTTAAGAGACCACTAAAAATATTATTGCTGCAGACTAGTTGGCAGGCACTTTTGTTTTAATTCTGGGATATGAACGCAGGCACACAGTTGTCTGGAGAGTATATGAGATTTGACAACCTTTGCCAAGTCCACAGCATGTGCAGAACATGTGATCCAGGACATACATAAAAATTGAGTTGGTTAAGTCTTTTAGAAAGAAATTCCTTAAAGCAAATAAGAGACTCAGATCTACATTTTAGTATCCAGCTTCCTGTTCATTTGTGGCCCAAAAGTGGGATTATATTCCCATGTGTCTACATCTGAACAAAATAAATTCTGAAAACTTCAGTCTTTCCCCACCTCTACCCCCACCCCCACGGCAATGGATGAACTATTACTGAAGCATAAATTATTAAAATGAAAACTTTATTTCCCAGAAACAGCTGCTTGCTGCTATAGGTAATAAATTAAAAGTGTTTTTTCTTTGACATTACAGGCCAAAAGAATCCCCTGAAGGTAAACAGTAAATTCAGTAAAGGATTTCGAAACAGGAGTTCGTCTGTTTAACATTTCCTTAGCATTAAGGTGGACTCTCTGGTAGCATAAGATGATACAAAGGAATGATTCAGACTAGGTAATGCAGTAGTATTTGGGAAAACAAATGGCTAGAGCAATGGGGGAGGCTGGAGAGAGAGAGAGAGAGAGAGAGAGTGACAGACTAAAATGTCTGTACTGAGCTCAGAAGTTGGAAGAATAGAAGCAGGAATCAAGGCTAGACAAGGCAGTAGAAATTTGAATAAAGGACATAACAGCAGCAATTTATCTCTCAAGGAAAATAGTACTGGCATTAATTTGTGGACAAGTGAGTTTGTGCCCATTTGCCAACTGTGAGATACAGTTGTATTTTGGCATGGACAAGTAGATGGAGAAAGGGAGCATTTATTTGAAAGGTGGTATTCAATAGTTGATTTTAGCTCCAGGATGATTGTAAACTTCAAACTTTATCCCATAAGAGATGTTGACAATCCGCATCGTAAAGAGAAATGTACTGTGCTCTTTGCTTGTATTGATCATACCTGATTTGGATAAGTTTAACATCCCACACGTGGAAGGCTCAAAGATTAACCCCTCCTCCTGCAAGTCAATATAAAACAAAGTTTTGGTTACCATTTTAGAATTTGAATTGAAATGCTAGTTTTGTTTATTTTGTAAAGTTAACCAGAATGGAAGATAGTAAACATTTAGATAACATAGTAACAGTGTGAAAAGCCAGATGGGATGGTTTTGTTATTTTGATTAACATAGGTGTGTGTGTGAGTGCAAGTGAGAGTGTGTGTGCTTGCTTATAGGCAAGCTTGGTAAAGTATGTGTGTAGGTATGATGGGTATAAGCTTGTGACAGGGTGCGTGCGTGGGTGTGAGTGTGGGGACTATATATGTGTGTGTATGAGAGAGAGAGCTTGTGTATGCAGAGAGTCTGCGTGAATGTGTGAGTATGTGAGTGTGCACTTGTGTGTGTGTGTGTGTGTGTGTGAGTGACAGAGAGTGTGTAGTGCAGTGGGGTCACCTGTAGTGTGACATGAACCCAAGATCCCAATTAAGGCCATCCTCATGGGTACCAAACTTGGCTATCAGCCTCTGCTCGCAGTGGCCAAAAAGAGGCTGATAGACAAGTTCTGTACCCATGAGGAAAGCCTCAACTTGGATGGAGCCTTGGGTTCATGTCACACTACAGGTAACCCCACTGCACTATACACTCTCTCCCTCACATACACGCACACACACATACACACACAAACTTACATACTCACACATTCACGCAAACCCTCCCATACACAAGCTCTCTCTCATACGCACATATATACACCCCCACACTCACACCCACGCGCACAACCTCTCACAGTCTTATACCCCATTACAACCACATACATACTTTACTAAGCTTTAACACACGAAAGCACACACTCTCTCACACATGCACTCACACTCACATGCACACACTCACTCTGTCTCTCTCTCTCTCTCTCTCGTGCACACACACACACACGTTTATGGGGTGAATTTATATTTGCAGAATTATATTTGCATATACATTCCATTTTGCTCAAAAAATACATAACCTACAGGCAGTCAATCCATGTAACATGTAACTACTACTTTAGAAATAGAACCAATCTAACTCAAGATTGGGATACAAACAGACTTTAGCCTCTCACCTGAGCTGAGATGGCACCTTTTGTTATAAAACCTTAAGCTATCTTGAGAATATGATAAGTTGTGTATGCAGAGGGTCTTAAATAAGTTCTGGGATTTAATATTAAAGAACTGAAACTAACAAACCCATTCTAAAAGATGAAAGACTTAATCTAGTTTTGTTCACTATATCATTTCAGCTGCATGACACTGTAATCTTTTGTGATAAATTCTGTGTCTTATGGTCCTGCTTCACAACCACCTGATGAAGAAGTAGCATTTCGAAAGCTAGTGCCTCTAAAAAAACCTGTTGGATTATTGTGGTTTTTTAACAAGGTACACATACAGCAGGGCAGCATGGTGGCTGAGTGGTTAGCACTGCTGCCTCACAGTGCTAGGGACACAGGTTCAATCCCAGCCTCAGATGACCGTCTGTGTGGAGTTTGCACACTTCCCCATGTCTGTGTGGGTTTCCTTTGGGTGCTCTGGTTTCCTCCTGCAATCTAAAGATGTGCAGGTCAGGTAAATTGGCCATGTTAAATTGCCTGTCATGATCAGGGATGTGTTGGTTAGTTGCATTAGTCAGGGGTAAATGTAGAGTAATAGGGTAGGAGAATGGGTTAGTGTGGACTTGTTGGGCCAACGGGCCTGTTTCTACACTGTAGGAATTCTAACGTTCACAATCCAATTTGCTCCTTTTTACATGCCATGTGATGAAAGCATAAATTGTCACATGCTCGTCTATAGTGTAATTTTCTGAATTCTAGCATTTTCTGCATAAGACAGTTTCTGAACTTTTGTGAAGATTAGTTTGTGAAAGAGTGGTGTGGCACATGGCAATGATCAGTTGGTGTTCGATGAAATCCACAGTAAACCTTACAATGATGAGGGACCGATGCTGGAAGCAGGGGAGTTTTGTGGACTCTTCCAGTTTTGTTGAAATGTCGATTTGGGTCATGGAGTCACAGATGTACAGCACAATTAGAATTGTACATTAATGGATTTTTCTTTCAGGGAGTTGATTTTTATTTTAATTTTAAATTGGAATGGACTGTACACAAGATCCTGAGAATTAAAATTATTCAATATTCCCAATCATTAAAATGACGGGATTTTTTTTTCCATTTATACAAAAGGTCTGAGGATTCTCATATAGTTCAGTCTCACATCACTGAGATTCTACATGGAAATAAAAAGCAGAAGAGATGGATTCAATGTAACTGGTGCTGTCCACCAAATCTTTGTATTCAGCTTAATTCAGTAACCTCTGAGTTAAACCATAAATCAGTACAAAATTAATTTTGATGTAATCACTGGTAGAACTCTTTTGGGCCAACAGATAAGAAACAAGAAACGTGCATTTAAATAGCATCTTTTACACATCAAGGATGCCCCAAAAATGCATCACAGCAGCTAAGTATTTTTGAACTATCGTCACTTTTTAAACCTGAGCAAGCCAGACAGCAGATTGATAATGAGATATATTATGTTTGTAATTATGTCTGATATGGGATAAGTCTTATTGTTGACACTGGCAGAGCTCCCCTGCTTTCCTCCAGATTGTACTACTGCCTGAACAGAAACACCACGTGTACACACCACACTCAACTGTTCACTCTGCATGCTTCACAGGTATGCATGCCTTCAGTCAATAATTGACCATTCTTTCGTCAGGCAGTTAGCACCTATAATATTCTGGAAAATAATCAATTAAAAGGAATGAATTAATTTCATATATGCTTGCAGGTTTCATGCAGGTAGTTGCCATGGATATGGATCAGTTGCAGAAGGTGAGTGCTTGATGGCTCACATGAGTACTCAAATTTGAAAGCAATTAAATCTCTAGCCAGTTGGCATCATAGGACTGTTTTACCCCTTGAGTGTATATTCATTGCTAGGATTCCAATTTCCACAGTGATTTATGCACCAGACTTTGTAAATAACATCTTCACAATGAGTGTAGAAATGTATTTATTTTGTGAATCCAGGCTAAACCCACTCCAAGCAACACCTAATAATGATTTTATCACATTTAAATGTTGTCCTGTCTCAGTCGGCTTACTCTCATCTCTTACCAAGAACATCAGGTTTTCAGGCCCGATTCCAAGAGAAAACACAATCACAGGTCAGTACTGAGGGAGTCTGACAGTATTAGAGGTGCTGCCTTTCAGATAGAAGTTAAATTAAAAGCCTTGTTCTACCTTTTCATGAAGATATAAAGATATTGGTTTATTTGAAGAATACCAAAAGAGTTCTTCTAGTCACCTTGCCAACATTTATCCCTCTATTAACACCAGCAAAACCATATTGTTAGGTCATTCATTGCATTACTGTTTGTGGGGGCTGGTTAGTTCCAGTGGTTGAACAGCTGGGAGCATAGGACTAAAAATTCACTAACTAAGCATGAACATTTACAAAGATTCCTGCAATAACTTGCTTCAAAACAAGTAATAATATAAATCCAGGAATCCAGTTTAATACAGAAAAACTTTATGGATTTAGCCACCTCCAGCTAGTGACCTTGATGGTATACCTTTGTTGTGGAGTGTTTCTCAGATGTCGTTGTTTTTTCAGTTGTCAACTATTTAGGAGCAGTGTCAACGTTTTGCAAAGTATTTGGTAAATGTGACAACCACCTGATGAAGGAGCAGTGCTCCGAAAACCTGTGCTTCCAAATAAACCTGTTGGACTATAACCTGGTGTTGTGTGATTTTTAAAAATTTGGTAAATGTTCTGTTAGATTTTGGTTGAGTTCCCAAACCAATCCAGAGTGATACCATAAATATACTTTGTTTGATTCAATTGGAAATGGTCCGGCATTAAGGGTGTTGGGTAGACTCAAACTAGTTCCAAGTTGTTTTAAGATCCTGACACAAAACTGGCTCTGAACAGGCAGAACTTGACAGTTTCATCCAGCAATTGATAATTAACTGGCATGGAAGTGAGAAAATTCAAATGACTGCAGTGGGGTTTGGCTTTCAGAGGTATGTAGATTGGCTGTATCTTCTTGTGCTCTGAATCAGTTCCACTCCACAATCACTGAGTTCCAAACATGAACAATCTACCCATTCCTGAGCATTAACATCTGCTGTTTAAAAAAATATGAAAAATTTCTACCAAATGTAACATTGTTTATCATTGTTTTTAGCAATACCTGCTAAGTATTGTCGTACACATAAGTTGGTTTTTTAAATACCTCATCAAGTTCCTCATTTGCCGATTATTATATAATTAATAAGCTATCGGTACCACTTAACACTTTTCCAAAAATGTTTGATTTCATATCAATCGCTTAATGACAATTGATTACTCATAAGCAAGGATGTGATAAATGAGACATGGCTTATAGAAAGACTTGTGTTTATATAGTGCTTTTCACGAGACATCTCAAAGTGTTTTGCAGATAATTCATTTATTGAGTGATAAATATTGGCCAGGACAGTTAATACATGGCTGGTGGTCAACCCATGACAGCAACATTAAAAGTACAAACATTCAGCCATGTCATGATTTCCATGTCAATGACTAACTTTAAAGAAATGAATTTGATTTCCCAATGACCAACTAAAGGAATCATGAAAGAGTTTGTGTTAATACGTTTACTGTAATAAGCAAACATTGATCTACATTGGTTAAACATTACTTAGAAGACAGATAAAACTCTAGAATAATCCACATTGTAGTTTTGCTTTACAGCTGCTGAAAATGGAATTCTTTATAGAAAACAGTCCAAAGGTATTCACAGCGTCCAGAGAGCTCACAGCTCCCCATTTTGTTGAGTCATAACATGTACTCACCATGAAAAATCCATCTGTCAAGTAAGAAATGCTGATTCGACCTTCAGCAATTTGGCTTAATCCAGTCATTCCTCCTCCCTTCCACATCAGTGTCCTTAAATATTCAACAGTTATCATTTCTTTAACCAGAGCATGTCTTTCCACTCACATTCTGTCTGGAAACTAACAGAGAGAAAAAAATGCATTTTTACCTCTGGTGACTACAGCAGCTGTTGTTTCTGTCCTCCCAGTCCTCAACCATCCCTGTATCAGGGTTTTAAAATCAAATTGCTTGAGAGACTGTAAGTTTGTGCATAGTGAGAACAACTGCCTCTTCCTCTCACTCTCTCGTTCTCACACTTAACTGTGAAATATGGCCCTTGTGTTTCCCCATTGTAGCCATCAGCTTGTCTGTTGCTGGGCAATGTCCAGTACAATTTCACATAATTCCCCTTTTCTGGGACATTTTGTATTACTTTAAATTAAAAAATTGTTAAAACCCACCATAGAGGTCTTGCATTTATAAAGTTAAAAATTACACAACACCAGGTTATAGTCCAACAGGTTTAATTGGAAGCACTGGCTTTCGGAGCGTCACTCCTTCATCAGGTGGTTGTGACAACCAATTAAACCTGTTAGACTATAACCTGGTGTTGTGTGATTTTTAACTTTGTACACCCCAGTCCAACACCAGCATCTCCAAATCATTGCATTTATAAGACCGACAACAGAGGGTCTTATCACTGGAACTGTTATTATCAGCAGAATATTAGCTGTGAGATTTATGATTTGGTAGCGTTTCACAGAACCAAATTATTTCTATTTGTGGTGTTGCATTTAGTTTTTTTTAAAGAATGAAATATTTCATTGTGAAACAAAATGATTGACTGTCAGTTTCTTTTTTGATCAACTTTTAACTGCACTTCCAAGTGTACCTGTCACCTTCCAATACCTCATTCAAGAAGTGTTTCTTGAATGCTAGACCAAAACAATAAGAATTAGTGGACTGTTTTCATCAGAAGAGCATCACAATTGATCTTCTTTATCTTCTCCCCTCTCATGAAATTGAATATATATTGTTACGAAGTTGAAGGCATGTACTGTACCTTTAAGAGAGTGAATGCTGTTCTGAACTGAGAGATTACAAGCACCTGTGTTTCTGACTAGATGGCAGTCCCAGAGTATACTGGAAAATTGTTAAAATATGTAAAATTGGGCTAAGAAATGGATGCCTGAGTTGGTTGTTGTTTTGAAAACAATTTAACCAATCAGTTTGAACATGCCCCAGAATACTAAAACCCAATCACATTTGAATGTTATTGTTTTGTCAACATTGAATCAATGAGATGACCCGATGTTGGTGGTATAAAAATGTGGAAATTTTGAAAATTGCAGATAGAACAATCGAGAGTCCTAAGAAACACTCTCTATCAAAGCTACCTTTTTGTACAAAACGTACTCTCAGTAAAAGAAAGAAGATGACCCAGGGAATTCAGCAGCTGGAAGAGTGAAGTCACAGAAGGCAACAGTGCCTGTTTGGGTTTGAAATCAGGTTAATGTAAATTTAATAAATTTAATAATGTAAATCCAATAAGTGTCTTATTGGAACAGCATATTGTTGTAGAGTTGGAGACAGATAATAAGCACTTAAGAGAAAGGGGGGCTTATAGTTGTGAATAGTTGTGGTTTAATGTTCACTTTTAGAGTTAAAACCTAAATTGGTATTATTTTCTTTAAATAGTAGAAATTGGGAGTTCTCTGTCACTCAGTTTAACAGATTATGAGACACGATGAGCTTTTCTGTGTGTTTGGTTTCATTAATAGGGCTATGCTGTAACAATCCACAGAATTGAGGGGAAGGCTAGACATTAATGGTAACTAGAGCAGGAGAGAATTCATTGGAAAGCTATGAGGAGTTGGAACAATGGCTGCTCTTCTTGTAACTCAAGCCATAGGTTGCGTCTGCCAATTCTAACACTGTTATCACCACCACTTCTGAAACTCACTCATAAAAGAATTGCATTGTTGCAGGGAAAGAACAGGTGATCCAGGCAAATTATATTTTTTCTTTCCAAGAGCCAACATAGATAAAATGGCCAGAATGGCTTTCTTCTGTGTTGTATGACACCCTGATTCATAAACCTAATTAAGATGACAATGGAAGAACCTCAATGGTGTAATGCTTATTAGAAATAGTATATTCCTTGTTTGTAATGCTTATCCTATTGATGAAATCAAGTTCACTGATCCAAGTGTCTGAGACTGTAAGTACACTTTATGCAGAATCTGAATCTACTTGCAGGAGGGGTGGGTGTTGGCTTGTTTATTATACATATATATATATATAAAATATATATATATATATATATATTGCATGTTTGTAATGAATTATTTTGCTTTGCTAATGAAAATTCAAAAGGGTTTAATGTTGCACCAATTAAAATGTGAATGACTGCCAAAGTAAGATGTGAATTGCAGTTATAACGGATGCAGTGAGATTGTAATTAGGACATTACCGACAGAAAGATGAATGTTTGAAATGTTGACATGATCATAGTGAACTGTCGCTTCAGTGAAGGCATATATATGGTACGCACGCAGAGTTTCTGCTGATCTGGCAGATTGCTGAAGAATAATGAAGGACATGGGGGGGGGCAAGTGAGAGGAGTGCAGGTAAACAGATTTCTACATTCACAAAGCGTGTAATTAACTCTTGAAACTAATAGATTGCTGAATAAGAACAAGCTAAAAGACCTTGAGGTTTGTTAACAGCATGATAATGTGGACATTTCTTTGAAAATAGTCGGGACATAACTGTCTGAAGAAAAGAGGTTAGCATGGCTGCATTTCCTAACTTCCCAGCCATATGTCACTTTGGTCAATTATAACAACATCACCTTGGTTAAGATCCACTATCTGACCATACACGGGACTTAAAGGCCACTACACCTAAAGATTAAAGGTTTCCAAAGTCTTACAAGACATAGGACTGCTCTAGCTTCTATGTGTCCGAAATGTGCAGGTTTGGTGGATGGCCATGCTAGATTGCCCCATTGTGTTTAGGGATATGCAGGTTGGGTGGATTAGCCATGGGAAATACAAGGTCACAGGGATAGGGTAAGGTAATAGGTCTGGGTGCTCTTCGGAAGGTCATTGTGGAAATGAGAAAGCTGAGGAAATCTGCATTCATCCCTTGTGGTTGGAGTGAAGATGAGGTGCTCTTCCTCCAGGCGTCGTGTTGCCATGGTCTGGCGATGGAGGAGGCCAAGGACCTGCATGCCCTTGGCAGAGTGGGAGAGGGAGTTAAAGTATTCAGCCACAGGGCGGTTGGGTTGGTTGGTGCGAGTGTCCCAGAGGTGTTCTCTGAAACGTTCCGCAAGTAGGCGGTTTGTCTCCCCAATGTATAGGAGGCCACATCGGGTGCAGCGGATGCAGTAAATGATGTGTGTGGAGGTGCAGGTGAACTTCTGACGGATATGGAAGGATCCCTTGGAGCCTTGGAGGGAAGTGAGGGGGGAAGTGTGGGCGCAAGTTTTGCATTTCTTGCGGTTGCAGGGGAAGGTGCCGGGAGTGGAGGTTGGGTTGGTGGGGGATGTGGATCTGACGAGGGAGTTGCGGAGGGAGTGGTCTTTCCGGAATGCTGATAGGGGTGGGGAGAGAAATATATCCTTGGTGGTGGGGTCTGTTTGGAGGTGGCAGAAATGACGAAGGATGATACGATGTATATAGAGGTTGGTGGGGTGGTAGGTGAGGGCCAGTGGAGTTCTGTCCTGGTGGTGATTGGAGGGGCAGAGTTCAAGGGCGGAGGAGCGGGAAGTGGAGGAGATGTGGTGGAGAGCATCGTCAACCACGTCTGAGGGGAAATTGCGGTCTTTGAAGAAGGAGGCCATCTGGGTTGTTCGGTATTGGAATTGATCCTCCTGGGAGCAGATGCGGCGAAGGCGAAGGAATTGGGAATATGGGATGGCATTTTTACAAGGGACACGGTGGGAGGAGGTGTAGTCTAGGTAGCTGTGGGAGTCAATCGGTTTATAGTAAACATCCGTGTTGAGTCAGTCGTCCGAGATAGAAATGGAGAGGTCTAGGAAGGGGAGGGAGGAGTCTGAGACAGTCCAGGTAAATTTGAGGTTGGGGTGGAAGGTGTTGGTAAAGTGGATGAACTGTTCAACCTCCTCGTGGGAGCACGAGGTAGCGCCGATACAGTCATCGATGTAGCGGAGGAAAAGGTGGGGGGTGCCAGTGCAGCTGCGGAAGATGGACTGTTCCACATATCCTACGAAGAGGCAGGCATAGCTGGGGCCAATGCAGGTGCCCATGGCTACTCCTTTGGTTTGGAGGAATTGGGAAGATTGGAAAGAGAAGTTGTTCAGAGTGAGGACCAGTTCAGTCAGTCAAAGCAGGGTGTCAGTGGAAGGGTACTGGTTGGTACGGCGGGAAAGGAAGAAGTGGAGGGCTTTGAGTCCTTCATGATGGGGGTGGAGATGTACAGGGACTGGGTATCCATGGTGAAGATAAGGCGTTGGGGGCCAGGGAAGCGAAAATCATGGAGGAGGTGGAGGGCTTGGGTGGTGTCCCGAACGTAGGTGGGGAGTTCTTGGACTAAGGGGGACAGGACCGTGTCAAGGTATGCAGAAATGAATTTGGTGAGGCAGGAGCAGGCTGAGACAATGGGTCGGCCAGGACAGTCAGGTTTGTGGATTTTGGGCAGGAGTTAGAAACGGGCGGGGCGGGGTTGTGGGACTATGAGGTTGGAGGCGGTGGATGGGAGATCCCCTGAGGTGATGAGGTTATGGATGGTCTGGGAGATGATGGTTTGGTGGTGGGAGGTAGGATCATGGTCAAGGGGGCAGTAGGAGGAGGTGTCCATGAGCTGGCGTTTAGCCTCAGCGGTGTAAAGGTCGGTGCGCCAAACTGCCACCGTGCCTCCCCTTGTCTGCCGGTTTAATGGAGGTCTGCATGTTGCGAGGGTGAGAGGTTGGAGTGGGTGAGAGGGGTGGACAGGTTGAGGCAGTCAATGTCGCAGCGGCAGTTGGCTATGAAGAGATTGAGGGCAGGTAAAGGCCAGCACGGGGTGTCCAGGTGGATGGGGTGTGTTGGAGGCGAGAGAAGGGGTTGTCAGAGGGTGGGCGGGAGTCCTGGTTGAAGAAGTAGGCGCGGAGGCGAAGGTGGCGGAAGAAATGCTCGATGTCTCGCCGCGTCTTGAATTCGTACCACAAGGGATAAATGCAGATTTCTCCAGCTTTCTCATTTCCCCTCCCCCCACCTTTTCTCAGTCCCAACCCTCAGACTCAGCACCGCCTTCTTGACCTGCAATCTTCTTCCCGAGCTCTCCACCCCACCCCTCTCCGGCCTGTCACCCTCACCTTAACCTCCTTCCATCTATCGTATTCCCAATGCCCCTCCCCCAAGTCCCTCCTCCCTACCTTTTATCTCAGCCTGCTTGGCACACCTTCCTCATTCCTGAAGAAGGGCTTCTGCGTGAAACGTCGATTCTCCTGTTCCTTTGATGGTGCCTGACCTGCTGCGCTTTTCCAGCAACACATTTTTAAGCTCTGATCTCAAGCATCTGCAGTCCTCACTTGTTCCTAAACATATTGTTTGGTTAACACATAACCAGGCTACAAGTTGTGATGTGCATGAAGGTGACTGTCACCAAATGGCAAAGTTTGAAGAAGGAACATATTTTATTTATAAGGTAGCCTTCACATTGTTAGGATGTGTTGTTTTCAAGCGATAACCTAGAGCAAAATTTAATGCTTGGATGATGCATTCTCCTGGCTTGATTTTAATTCCCTGAGAATGTCGGAGAAGAATTTTCTCTAGTAATTTTTCTCTTATTGACCTTGGATTTTTCTCTTCAGCCAGAAAATTACATGGCAGTGAAGAAGGGGAGCAGGAGCTGTATGGTATGTCTGATCTTGAGAACTAGCCAATGTAGTTGTATGGCAACATGCTCCAAGACTTATGGACTCATTTATGCATTTCAGGTTCTTTATGTTTTCAGGTTGGTGACCTGTGACCAGTGGAGTTCCACAGGGATACATGCTGGCACCACAACTGTTTACTACATATTTAGACTTTTAGATTTAGATTTAGACTTTATTTTCACATGTACTCAAGTACAAAAGTACAGGATTGCAGTGAAAAGTTTTTAATGTCACCACACATGGCGCCATCTTAGATATAAGTACCTAGGTACAAAAAGTTAAGATCGAAGTAGAAAGAAATAAGGAAATAAGTTAAAAGTTAAACATTACAGAGACTCTTGGTATAGTGTAAGAAAAAGGAACAGAGTTAAAAGTTAAATATTACATTCCTTCTTAGTATTAAGTCTTATTAAGTATATTAATGACTTAAAGGAAGCAAGTGAGTATATTGTAGCCAAATTTGCAGACGACACAAAAATACAAATGGTTCACAGAGAGATATTGAAAGGTTGAGTAAGTGGGCAAAATATTGGCAAATGGAGCGTTATGTTAAATGGCAAATGTTAAATTGTTCATTTTGGAAGGGAGAACAAAAGAGCAGGATATTTTTTAAATTGAGGAAAACTGCAGAAAATTACAACACGAAGGGACTTGTACATGAAACACAAAGCTAGCACACTGGTACAGCAGGTAATCAGGAAAGCTAGTGGAATGCTGGCCCTTATTTCAAGGGGATTGGAATATAAGAGCACAGAAATCTTGTTGTGACTCTACTAGGGGAAGGTGTTGGCCAAGTGATGTTATCACTGGATTGTTAATCTAGAGATCCAGCTAGTGTTCATGTGACCCAGTTCGAATCCTTTTAATGTTCACAGAATCCCTACAGTGTGGAAGCAGGCCATTCGGGCTATCAAGTCCACACTGACACTCTGAAAATCATCCCACCCAGACCCAGCTCCCCCACTCTATCCCCATAACCTGCATTTCCCACTGCTAATCCACAAAACCTGCACATTTTTGAACTGTAGGAGGAAACTGGAGCACCCAGAGGAAACCCAAGCAGACACGGGAGAATGTGCAAACTCTGCACCGTCAGTTGCCTGAGGCTGGAATTGCACCTGCATCCCTGGTGCTGTGAAACAGAATTCCAAACCACTGGGCCACTATGTTGCTCTAAATCCCGCCATGGCAAATGGTGGAATTTGAATTCAATAAAAAATCTGAAATTAAGAGCCAATCGTTTGCCGATTGTCAGAAAAATGCATCTGGTTCACTGATATCCTTTAGGGAAGAAAATCTGCCATTCTTACCTGGTCTGGCAACATGGGATTCCAGACTCACAGCAGTGTGGTTAACTCTTAATTGCCCCATGGCATTTAGGGATGGGCAATAAATGCTGGCTTCACCAGAGACACCCACATCCCATGAGTGAATTTAAAACAAGGGACTGGGGGAGACCACATTTGGATACAGTGAGCAGTTTTGGTCCCCTTATTTAAGGATATCATTTTATTGGAGATAGGTCGGAGAAGATTCACTAGGATGAGCCTTGGTTTGGAGAGATTGTCCTATCAGCAAAACGTTGGGGACTATACTCATTGGGATTTGGAACAATAAGAGGTTTCTCATTGAAACAGACAGGATTCTTCAGGGGCTTGGTAGGGTAACTGCTGAGAGGATTATTCCCCTCTTGGGCTAGAGTCAGAATTAAGGGGTGTCAGTTTAAGACTGACACAATCCTTCTCTTGGAGCTTGTGACTATTTGGAATTGCTTGCCACAGACAGCTGTGGAGGAAGAGTCCTTTTGTATATTTAAAGCTGAGAGAGATAGATTCTTGACCCTTTGGAGAATCAAAGATTAAGGGGAAAATGCAGGAAAATGGATGTGAGGCATGTTGGATCAGCTATGATCCTATTGAATTGCGGAGCAGGCTCGAGGGCCAAATGGCCTGTTCCTATTCCAATTTCTTATGGAGAGAGAAAATATGAAATTACAGACCTGTTAGCCTTATATCAGTAGAAGGGAAAATGTTAAAATTCTTTATAAAGGATGAGATAACTAGATAGCTGATGATAATGATCTGATTGTACATAGCCAGCCTAGATTTGCAAATAGGAAATTATGTTTGACAAGCTTATTGCAGTTTTTTTGAAGATGTTACTAACATAACTGATAAAGGACAGCTCTTGGATATAAATACTTACATTATCAGAAGGTTTTTGATAATTTTTCTAAACAGTCTCAACTTTAAAACACATGGGAAACGAGGTAATGAACTGACAATTATTAATGGTTGGTAAACAGACAGAAAAGAGAGATTAGGAATAAATAGGTCATTCTCGTGTTGACAGACTAAGTAGGGTACCAGAAGAATCAATATTTAGGGTTCCAGCTGTTCACTGCACATGTATAGGAGATGGGGACCAAACGTAATCTTTCCAAATTTGCAGATGATGCAAAGCTAAGTGAGAATGTATGTTTTGAGAAAAAATATCAAGTGGCTTCAGGAGAATTTGTAAAGGCTTATTGAATGGACAAAATCAAGGCAGACAGAATATAATGTGGAAAAATGTGAGGTTTCTACTGCAGTAGGAGAAGTAAATGTGTAGAGTATTAATTAAATGCTAAGAGACTGGAATGTATGTAAGGACCCAGTAACTGATTGAAGGAGAAAATGCAAATGTAGCAAATTGTTAGCAAGATAAAGAGAATGTTAGCATTTATCATAAGTGTAGGAGTAGTGAAGACTTGTTTCAGGTGTACGTGAGCTTGGCATCTGGAGTCTTATGTGCAGTTTGGTCTCTTTATCTCAGCAAAGATATCACTACCATTGAGGCAATGCAGCAAAGGCTCCACAAACTAGTTTCCAGAATCAGAACATTGCCCAATGAAGAGCAATTGGGCAAACTAAGTCTGTATATTCTAGAGTTTCAAAAGATCAGAGGTGATCTAATTGAAACATACACACAACTTAAAAAGATAAGTAGAATAGATGCAGGTAAGGTGTTTCCCATGGTTGGGGAACCTCGAATCTGTGGGCACAAATAAGAGGGGTTCCATCTAGGTCTGAGATGAGGAGAACGTTTTTTACTCACACAGTTGTGAACTTTTGGAATTCTATACCACAGAAGTAGAAGTAGAAATTGATAAATCTTTGATTGTCATTATGTAAAGAGTTATGGAAATAGTATGGATAAAAGGCATTGAAGTGTTTGATGAGCCATGATTGTATTGAATGTTAGAGCATACGTGACTGGCTCAATGGCCTCCTCCAGTTCCTATATTCCTAGGTTCCGATGTAATTATTACTATATGTTATTTTAAGGTAAGGTTAGCCAGCAAATTGAATACATTTTGAAAATTAATCAAAATCAATGACACTGTTCTTTTTTTGGTTAGTACTCCAATCATTTATTCCATTTAAATGGTGGATGATATGTGGTAACTTTTGGCTGGACAACACTTGAGTAAGTTAATTATCTCTGGTGCACTAGTTGACCTGTGTGGCTGGTACATAAATTCTCTCACATCAAGGGCAGTAATAATTTTTAATTTACAGCAGCCTCACAGCACATGCCATTAATGAGCTTGGTGTATTCCTGAGAAATAATACTATTTTTGGCTTGTTGTGCACCCAAAGCACTTAACATAGATTGGAAATTTGCAGTAAAACCACATCCTCAATTTACTAAAGCCGTATATCCTTTGATTCTGAAACTAAAAGTGATCTCCAAAAATCTGCTTGTAGCATCGATTTACTGTGTATAGGATTTTCAAAATCTCAGTTAAGACATGCTGAAGTTATGTCAGAAGTGATGAATATAGCTTCCAGTAATTAGTTTTTGATTAGTTATTGCATTGATGATTGGGGGCAGTGAATTGGAAATTATCTACAGCTATTGTCAATCCATCAGTCACACAACAACAGGCCATTCATTATCTGCCAAAATGTCAGTAACAATGGAACCAGTGTGCTTCTTACTGAATGATATTTTCATCACAGCCTCCTGCATCTGGCTTAGACATAGGCAAAGTTACATCTCTGGGAAATAATCAATTAAATCAATAACAATTTAAAAAATCATATTCACAAAAGCATCATGCATAAAAACAGAGGGCATAGCTGAGGACTAAATGAGTATCTTCAGTACTTACTAAATGAATCAGTTTTATATCAGTGGTCAGGAAGCCATTAGACATGATCATCTGGAACAACATTTACAAACACTTGTGAAATGTGGATTACTGAAGGAAGTAGTATAATTCAAGAAAATTATAGATACATTTTGGATTTTAATGAAATCAAGAGAAGAAAGCAAGAATGTAAAATAGAGTATTAGCCACGATCTTATTAAATGCCAAAAGAGGCTTGATGGGTCACATGATCTGTTCCTGCTCTGAGATTCTGCATTTCAATGAAAGATGGCACAGATTTGTCAAATGGAAATTCATGTTCAATACACATGTTTGAGTTTTTTTTTTAAATGAGGTAAGGAAAAGTTGACGGAGCCAATGCAATTAATGGAGTGTACATAGCCATATGGATGTGAAATTGGCTGAGTGACAAGAAACAAGTGGTGAATGGTTGTTTTCAGGCTGGAAGAAGAATTCTCCAGCAACCTGTGTTAGAATAACAGCTTTCCTGAATTACGTTGATGACCATAGCTGTGCAGAACACAAGGTTTAAAATGTCCAGATGATACTGCAGAGTGTTTTGCGTGTAGAGGTAGGCACGATAGCATCATTTAAAGATATATCTAAATAGATACATGAACGAGCAGGGAACAGAGAGATACAGATCCTTAGAAAATAGGTAACAGGTTTAGATTGAGGATCTGGATCAGCGTAGGCATGGAGGGCCAAAGAGCCCATTCCTCTGCTCTAATTTTCTTTATTATTTGTGTTACCTGGGTTCAAATGGTTAAATTATGGGGAGGGATTCCATGAACCAGATTTTTATTACCTCTAATAATAGACATGAGGTTTCCAGAATTTTAAAAGGAATCCAGAGGATAAGTGGAGAGATGTGTTTCTACTGGTGAGCAGTCAAAGTCATCTGGCAAAGAACTTAGGAAAAACGTCTTCATGCAAAGGATAGTAGAACAATGGAACTCTCTCCCAAAAGCACTTTATGTGCATAGGCTTTTCTGGGAAGTTAACAATATTTACAACAGGGTCTATTCATCGGCAAAATAATAATAATGACATTGTCACAATTCATGATAACTGTTAGAACATCTCCTTGTAAAAAAAACCTTTGATTCAATCCATTGGATGTTTAGTCAACAGAAAGTGAGAAGTGCTCACATATATTTCATATAGAAATTCACGATTTCCCTTCTTTCATTTCCACAATGGAGAATAATAATGGACCTTTATGAGTTAGAGTCATAGAGATGTATAGCATAGAAATAGACCCTTCGGTCCAATGCATCCATGCTGAACAGATATCCGAATCTAATCTCGTCCCATTTGCCAGCACTTGGCCCATATCCCTTAAACCCTTCCTATTCATATACCCATCCAGATGCCTTTAAATGTTGTAATTCTACCAGCTCCATCACTTCCTCTGGCAGCTCATTCCGTACAGGCACCATCCTTTGTGTGAAAACATTCCCCCTTAGGTCCCTTTTATATCTTTTCCCTCTCACCCTAAACCTGTGCCCTCTAGTTCTAGACTTCCCCACCCCAGACTTTGTCTATTTGTCCTATCCATGCCCCTCATGATTTTACAAATCTCTATAAGGTCAGCCTCCAACGCTCTGGGGAAAACAGCTCCAGCATATTCAGCCTCTCCTTATGGCTCAAATCATCCAACCCTGGCAACATCCTTGTAAATCTTTTTTGAACCCTTTCAAATTTAACAACTTCAGAATTGCCACAATATTTCAGAAATGGCCTAACCAATGTTCTGTACAGCTGCAACATAACTTCTCAACTCCTGTACTCAATACTCTGACCAATAAAGCAAAGCATACCTGAACACCTTCTTCACTATCCTATCTACTTTAAAGGAACTATGAGCCTGCACGCCAACGTCTCTTTGTTCAGCAGCACTCCCCAGGACCTTACCATTAATTGTGTAAGTACTGCTCTGATTTGCTTTCCCAAAATGCAGCACCTCACATTTATCTAAATTAAACTCCATCTGCTGCACCTCAGTTAATTGGCCCATCTGATCAGGATCCCTTCATATTCTGAGGTCACCTTCTTCGGTCCACTACACCTCCAATTTTGGTGTCATCTGCAAACTTACTAACTATACCTCCTATGCTTACATCCAAATCATGTATATAAATGATGAAAAATAGTGGACCCAGCACTGATCCTTTTGGCACACCACTGGTCACAGACCTCCAGTCTGAAATGCAACCCTCCACCACTACCCTCTGTCTTCTACCTTCTGTATCTAAATGGCTAGTTCTCCCTGTATTCCATGAGATCTAACCTTGATAACTAGTCTCCCATGAGGAACCTTGTCGAATGCCTTACTGAAGTCCATATAGATCATGTCAAACCACTCTGCCCTCATCAATCCTCTTTGTTACTTCTTCAAAAAACTCAATCAAGTTTGTGAGACATGATTTCCCAAGCTCAAGGCCATGCTGACTATCCCTAATTAGTCCTTGCCTTTCCAAATACAAGTAAATCTCACCACCAATATTCATAGTTCCCTGGCATTTCCTTACCACTTCTCTTAAATAGTGCCACCATGTTTGCCAAACTCCAGCCTTCTGGCACTTCACTTGTGACTATCGATGATACAAATATCTCAGCAAAGGGCCCAGCAATCACTTCCCTAGCTCTGCACAGTGTTCTAGGGTACACCTAATCAGGTCCTTGGGATTTATCCAGTTTTGTGCATTTCAAGACACCTAGCTGTTCAGAAACTGCTGACGTCTCCAAAAGGCTGAATCAAACAGCTCCATCAAATCATGGGAAGAATTTATTCTTAAATGCATTATAACAGATTGCTATTCCATCTGAATTCATGACTAACAGACTCCACTCTCCATGTTCTGCCATTTGCTT
The DNA here is from genome assembly GCF_047496795.1 of Chiloscyllium punctatum. Taxonomy (NCBI): domain Eukaryota; kingdom Metazoa; phylum Chordata; class Chondrichthyes; order Orectolobiformes; family Hemiscylliidae; genus Chiloscyllium; species Chiloscyllium punctatum. The sequence goes on along the minus strand of NC_092777.1, from coordinate 43,202,911 downwards.
ATCCTGCTTAATTATTATTTATTTGTTTCATCGCTGCCTGTTTTCAGTTCACCCACTTAAAGCTCCTTTCTCCCTCCTGGGCTCATTTCTTTTCCTGTCCACATTCTTCTTCTGCTTTCTCTGCTCTGTTTTCCTGCTTGCATTTCTTCTCCTTCTTTCCTCTTTCTTATCCCCTTTAAGCTTTTATTTTCCTTTCTCTTCTTTCCTCTCTTCCTTTGTCACTGCAGAGAATCCTTTCCACATCTTTCCCCTTCCACCTGCCTTTCTGTGTCTGCAGATGATTCCCTTTCACCGGTATTAAAAGGATGGTGCCCACTGTAAAAGAAATTAAAATCAAAATTCTGATGATGTCTGCCTCCCTGACCCAAACTTCTTTTCGTTATCGTCTAATGCAAGAATTTTAAAGGGAAACGTTTCTTTCTTGTTTTCTTCTTTTATGTCGTGCACAGCAGTTTCATTCTGCAATGCAGAGTAAGTATCAATGTTGACGGCCTTTGTAAGTGTACCTTTATGTAACCGTCATGCTGCAATCCCACAGCTATTTGAACTCTGCAAGGTGACTTTTGCCATCAATTTTCCCTTTTCTATCAATTCATCACAATCGACCCATTTTTTTCAGTTGACCATCTGAAAAATAACTCGGTGTTTTTCATTTGGAACTCTCTTCAGAGAGCTCTTATCCATTTATCCCTAATTTTTAACCAATTTAACCTACCTTGTTCATTCCTGTGCTTTTGCTCCTCAGTGTTTACATAGTTTTTTTTTGTAACAAAGGCATTCCAATTTTCCCTCTAAAATGGTTCATTGTACACAAAATTACCACTCAATCCCAGATAGCTTCCCTGATCAGTGGTCCAACACACCTAATAATAAATGGTTGATTTCACTTTGATTAACTGTGAGTCAATTGAAATGCTCATAATGTTGGCCTGTTTTCGCACGGTGAACTGTTTAAATGAACTCCTAAGTGGTCTGAGAACGTAAAGTGCAATAATGTAACAGAGCGAAGGAGATGGCTTGTTGGTTCGAGAAAGTTTACACTTAAATTAGGGCAAATTGCAAAGAAAATCAATTTTGTGGTTTCTTTTCCAATATCTTTTTATTTTGGTAAATAAGGTAGTATATGAGACAAATCAACTCAAGTGAATTGGTGCTCCATCATTTACTCACTTTCTCCTTTTATTTCTATTTTTCTATTTACTTTAAAATGAAAACCCTCGGCAATTCAGACAAGATTCGTGGAGAGAATAGTCAAAACTTTTTGGATATGGTGTGGAACTGAAGAAAGGCTGCTTATCCATTGTATCGTGTCTGTCCTCTCCACGGATGCTGCCTGACATCTCTCCATTTATTGTTTATGTGACAGATTTCCAACATCAGCAGCGGTTTTCTCTTACTCTAAGCAATATTTTCTCGTACTTTGCCCCTTCCAGATTTTGGCCTTGTTATATTCACGCCAAATTACAAAACTCAATCAAGCAAGACATATTTTCACCACTGACTACTAATAAAAAGTAACTCAAGTATTGGATCTGGGGTGAGGTGTTCAAAAGGACCAGAGCATTATTTGATTATTGGGGACCATCTAACTGAGGAAGAATTTATTTTCTGAATTATATTGATGCAGTTCTGCTGGAAGAAATATCAGACGCACTTAGAAAAAAAATAGTTGTATTGGTAACAAACTCAGACATTGCTGGAAAAACTTAGCAGGTCAGAAACTCTGCCTTCTGTCCGCAGATGCTGCCTGAACTGCTGAGTTTTTCTAGTAATTTCTGATTTTGTTTCTGATTTCCAGCATCCTCACTTTTTTAGTTTTTTTTCTGACTAATTGTCTTAGTCATTGAGAGAAATGGAGCAAATATCTTGATACAATTAACAATGACATATCAGGATTTGCACATTTTGGCCATTTTCTTTGAAGTAACCAATCTACTTGTACGTTTGACTTCATTTACTCCTTTTCAACTGCCTCTGCCAGGTTAAATGTTCCCCACCCCAAACAGGAAATTGAGCAGTTGGTCTATTTGCAGTGCGTTTGAATTAAAATTACATGAATCATGAGGGACATGCTGTTAGATTCTTGTATGATGAATCTGACAAGTGGTTTTAAATTAAACAAGATACTGTGATGACTTTAGCATACCATGGGTATTCCAGCTGATGAAGTTTGCGTAATTCTGTATACCTACAATTGCAGGGTCTAGCAGCTCTGAAGGTAATGAACATTTGAGTAAGTGAATTGAGATTTAACAACCTTTAAAGCCCTAATTCTCAACTGTGGTTGAAACAGGCATTGTTAGCTTCAGCCTTTTATTCAGTTATTGTTTTCCAGATTATGTGTCTCATGGCATTTCAGCATTAATTATTGAAGTTAATAAACTGTTCAGTTTATTTTCAGAAATCAAAGTTCAGAACTTCAACCAATTTAATCCCTTGTTCACTGTTTGGATTGCACAAAAGGTGACAGTTTCTGTCTTAAAGCCAGTAAAGGTAGATATTATAGTGCTAAATCTATGAAGATGAAATCTGTTGCAAAACAATGCAGTTTCTACATAAGCACTACAGCACGGTGTTGCACGTTTTCCTTCTGGCTTTAGTACATGCTGATATTTCTCTGGAGAAGGTGTTTCTAGCAGAACTCCAATTTGGTTAGGGAGTAGTGTTGTTGTCAGAAATATGATTATTCAAGTCTCTTGAAGCTAACAAATTGATGGAGGCAGTATCTTTTCCAGAGTAAGTGGGAAATGCAGAAGGAAAATAAACTTGCAAAGTAGGTGGTTTTGAGATCAAAGTGGAGGGCAATCTTTTGCTCACATGGGAGCACAGCTCTGCTCTCTGAAATCTCAGATAAACCCTGTGTTACTAGAGCTTAACCGACTCTGTGCCTTGCTAAACTAGATTAAATTCTCCCGTGCTGCTTGTATTGCTTTGACCATATCAAACCTCTTGAAGAATTTGTTCACCTTCCAGTTTGCACAATGCCAATTATGGTTATTTTATTAGTCAGGTTGACAGCAGATGCCCAGCAAGTGATCATTTCTTTCTGGCTTTTTTAAAATAAAAATAATTTCCTAAATTTTTCCATCTTCTTTCTGTAACTCAATCAAATAAACCAGGTGCTGTCATTTATTTTCCATATTATTTTTATGATTTGAAGTTTGTGTGCATGTCTGTCGGGTGATCCAAGGAATGCAACTATGTGACAGTACTGTATAACAAAAGGTATCTATCATGCATCACAAAGCATTTCTTACAGTCACAATTTTATGTAAAACTGGTTGATATGCTTAAATTCCATTCACGGCAAAGCAACACCAAATCCCTCAAACCCTTAAAAATATTCCCACTGACAAAGAAAGGAACTAGTCACAGTGCCCAGAAAAATGCTCCAAGTTTTTTCAGCAAGTGTTCACATTCTTCAGTCACCAATGAAAACCTACTCTCTCTAAAAATGTCAGTTCTGCTAAAGTAAAAACACAAAATATTCAATGATTCTAAAAGGAAATCACAAAAGTTTAGTTGCCATTTTTCACTTTTTTTCTTCTTCAAAGTAACTTTGCTCCCAGCACTCGGATGCTGCCTGACCTGCTGTGTTCTTCCAGCATCACACTTTTTGACTGATGTCCAGCATCTGCAGTCCTCACTTTCTCCGTCAAAGTATCTTTGTCAGGTAGTTCAGACGTGCCTCCTGTTTTAACCTGTATTTTAACCTGTTCTTAATGATTTGATTACTAAATGTCAATGCAACACTCGCATCAGCAGTCACATACTATCAGGATTTGCAAAGAGGTGGTGGAATACCTATGCAGAGGGCTGTAATGCAGAGGTTATGTATAATAGGAGTAAATAAATTTAGTAGAATCCCCAAGAATCAGCCAGTTGTCACCATTAGTTGAGGCAAAGAACCAAAGGCAGCATGCTAAGGGTGGAGTCAGTACAATCTAAAGGTGCAGTCTCTCAGCAGCACAGAATCAAACCCCAACTGTTAAATCTCTTTGCAGACTAACCCATGGGGACTGATAAGCTAAGTGATGTACAAATAAAGACAGTTCTACCACCATTCTTTCCTATATAATATTCTTTATCTTTTTGAGTTCACCAGTGGTGTTTCATGTTCTATTTGTGCTTGCAGCCAATGGCTATGAAATGTTTTCAAACATTCTTATGTTGTGAAAGGTGTAATACTATATAGATATCTCCTTTTTTTTCTTTCTATACCCCTCAATGTCTCTTTTTCAGGTCTACATCCAACTACTGAACACAATGCCATTCAGTTCCAGTTTATGTGTTTATGACAATTGTGTGAACACTGATTAACACACCTTTCCCACCCCTTCAACTCCACACTCAAAAATTATCTCAACATTGCCTTCCATTCCCTGGCTTTAGCCTTCTATTGTTGGACTTGTCTCATTTTAAATTCCAAAATTTCAATGCTGGGATTCCTTCTCCTGATATCAGCATTTGACCATCGATTTCTGAACTTCAACACTGGACCTTATCCTTTCCAGTAGTGTCATAATTTCCACTGCTGAGACTTGGCATCAAGTTTGTTGGTTCTAGCCTCAGAGGCAGTTTTTCACAACCTGGACACAAGTTACAGTGAGATATCAATACAATACAAGTTTCAAATTACTTTTGGGAGGGATGAGAAAGTCTCTAATTTGCCAAGGCTAATCCTAAACCCATCTCACAAACCTTACACCCTGAATACCTGTTGTATGTCCTGCCCTTTAGCTCCCAGTATATATAAAATATAGAAAGTGTCGAGCCGTGAATTGAGGAGGCAGTCACAAATTGGGCTCCATAGTTTTGGTGGTAGAGTTTTATCCCAAAATGGTACCATCACTAGTGTGCACACACACTTGTCTTTACCCATATGAATACCAACCTGGCTTAAACAACAGTACTGGTGTTTGGAGTGCGTACCAGGGATATGTAGAATAAGCAAATTGTGAAATCGGTTAATATGTCGTACAAATTTATCATTTTCACACAGTTAACATTGATCTGTGTCTATATCCCTCCTCCTCGGCTTCTGAATTGTTTGTCTAGAGGATCTCCCCTTTGCGTACAGGTCATGTTTCTTCCTGTTCTTCGCATGTGCTGCCTCAGGTAGTCTGCGAAATCACTGTCTGCGATTTTGCACCAGTCTTCCTGTGGGCCAGACAATCTTCTAAAACCAACTTCCAGTATCTGCTCCAGTCAGAAATAAAAACAGAAAATGCAGGGGAAACTCAGCAACTCTGTCAGCGTCTATGGAGAGTAAAACAGAGTTATCGGAATGTAGGAACATAAGTACAGAGTAGGCCAGTCAGTCCTTTGAGCCTGTTCTGTCAGTCAATGAGACCATGGCTGATCTGTGACCTAACTTCATGTATCTGCCTTTGGCCTGTTTCTCTTAATACCCCTGCTTAGCAAAAATGTATCTATCTCAGATTTAAAATAAATAACTGATCTAGCATCAACTGCCAACAGGTCCAACCACTACATCCTTTTTTGTGTAGAAATGCTTCGTAACATCTCTTTGGAATGGGCTGGCCCTAATTCTCAAACTGTGTCTCCTAGATCTCAAAACTCCAACCAGTGGAAATGGTTTATTTTTATCTACCCTGTTTTTTCCAGTTAATATCTTGAAAACTTCAACCATATCACATCTTTACCTTCTAAACTCTCAAGAAAATAGGCCTAATACTCTCCCCTCGTAACTTAATCTCTGAAGTCCAGGAATCATTCTCATAAGTCCACGTTGTACTCCATCTAAGGCCAATCTATCCTTCCTGAGTTATGGTGCCCAGATTTTTTCACAGTATTCCAAGTGGAGTCTCATAGGGTTTTGTATAACTGCAGCAGAACTTCTGCATCCTGGTGAGAACCCTGGTGAGATCGCACCTGGAATATTGTGTGCAGTTTTTGGTCTCCAAATTTTAGGAAAGACATTCTGACTATTGAGGGAGTGCAGCGTAGATTCACAAGGTCAATTCCCGGAATGGCGGGACTATCTTACGTTGAAAGATTGGAGCGACTGGGCTTGTATACCCTTGAGTTTAGAAGGCTAAGAGGGGATCTGATTGAGACGTATAAGATTATTAAAGGATTGGACACTCTGGAAGCAGGAAAGCATGTTTCCGCTGATGGGTGAGTCCCGAACCAGAGGACACAGTTTAAAAATAAGGGGTAGGCCATTTAGAACAGAGTTGAGGAGAAACTTCTTCACCCAGAGAGTGGTGGGTGTGTGGAATGCTCTGCCCCAGAAGGCCGTGGAGGCCAAGTCTCTGGATACTTTCAAGAAAGAATCGGATAGAGCTCTTAAGGATAGTGGAATCAAGGGTTATGGGGATAAGGCAGGAACAGGATACTGATTGAGGATGATCAGCCATGATCATAATGAATGGTGGTGCTGGCTCGAAGGGCAGAATGGCCTACTCCTGCACCTATTGTCTATTATTATTATCTATTATCTATCTATTATACTCCATTTCTCTCAATATAAAGGGCAGTATTCCACTAACCTTCTTGAATTAACACTTCAAGTCTGATATGACTCTTCTTCAGAATTGAAGGGGACTGAAAAGAAATGTTTTTTTTAAGCTGATAACGAAGAGGGAAGAGGGGCAAGAGGAACTGGTAGAGAGGTCGCCTAGAGCAAATGAGAAAAGTAATGTTCATAGTAGTGGAGAAGTGATATTGAATTGGTGTTAATGGTTTGTGTGAATAGTGGAAATTATGTAAAGTTACTGAGAGTAAATACATGAAAACAAGACACCGGGAAGGGCTGTCATCAAAATGGCCTTTGCGGTTTCTGCAGTCAGAATGTACCTTACCTTTTAGTAGTGCAATCATGGTGATAGCCTCACATGAATCTGGCCCTCGTGCTGAGGCTGAAACAAAATGTTTAGCACTTGGCTCGCAGGAGGCTGGAAGAACACAGCAAGCCAGGGAGCATCAGGAGGTGGGGAAGTCATTGTGTTGGGTGTAACCCTTCTTTAAGACTGGGGATAGGTATAAGGGGAGCTGCAGATAAAGTGGGGTGGGGAGGGTTTCGGGTGGGGGTTGCAGAGTGGTGATTGGAAAAATAAATCTGGTTGGTAACTGATTGACCCATCCTCCCAGCTCCCAACCAGATTCATTCCTTCCATCGATCAACCAGGTCATACCCTCTACCTGTGTTCACCAACCCCTACTTCAACACCCCCCCCCCTTCCCACACACCCTTCTCCCCCCCCCTCCCTTTACGTGCAACTCCCCTTATACCCAACCCCAGTCCTGAAGAAGGGTTACACCTTGTTCTCCACCTCATGATGCTGCCTGGCTTGCTGTGTTCTTTCAGCCTCCTGCTTGTCTAGCTTGGATTCCAGCATCTGCAGTTTTTTTTTGTCTCTACCATTTTACTACAAAGCATTCATATTCAAATTAGTACTGCGCACATAATTTGCATGCTTCCTGCTTTGCTTTGAATTAGTGCAGCAAGATCCCTTGTTTGTTTTCAGGATTAATCACATTTTTAGCCAAGGGGATTTAAGATTTGAAATGACAATCTGAAGATGAGCCCTTTGTACATTTTCACATGTGCTGATCAGTTACAAAATAAGTTCAGTTTAGACCAATGAATGGGACTGAATATAGAAACATAGAAACATAGAAAAAATACAGTGCAGTACAGGCCCTTTGGCCCTCGATGTTGCGCCGATCCAAGCCCACCTAACCTACACTAGCCCACTATTCTCCATATGCCTTTCCAATGCCTGTTTAAATGCCCTTAAAGAGGGAGAGTCCACCACTGATACTGGCAGGGCATTCCATGAACTCACGACTCGCTGAATAAAGAATCTACCCCTAACACCTGTCCTATACCTACCACCCCTTAATTTAAAGCTATGCCCCCTCGTAATAGCTGACTCCATATGTGGAAAAAGGTTCTCATGGTCAACCCTATGTAAACCCCTAATCATCTTGTACACCTCTATCAAGTCACCTCTATCAAGTCACCTTCTTTTATCCAATGAAAACAGCCCCAAGTGCCTCAGCCTTTCTTCATAAGATCTTCCTACCATACCAGGCAACATCCTGGTAAACCTCCTCTGCACCCGTTCCAGTGCCTCCACATCCTTCCTATAGTATGGCGACCAAAACTGCACACAATACTCCAGATGCGGCCGCACCAGAGTCTTATACAACTGCAACATGACCTCAGGACTCCAGAACTCAATTCCTCTACCAATAAAAGCCAGTACGCCATATGCCTTCTTCACCGCACTATTTACCTGGGTGGCAACTTTCACAGATCTGTGTACATGGACACCAAGATCCCTCTGCTCATCCACACTACCAAGTATCCGACCATTAGCCCAGTACCCCATCTTCTTGTTACTCATACCAAAGTGAATCACCTCATACTTACCCACATTGAACTCCATTTGCCACCTTTCTGCCCAGCTCTGCAGCTTATCTAATTCCAGCTGTAACCTGACACATCCTTCCTCACTGTCAACAACTCCACCGACTTTCGTATCATCTGCAAACTTGCTCACCCAACCTTCTAGCCCCTCCTCCAGGTCATTTATAAAAATGACAAACAACAATGGTCCCAAAACAGATCCTTGCGGAACACTGCTAGTAACTGCACTCCAAGATGAACCTTTACCATCAACTACTACCCTCTGTCTTCTTTTAGCCAGCCAATTCCTAATCCAAACCTCCAACTCACCCTCAATGCCATACCTCCGTATTTTTTGCAGTAGCCTACCAAGGGAACCTTATCAAACGCCTTACTAAAATCCATATACACCACATCTACCGCTTTACCCTCTTCCACCTCCTTAGTCACCGTCTCAAAGAATTCAATAAGGTTTGTGAGGCACGACCTGCCCTTCACAAAATCATGCTGACTATCCTTGATCACATTATTCCTATCCAGATGTTCATAAATCCTATCTCTTACAATTCTCTCGAAGACTTTGCCCACAACAGAAGTGAGACTCACTGGCCTATAGTTACTAGGGTTATCCCTACTCCCCTTCTTGAACAAGGGAACCACATTTGCTATCCTCCAGTCTTCTGGCACTATTCCTGTAGACAACGAGGACATAAACATCAAGGCCAATGGCTCTGCAATCTCCTCCCTTGCTTCCCAGAGAATCCTAGGATAAATGCCATCAGGTCTAGGGGACTTATCTATTTTCACCCTTTCCAGAATTTCCAATACCTCTTCCCTACATACCTCAAAGCCGTCCATTCTAATTAATTGTGACTCAGTATTCACATCGGCAACAATGTCCTGTTCCTGAGTGAATACTGATGAAAAGTATTCATTCAGTGCCTCCCCAATCTCTTCAGCCTCCACACGCAACTTCCCGCTACTATCCTTGACTGGACCTATTCCTACCCTAGTCATTCTTTTATTCCTGACATACCTATAGAAAGCCTTTGGGTTTTCCCTAATCCTACCAACTAAGGACTTTTCATGTCCTCTCCTTGCTGCTCTTAGCTCTCTCTTCAGATCCTTCCTGGCTACCTTATAACGCTCAATCTCCCCAACTGAACCTTCATGCCTCATCTTTACATCCAACTCCTTATTAAACCACGGCTCCCTCACACGACCCTTTCCTCCCTGCCTGACAGGTACATACTTATCAAGGACACTCAATAGTTGCTCCTTGAACAAGCTCCACATATCAATTGCGCCCTTGCCTTGAAGCCTACTTTTCCAAGCCACGCATCCTAAGTCATGCCTCACCGCATCATAATTTCCCTGCCCCCAGCTATAACTCTTGCCCTGCAGTGCACACTTATCCCTCTCCATCACGAGAGTAAAAGTCACCAAATTGTGGTCACTGTCCCCAAAGTGCTCACCTACCTCTAATTCTAACACCTGGCCTGGTTCGTTACCCAGAACCAAATCCAGTATGGCCTCACCTCTTGTTGGCCTGTCTACATATTGTGTCAGGAAACCCTTCTGCACACATTGGACAAACACCGACCCATCTAACGAACTTGAGCTATAGCTTTCCCAGTCAATATCTGGAAAGTTAAAGTCCCCCATAACAACCACCCTATTACTTTTCCTGAATCATCCTCGCAATCCTTTCTTCTATGTCTCTCGGACTATTCGGAGGCCTGTAGAAAACTCCTAACAGGGTGACCTCACCTTTCCTATTCCTAACCTCAGCCCAAACTACCTGAGATGGCGAGTCTTCATCCATCGTCCTTTCCACCGCTGTAATACTATCTTTGACAAGCAATGCCACACCTCCCCCTCTTTTACCCCCACCTCTGACCCTACTAAAACATTTAAATCCTGGAACCTGCAACAGCCAATCCTGTCCCTGTTCTACCCATGTCTCCATAATAGCCACAACATCGAAACCCCAGGTACCAACCCACGCTGCAAGTTCACCTACCTTATTTCGTATACTTCTTGCATTGAAGTATACACACTTCAAGCCACTTTCCTGTTTACAGGCACCCTCCTTTGAGATTGATACCATGTTCCTAACCTCCCTACACTCCAGGTCCTGCACCGTAAAGCTACAGTCTGGGTTCCCATGCCCCTGCAGAGTTAGTTAAAACCACCTCCCCAAGAGCACTAGCAAACCTCCCCCCAAGGATACTGGTGCCCCTCAGGTTCAGGTGTAGACCATCCTGTTTATAGAGGTCCCACCTTCCCCAGAAAGAACGCCAGTTATCCAGATACCGGAATCCCTCCCTCCTGCACCATCCCTGTAGCCACACATTTAACTGCTCTCTACCTATTCCTCAACTGTCTATCACGTGGCACAGGTAACAAACCAGAGACAACAACTCTGTTTGTTCTAACTCTGAGCTTCCAACCTAGCTCCCTGAAAGCCTGCCTAACATCCTCATCCCTCTTCCTACCTATTTCGTTGGTGCCAATGTAGACCACGACTTCGGGCTGCTCCCCCTCCCCCTTAAGGATCCGGAAAACACGATCAGAGACATCACGTACCCTTGCACCTGGGAGGCAACATACCAAACGTGAGTCTCTCTTGCCTCCACAAAACTGCCTATCTGTGCCCCGAACTATCGAGTCCCCAATAACTATTCCTCTGCTCTTCTCCACCCTTCCCTTCTGAGCAACAGGGACAGGCTCCGTGCCAGAGGCCTGAACCCCATTGCTTACCCCTGGTAAGTCATCCCCCCTACAAGTATCCAAAACGGTATACTTGTTCTTGAGAGAACGGCCGCAGGGGGTCCCTGCACTGGCTGCTCCCTCCCAGTCCCCCTCACTGTCACCCATCTGTCTGCAATCTTTGGAGTTACTGCTTCCCTAAAGCTCCGATCTATGACACCCTCTGCCTCCCGAATGATCCTAAGTTCATCCATCTCCAGCTCCAGTTCCCTAACACGGTCTTGGAGGAGTTGGAGATGGGTGCACTTCCTGCAAGTGTAAACAGCAGGGACGACCATGGCATCCCTCACCTCAAACATGTTGCAAGAGGAACATTGCACTGCCTTCACTGCCATCCCTCTAAAAGTAACCTTTAAAAAAAAAACAAACTAGGTCTAAAGGACAGAACGAGCAAAAAGCAGCACTTACCTACTTACCACAACGGGTCTTATTATTAGGTTAGAGGAGGAGGGCGGGTGGGAGGTACTACCTCTGTAGTGCCTCAGGTTCCTCTCCTGCACGCTTTTATAGGGAAAAAAAAACTTACCCAGGTAAGCTTGCGCTACACCAGCTTTCGGGTCCCAGCAGCCCCTCTGGTCATCGTCACTTCCCCCTGCTTCTCCTGCTCTTTCAGTGAAGAAAGAAAAACACGCTGCCCACTACCGGTAAGTAATTTTCAAACAAACTGTCTTACCTTAGCTGTAGCCTTCCGGGTTCGTTTAAACTCAGCTGCTGCTCGCACTCAAAATATATATTGCAACAAGAGTAGAAAAATGTATTGCTTGTGGACTGAATCGAACTTGGTCATGCAGAGGAAGCTGAAAATGCATTGGAGTGATGTTTGACTTTTGACCCATCATATGGAGAGAGTCTATAAAAATAAACAAGTTAAAATAGGAGATAGGATACATAATCAACTAGAGAGGAATAAGTTGATTAGGGATAGTCAACATGGTTTTGTGAAGGGTAGGTCATGCCTCACAAACCTTATTGAGTTCTTTGAGATGGTGACCAAACAGGTGGATGAGGATAAAGCAGTTGATATGGTGTATATGAATTTCATGTATGGCGTTTGATAAGGCTCCCCATGGTAGGCTACTGCACAAAATACAGAGGCATGGGATTGAGGGTGGTTTGGATCAGAAGTTGGCTAGCTGAAAGAACACAGACGCTTGTGGTTGATGGGAAATATTCATCTTGGAGTTCAGTTACTCGTGGTGTACCGCAAGGATCTGTTTTGGGGCCACTGCTATTTGTCATTTTCATAAATGGCCTCAATGAAGACGTATAAGGATGGGTTAGTAAATTTGCAGATGTCACTAAGTTCAATGGAGTTGTGGATAGTGATGAAGAATGTTGCAGGTTAAAGAGGGACATAGATAAGCTGCAGAGTTGGACTGAAAGGTGGCAAATGGAGTTTAATGAGGAATAGTGTGAGGTGACTCACTTTGGAAGGTGTAACAGGAATAAAGAGTAATGGTGAGATTCTTGGAAATGTAGGTGAGCAGAGAAATCTTGGTGTCCATGTATATCGATCTCTGAAAGTTGCCACCGAGGTTGACAGGGTTGTTCAAAAGGCATACGACATGTTAGCTTTTATTGGTAGAGGGATCGAGTTTCAGAGCCACGAGGTCATGTTGCAGCTGTATAAAACTCTGGTGTGGCCACACTTGGAGTATTGTGTACAGTTCTGGTCACCTGCATTATAAGAAAGATGTGGAAGCTTTGGAGAGAGTTCAGAGGAGATTTACTGGGATGTTGTTTGGTATGGAAGGAATGCCTTATGAGAAAAGGTTGAGGGACTTTTCGTTAGAGAGAAGAAGTTTAAGAGGTGACTTAATTGAGACATACAAGATAATCAGAGGGTTAGATAGGTTGGACAGTAAGAGCCTTTTTCCTTGGATGGTGATGATGAGCATGAGAGGACATCGCTATAATTGAGGGGTGATAGATATAGGACAGATGTCAGAGGTAGTTTCTTTACTCAGAGAGTAGTAGGGGAGTGGAATGCACTGTCAGCAACAGTAGTAGGCTTGCCAACTTTAAGGGCTTTAAGTAGACATTGGATAGACAAATGGATGAAAATGGAATAGTGTAGGATAGAGAGGCTTCAGATTGGTTCCACAGGTCGGCACAATATTGAGGGCTGAAGGGCCTGTACTTCGCTGTAATGTTCTATGTTCGAAAATTCAATGTTATCTTGCCAAATCAGATAAGTTTATATTTCAGCTTTTTTTTTTGTGAAGCTGTATGGTGTCGTGGTCAGGTTTTACTTGGCATACAGTTCTGATTACTAAAGGGTTATAGAGTGCAAATGGCAGGTTTCTGTTGAGGTGATGAAAGAGTTATACGTATTGACTTGATTTACAAGTACTGTTCAACATCAAAAACAGAGGTCTCAGTGAGATTTTATAGACAATAAGATACTTACCACAATTGAGGAAGTAAATCCAAAACAATCGTTTCAAATTTGTCACAGAGGTACTACACAAGGCTTAGCTTCAGAATTATGGAGGCCAATTTTACAGTAGAACAAAAAGGATTTTTTTTATCCTTGCTATAATGGAAAGTGGCTGCATATTCTCTTAAGCAGCCATTTTTGATTCTATAATTATGTCTGTTCACATAGCAGCATAGCAACTGTGTAAAACCGCTTCTAATTTCTTTTTATGTTCATGAAAGAATTACATTTTGGAAATCATTGCTGGTCGAATCATAATAACTGTAAAAATGCCAATTACCTTGTATGAATCCTGTAACTGTGCTAGACCAATTTTCATTAAAGTGCAGACAAATTGCTTGCTGGCAATTGTAATGGATATATAGAGTTATCTAAGCTACAGTGGGACTGAAGTAGAAAAATACCAGTCCTAAAGCACCATAACATGAAAACTCATTTTTCTGAAGAAAAACGATTGCAGAAGTAGACCCAGACTATTTTCATACACTTCAAGCAATTTATTTTATAACTTTGATGCTGTTCAGCTACAAACTTCCCAAGAGGGCATTAAGATTGATAAAATATGAATCCATAGCTGTGAGCAAATCTTCCCAATTTGACTCTGGGGAGCTAAGGGGATTCTGGCAAAGGTTTCAACAATACATTTTATATCAGAATTACAATAATAATTTTAGTCCAGGTGGGCCTCCAAGACAGTGGGGATGAGGGAGAACATTCTGTGTCTTATTTTTTCCTACAGACAGACACCATTGAAGTTACATGTGACTTTGGAAGGATAATAATAGCCCTCAAGTGAGCTCTAAAATGTTTGTATGCCCCCAGCTGTTCATCTTTTTAAAGCTATGACGGGTGTCCCTGAAGCTTTAAGCTGTTCAACATTAAGAGGTTCAAGAAAGTTGTTATGTTTAGTTTTGTAAGTGTTATTTGAAAACCCAGTAAACTGTATTAAGGTTGAAATTCAACCAATCTCATTGCTGATGATCATCATATTGAGTATTTAATATAAAGCAATAGCAACATGCATTTTCATCGTGTACTAAAATATCCTAAGGGACTTCACAAATTGAATGTAACTAGCTAACATGGAATAAGCCTATACTGTTTAACACGACTGAATTTGTCTTCTGCCAAAGACGCATGTAGTCATCCTTTCCCATTTGGTGCCATTACCTAGTGTAATATCAAAAAGAAGGATTGGTGACAATGAATCTATGCAGGGCATCCCAGATAGTTTATATCACAATGTAGTACCAGTAATGCTTGCCTGAAGACTGAATTCAGCCACATCTTTATAGTGTTCTGAAAACGTGCAGATCTTGACCAGACACTGCTAACCTGAACAAACCTGGGATTCTACAAAAACCATAATCATGCAAGGAGAAGGAAGGAGAAAAAAAATCCAGTCAGAAAAATTAGTGTCTCTTTAAATATTCATCGGCTCACAAAATGCACACAGCCTGTCAGCTTCTACGAATGCAGCAGATAGCAGTAAAAACAAAACTCAGAACTAATAGGCAGAAAAGCTTGAGGAAACCACACAACTTCTCACTAAAGCTATAAGGGGAAAAGTCCAAATCACAAATTCGAGATACAGTGATTGATATTGGACATTCAATATATGTTAAGTCCCTTAAAAAGTAAGAATGAAATTTCTTACACTTAAGGAAAACATTCAGGTTTGGAAGGTAAAAGGTAGCTTAAGTCATTGTAATTAGTAAAAAAAGTCTCTTTAAATCACTTGTAATTATCAGGAAAAGCTCTGAAATAAACTTGAAGAAACCACACATGATAAGGAAATCATTAAAATAGCAGCACCATTTGACCAGTTAAAATTACTAAAAATCAAAGGCAAAAATGTTTATTAAAAACGAGCGAGAAACAAATTTGTAATGTGCAATTGAATATGCTTTTAAAAATGAACTAAC
This sequence comes from Chiloscyllium punctatum, assembly GCF_047496795.1. Taxonomy (NCBI): domain Eukaryota; kingdom Metazoa; phylum Chordata; class Chondrichthyes; order Orectolobiformes; family Hemiscylliidae; genus Chiloscyllium; species Chiloscyllium punctatum. Next base: position 43,187,394 of record NC_092777.1, on the reverse strand, counting down.
AGTGTAATGCAATTTTTTCAATTTAAAACAGCATGAACATCATTGAGGAAAAGCAAAAAGAGCATGAATCATTAATATTGGTAATCGACATGAAAACTGCTGCAGTGAAAGGGATCATAGTATGAATTCACAGTCTTTTAACAAACTTGAGAGAAAATGAAGTGAAGTATTTCTTAGTTTTAAAGCCTCTTATTGATCTTTAAATTATTGAAAATATTTTTTCAGCCCAAAGGGAATAATCGTGACAGATTTAGATGCTTTCAACTTTAGTCGAATTAATTAAATTTTAATTAATTAAACTTTAATTAAAGAAAATGTCTGAAAATAAGAAGAAAGAAGTTAAAGTGTTTATTTACAACAGTGAATTTTATTAATGGTAAAGATTATTAGCAATTCAAGTTTATTATTCAGAAATTAAAGGCAGTAATTACAATATTGAAAACAATTGCGGAAGAAAACAACATTTAGAACAAGTGAAATCATTCTACAATTTAAAAACACTGAACAGCAAAACCCAGCTACATCTAAAAGCAATTTTAAAAATCCTGCAACAGTTTTCAATGAAATCATTTAAATAGGTAGAAACAATAATAGTCAAATACAATGACAATGGAGAAAGACTTCAGAAAATGCTTCTGACAGGGAATTAAACTTGTCTAAATGGAAAACACAATTCATGAAATACAGAATTTGATTGGATCACCAAAGGAGCCTACGGAGCAGCACATTAATCCACGATTTTATTTTGTAGGTGCAGTAGCAAATCATGTTTGAAAATGACAGAATAGAAAAGAAAAGATGGAAATCTTTGACAATATTGTGAGAGCATTTGACAATTATTTTACATTTCGTACCTTCTAAAGGTAAAAGGAAAGTTGCCAAATTTTAATGAAAGAGAGATTCCTGGTGGTGGTTTAACCTCAGGGTCACTATGGCTTAGGCAAGTGGAGAAATTGAGAACGAGAGTCATTTGTTGGTTAACCTTGGGTAGTGTGGGAATTGAACCCATGATATCAGAAACACCAAATAGCCATTCAGCCAATTGAGATAACCAACCCCCTGTCTAATCCAAAGAGAAAAATTTAACAGAAGAATACACCGTCCAGGAGAAGTGTTGACAACTTTATTAATGATATTTGCATATTGTCAGAATTGTGATTGAATTGAATTAGCTTTATTATTTCATGTACTGACATGAATACAGTGAAAAGTTTACAAGTTGCCACTTACTGTACCATCTTAGGTACAAGATACCTAGGTACAGATTCTCCAGAACATGTTCTTAGCAAAAAAAAAGAAAAATGAAGAAATAAAAAGTCTAGCAATAGAGATTATTGGAATAGAGTAGAAAATCGAGAAATAACATGTTCAGAATAACAGTTCTCCTAACCCAGTCCATGCCGGCACATTGCCTTCAGTCAATGACAGACCTTGAGTCACCTCAAGGCTGAAAGTCCAAGCTGAGGCCACATGGGCTAAAAAGTTGCCACTGGCCACTGAGAGACCGCTGCATCAGGCAGGGAGACCACCAAGTCATGCTGACAGACCACTGCATCGAGCCACTGAGAGATTGCTATGCTGAACCAGGAGACCACCACACTGGGCCAGGAAACCACCACATCATGCTGAGAATTGCAACATCGAGCTGCTGAGAGATTGCTACACTGGGCCAGGAGACCACCACACAGGGCCAGGAGACCACCATGTCAGACCAGGAGACCGCCATGCTGGGCCAGGAGACCACCAGGACGGGCCAGGAGACCCCCACATCAGACCAGCAGATCGCCATGCTAGGCCAGGAAATGATTATGCCAGACCAGGAGACAACTACACCAGGCCAGGAGGAAGCTACGCCCGGCGAGAAGCAGATACACCTGGCTGAGAGGGTGCCTTGCTGGGTTAGCACTGAGGCCAGGAGTCCGAATCCACACAGAGGAAGAGAGTGTAGGGGGTCACTGAGAAGAAAGGAGAGAAAAAAAAACACAAAAGAGAAAAGAAAAACAGACTGAGCAGACGAGCTCTGGTTGATGCATCCTCCTCCACTGTCATCTTGGAGTATGTGATGATATACAATCAGAACTACTTTGAGACAGAATTGTTGGCGGGATATCTGACCGATTTCTTTTAGATTTGTTAGAATCATGCGAGCATCTCACATTGGCAAGAGCTGTTTAGATAATGATGGAGACTGAAGTGTGAAAATGGCATCAGGGAATGATGGAAACTGAAAGCCGATCAGATCAAGAAGATCACCAGACTTTAACTTTCCAGGATATAAAACCACGAAATACATTATATTTCAATGCAAAATGCCTTTAAATGTTTTAATGCTGGAACTCACAATTCTAGATGCGGAATTTAAAATAACAAAAACCATATCCAGTTTTATCATGTCAATGAAGGTTTTCTAAAAAGATGGGACATTTCTGGAGCATGTGCAAAACTCATAAACAGCCATTGAACCACAGAACTAATCATGCTCACTTGCAGAAAGAGATTAACACCTTACAGTGAACACATCTGGAAGAAACCCCAGAAAATCAAGACCTAGTTTCATTGGAATGTATATTCCTATATGATGATATGCCATTTTTGGAAGACATGAATCAAACTTTCCCAAAAGACTGACCTGAACCAGACATGACACTGACCAGTCATCCGACTAATGAAAAAGAATTGGCAAATTGCTCCACAAATACAGCAATTCTGCTGTCACCTCATGAAATCTATATCGGACATCCATTATGTACAAGGCAAATTACAGATATCAGCAGATACCCTCTTCTGAGCAATTGTTAAGAATCCTACAGCCATGAGGAATTTACAGGTGAACTCAATTCTTACACTTAAGCCTGGGGCCTTCTTGTGGCACAGTGGTAGTGTCTTTATCCCTTGACCAAGCTATCAGGGTTCAAGTCTCACTTGCTCCAGAGGTTTGTAACAACATTGCTGAACAAGTTAATTAGAAAAATAAGTTAAATTTTTAAAAATACAACAATGTTGTGGCCCACAGCTCAAATAAAGCTCAATCTTATCGAAAAGGGACTCCAAAATGTCTCACCATATGTTAATACTGTATGAAACCTGTCCAGAAATGAATTCTAATGGCTTAATTATGGAAACCTATTTCAAATACAGATTGCATTTCTCCATTGCTGACAGCTTAATTCTTTCAGTAAGAACCAATATTTTTGAAAAAAGTACAAGAAGGACAATTGGGAATCACTAAATATAGAATATCACTTTCAGGAATCAGGAAGATCTCCTAACTGATTGTCAGACATGTTCCATACACAGTTATGAAAGAAGGGAACCATCGGTTACTACTTCCTTTCCCACCAGACAAATGAGAATGTGTAGAGACTGACCTGCTTATGCTTGAAGGACATTTTTGTTTAATAGTGGTTGACTATTTTACTGAATGAATTGAAATAAAGAAAATTATACTCCTCCAGTGCAGACAAATTCTACATAAAATGTTTGCCACTCATGGAATCCAGGATCTGGATATATGGTTATCCCTTAATGGATTACAGTTTGTCAATGAGACATTTGGAAAGGTTGTAAACATTTAAGGGCACCTAAGATCACTGAGCTCACCAAGCTATCCTCAGTTGAATGGAGAAGCTGAATGTGAAGTCCAAGCAATCACCAACTTTCTGAAGAAGAGTATGTTTATTCACAGCTCTGCTGTGTGCCTTCTCAACATTAGAACTACTAAATGCGAGAAAATGGAAGACTCAGCTCCCTATCCTTCCAAAGCACTTGCTTCTACAAATGAGTCCCAGGGATTTAAAAAACACTTGTCAGAGAGAACAGAATTTTCATCAGCAACAAGTGACTAACGACAACAAAGCTTTTGCAACAAAACATTGCCAAGCCCGGAACAAGGTCAAACAGTGTCACTTAAGGATCTGAACAGAAATGGTGCTGTCAGGCAGTAATGTATCAAATCAGCAAATTTTCATTTACACATCAGAAGGAATTGTGTGTTGAAATCATAGATGCACTGAGTCACTAAGAACCATAGCCCATCACTATTACAATTGGATGAACCTAACGAGTAATATCAAAAGCTTTATCAACCACAATGTATCCCAACTTCAGATCAGCAGCTAAATCAGGAGTCCTGAAAAACTCCAGCCAGTGCAACACATATTTGATCAGGAAGGAAAATCAAACCTTCAAATTGATTGAATCTATAAAGGCAAACATTTGTGGGAGATGGGGTGGTGGTAAACCTAGGCGAAAGTGAAGACTACAGATGCTGGAGATCAGAGTCAAGATTAGAGTGGTGCTGGAAAAACACAGCAGGTCAGATAGCATCCGAGGAACAAGAAAATTGACGTTTTGGACAGGAGCCTTTCATCAGGAAAATAGTGGTAAACCTACTTTGCTTATTTGAAACAATTCAAAAGATAATTTAATAACTAGAAAACAAATCGTGGGAGGACAGATTATATAAGTCAGTTGGTGCCTGAAAAGATTAACTGACGTCACAATACAATCCGTCCATCAGGTTATAACCATAGTTCCTGGGAGGAGCTAACCAACCTGCAGTGTGTTTTGTTGAGTCTCTCTAAGACGTTCCAGTGCTCAGTAATGTGTATTTACTCTTGCTCAACTTATTCTGTTGAGCGTGATGTCTCACACAAGAAACTACTCTGTATCTCAGATGCAATGTAACTAGCTATTAAATACCATGTAAAAAACCCTTACTGTTTATCAACACTGAGCCTATCTTCTGCAGAAGACTTTGTGTGATCCTTTTCCGATTATATCAGTCACTTAGGCTAACACCAAGAAGAAGGGTTGATGTCAATGAATCTACTCAAGGCATTTCAGTTGGTTCTGTAGAATGTAGCCACATTATAGCAATGGCAACTGTAATAATTCAGGAAGGCCAACTGGAAAGGAACATTTGCTTACTGTTGAACAGCAAACTAGAGTTACTACCTGTGGCATACATAAGCTAGTGCCAGCCCAGGGTGAGTAGTTCTGCAGACCCATCCCAGTGTCAGCTTTATTTATTTCCTAATCAACCTGTTCAGACATATTTATCATACACCTCTAGTATAAGCAAGACTTGAACTTGGTATCTCCTGTGCAAGAGGTAGGGACATTCCTACTGCACCACAAGTCTCCCCGGCTCTGCTTTATTTTTATTTTCTAAGCAACCTGATTAGAGATGGTATCACACAGCTCTGGAGCAGGTGGGACTTGAACCTGGGCCTCCTAGTCCAGAGATAGCGACACTACCACAGTGCCACAAGAGTTCTTTGGAAATTCTTTATTTGCCAGGATTATCACAGCAAGTAAGGGATTGCTTTTTCCTATTAGCCAAAAAAACCAGACTATAGCAAAGGGGTGGAGACTTGTAGAGAGGGAGAGACAAGGAGAGAGGCATGTGCTAGAGGTGAGAACTAATTAAAATTGTAATAATTTGTACCTCAACATCGCAGTGCGGACTTATATTTAAGTTATTTTTCTCCTTTTCTGTTGTATCGCTAGCAGCAAACATTTATCAATGGTATTGTTATGTATTCTTTTTATGTACAACATGACATGCCTCATAGAACACTTCACCTTCAGTAGCCCCATAATAAGTTCTTGAAATGCTATTGACACTTGTACTTGAACTATGTTGATGATATCTTTCAGTACAATTACTGATTTCTGCCAAATCCATTTGGAAATGAGCACTGATTTATTTCAGAATAAGAGTATGGCACTTTCGTATATGCTGTGACATTTTTACAAATGTTTCAAATTTCATTCAGTCTGTTCACATCAATCTTCTGAATTTGATGCCACATTGCCAAAGTTTTCTGTAAGACACACCAATCTATTCTGGGGAAGGGAAATTAACCAATGAATAGAATGATGATATATAGATTGCTGTCTGTGGGGTGGCAAAACCAGCTTTGGGTGACCGTGTGGAGTTTGCACATTCTTCTCATGTCTGCATGGGTATCCTCCGGCTTGTCTGGTTTCCTCCCATAGTCCAAAGATGTTCAGGTTAGGTGAGTTGGCTGTGCTAAGTCGCCCATAGTGTTCAAGGATGTGTAGGTTAGGTGCATTAGGCAGGGTAAATATAAGGTAGGGGGAATGGGTCTGGGTGGGTTACTCTTCGGAATGTTGGTGTGGACTTGTTAGGCCGAAGGGCCTGTTTTCACACTGTAGGGATTCTATAAAACCTAAATTTGTTGCATTCCCCCATTGTGTGAAACTTGTAAGACCATGAGAAATAGGAGCAAGAGGAGGCTGTTCAGCCCCTCAAGCCTGTTCTGCCATTCAATAAAATCATGGCTGAGCCAATATTTCTCACATACACTTGCCTGCATTTTCCCTGTAACCCTTAATTCTCCTACTGATCAAGAATTTATCTATTCCAGAGCTAAATACACTCTTAGACTCTGCATTCACCACTCTCTGCGGACTTCCAAAACTCATGACCCTCTGAGAGAAGAAATTCCTCTTCATCTCAGTATTAAATTGGAACCCCTTAATTCTGACATTTTGGCCCTAGGTCCTAGACTGTACCACGAGGGGAAACATCCTTTCAGCATTTACATTGTCAAACCCATTAAGAATCCTATACATTTCAATGAGATCATCACTCATTATTTTAGTGAGCAGAGTCCCAATCTATCTAGCCTTTGCTCATAAGACAATGTCTCCTTACCGGGACCATCCTAGTGAACCTTCTTAGAACTGCCTTCAATGAAACTATATCTTTCCTTAAATGAGCAGAGCAAAACTGTTCACAGTACTTCAGATGTGGTGTCACCAGAACCTTCTATAGTTGCAGTAAGACTTCCCCACTCTTCTACTCTGACACCCTTGAAATAAGACCCAACATTTCATTAACGTTCCTGATTACCTGCTGCACTTATGTACCATGTACTTTAATGGAAATTAAATATTAGTTCCAGTGGAATGCTGCTTTATTTTGAAAATTTCAACTGTAAACATAAATTGGCAGTTTTTATCAGCTTTGATTTTATGCATTTTCCATTCTTTGCATCATATTGGAGCTTTTATTTGGGTATTTATAACATCTACTATGCACAAATTGAATTAAAACTTGTTGAATTCTGAAAGCAGAATATTGCTGAAGCATTCTCTGCAATACACATCTTAAGGTAGAATATTTTGACTGGTGTAGCATAGCATGTAAGCCTGAACAGTATCTAAATAAAGAAGTAAATGTCCTCATGTTAAATTAACATTCAATGTTAAATAAAAGCAAATACATGCTGAAATCTAAAATAAAAACAGAAAATGCTGGAACTCATCAGTAAATTAAATAGCTTCTCTCTGGAAAGAAAACCAGAGTTAACTTTTGAAGTTGATGATCTTATGTCAGATAAATTGACACAGCTGTTCATGAAAAATTTCCTCTTGCGAACCTTCTTCTGTTCTCAGATGCATGCAAAGCATGGATTTCAGTGCTCCATAGACATCAATCACTCTCTGGGATCTCACCCAAGTTGTCATCAAGTGTCATGGTAATTGCCTTCAGGCTATATGATTTTGGGAGAATTGGTGCAGAGTGCAGTGCTGCCTTCACTTGACAGCCAGGGCCCTGGACATAGCCCAGTCATAGAGTCATAGAGATGTACAGCATGGAATCAGACCCTTCGGTCCAACCTGTCCATGTCGACCAGATATCCCAACCCAATCTAGTCCCGCCTGCCAGCACCTGACCCATATGCCTCAAACCTTCCTATTCATATACCCATCCAAATGCCTTTTAAATGTTGCAATTATACTATCCTCTACCACTTCCTCTGGCAGCCCATTCTACATACACACCACCCTCTGTGTGAAAAAGTTGTCTTTTAGGTCTCTTTTATATCTTTTCCCTCTCACCCTAATTCTAATTACAATTTTAATTAGAACGAGCCCTGAGCTCGTTCTTGACTCCCCTACCCCAGGGAAAGGACCTTGTCTATTTACTCTATCCATGCCCTTCATGATTTTATAAACCTCTATAAGGTCACCCCTCAGCCTCCGACGCTCCAGAGAAAACATCACCAGCCAATTCAACCTCTCCATATAGCTCAAATCCTCCAACTCTGGCAACATTCTTGTAAATCTTTTCTGAACCCTTTCAAGTTTCACAGCATCCTTCCAATAGGAAGGAGAACAGAATTGCATGCAATATTCTAACAGTGGCCTAACCAATGTCCTGTACAGCTGCAATGTGACCTCCCAACTCCTGTACTCAATACTCTGACCAATAAAGGAAAGCATACCAAATGTTTTCTTCACTATCATATCTACCTGAAACTCTACTTTCAAGGAGCTATGTACTGCACTCCAAGGTCTCTCTGTTCAACAACACTCCCCAGGACCTTACCATTAAATGTATTAATCCTGCTAAGATTTGCTTTCCCAAAATACAGCACCTTACATTTATCTAAATTTAACTCCATCTGCCACTCCTCAGCCTATTGGCTCATCTGACCAAGATCACATTGTAATCTGAGGTAACCTTCTTCACTGTCCACTACACCTCCAATTTTGGTGTCATCTGCAAATTTACTAACTGTACCTGTTATGCTCACATCCAAATCATTTATATAAATGACAAAAAGTAGTGGACCCAGCACTGACCCTTGTGGCACTCCACTGGTCACAGGCCAATCCTGCAGACCTCTCTTCACTGGTATCTATATCTATATTCCAGACTTTGGGTGCTATAGGAAGAATAGAAAGGGAGACAAGAGAAGAGGGAGAGTAGCATTTTTGATTAGGGGAAACATTACAGCCGTACTTAGGATATTTCTGAGGGATCATCCAGTGAAGCTATATGGGTGCATTCAGAAACAAGAAGGGGATGATCACCTTGATGGAATGGTACTATAGGATCCCAATAGTCAGCAAGAAACTGAGGAGCAAAAAGGTCAAGAGGTTTCAGATATATGAGAGAATAATAGGGTTCTAATAGTAGGGGATTTTTACTTTCCAAACATAGACTGGGACTGCCATAGTATTAAGGTCTTGGATGGTGAGGAATTCCTGATGAAGGGCTTATGCCCGAAAAGTCAATTCTCCTGCTCCTTGGATGCTGCCTGACCTGCTGTGCTTTTCCAGCATCACATTCTCAACTCTGATCTCTAGCATCTGCAGTCCTCAATTTCTACTGGTGAGGAATTTGCTAAATGTGTTCAAAAATATTTTCTTCATTAATATGTAGATGTACTTACTGGAGAAGGAACAAAATGACCTTCTCTTAGGAAATAAGTTGGGCAAGTGACTGAAGTGTCAGTGGGGGAGCACTTTGGGACAAGTGATCATAATTCCATTTGTTTTAAAATAGTTATCGAAAAGGATTGGTCTTGTATGAATGAAAAATTCTTAATTGGAGTATGGCAAATTTTGTTGGTATGAGACAGGGCCCTTAAAAATCAACAAGGTCATCTATGTGTGGAACCATAGGAGATAGGAGAGATATTAAACAAATATTTCACATCAGTATTGTCTATGCAGAAAGACATGGAGGCAAGGGAACTCAGGGAAATAAATATTGATGTTTTGAAACTGTCACATTACAGAAAAGAAGGTGCTGAAAGTCTTAAAAAATATAAAGGTGGATAAATCTTAGGGATCCCTGATCAAGTGTACCCCAGGGCATTGTGGGAAGCTAGGGAAGAGATTGCCCCTAACAGAAATATTTGTATCATCTATAGCTACAGGTGAGGTGCTAGAGGACTGGAGGTTGGCAAATGTGTTTTTGTTTTTTAAAACTCTGTAAGAAGAAGCCTGGGAACTATAGACTGGTGAGCTTGGCATCAGAAGTGGGTAAATTGTTCGAGGGGATTTTGAGAGGTGAGATTTACATACATTTGGAGAGTAAAGGTCTGATTCGGAATAATCAGAATGGCTTTGTACATGGGAAATCATGTCTCACTAACTTGATTGAGCTAACTGAGGAAGTAACCAAAAAGATTGATGAAGGTAGAGCAGTAGACATTGTCTTACATGGGCTTTAATAACGCCTTTGACATGGTTCCAGATGGTAGATTGATTAGTAAAATTAGATTACACACAATTCAGGGAAAGCTTGTCAATGGAAAACAAAATTGACTTGACGTTAGATTACAGAGGGTGGTGGAGGAGGCTTTTCAGACTGGAGTCCTGTAACAAACGGTGTTTTGCAGGAATCGGTGCTGTGTCCATTGTTGTTTGTCATTCATATAAACACTCTGGATGAGAATTTAGGAAGAATGGTTAGTGAGTTTGCAGATGACGCCAGCAGTGGTGATATATTCAACAGTGAAGAAGGTTATCAAAGATTACAAAGAGATCGTGATCAATTGGGTCAATAGGCTGAGGAGTGGCAGATGGAATTTAATTTGGATAAATGCAAGTTAGTGTATTTTTGTAAAACAAACAAGGGCAGGACATATACAGTTAATGGTAGAGTTTTGAGCAGTGTTGTAGAGCAGAGAGACCGAGAGGTTCGAGTATATTGTTCTTTGAAAGTTGCATCACAGGTAGACAGGGTGGTTAAGAAGACGTTCAGCACACTTGTCTTCATTGCTCAGACTATTGAGTACAGGAGTTAGGCATCATGTTGAGGTTGCACATGAGTTTTGAAGAACTGTGTGAATTTCTGGTTGCCCTGTTATAGGAAAGATATTATTAAATTGGAGAGGATTCAGAAAAATATTTACCAGGATGTTGCCGGGACTAGAAAGTTTGTGTTATAAGTAGGGGCTGGATAGGCTGAGACCTTTCTCATTGGAACATAAGAGGTTGAGGGCTGACCTTTTAGAGGTTTATAAAATCATGGGGGGCATAGATAAATGAATAACAAAGATCTTTTCCCTTGTGTGGAGGAGTTCAAAACTAAGGGCATGTATTTAAGGTGAGAGGAGAAAGATTTAAATGGGACCTAAGGATCACCGTTTTGCACAGAGGGTAGTTCATGTGTGGATTAAACTGCCAGAGGAAGTGGTGGATGTAGGTACTGTTGCAACATTTAATAGACATTTTAATAGACATGAATAGGTTTTGGAGGGATATGGGCCAAATGCAAGCAAGTTCAATTTGGGAAACTGTTCGATACTGTCTCACTCTATGACCCTATCTGGGAAATATGGGAGGGTTGCTCCCAGGATAGTGAAGCACTAGTCTGATTTAGTCCTATTCGATGAATCATGTCCTAATCTTCAGGATTTGTCGATCACCCATCCTTGGATATGTGATGTCCCAACAGAGATGCTGGCACAGTGGTATGTCGTTAACAGGAAGTGCCTGAGGAGTCGTCAATTTTGACTTCAATCCTCTTAAAGTGTCATGCCACCAGTCAAACATAGGGAAGGGAAGGTCCTGTTGATTTGCTTCTAACATCTCCCCCAGCAAATGAATCAGTTGCCTTTTCTGGATGCCACAGAAAAAAGACTAAAGGTAGGAGGACACAATGCACACTGGATGGATAACATGAATGATAGTCACTAAATGTGGTTCATGATCATCACTAGTACTGAACTTATCACATTTTGGAGAGCATAGCTTCCAGACTGGGCTTCTAGCAGGCGATGAGAGAATCATGGTTCAGGACCTCCTTATAGCTCAGTTCCAAAAAATGGACCAACATCATCATATCCAATGTAAGGTGAGAGCGGCTTCCTTTGATAGCAAGGTATCCTTACACCAAGTTGTTATCAAGGACCTCGTAAAAGTGATGAATGCGACTCTGAAGAAAAACTGTTTGTTGGTTGGAGTAGCACAAAGAAAGATGAACCACTTTATCAGAGCTCAGTTATTGCACCTCTGGGAGGTTAATGCTGGGGTTTCTTGGGATTTCGTCAAGTGTGAAGTTGAGACATTTATTACTGGTTGCAGAGTGTTCAGTTCCATTCAAGCTCCTTAGGTAGATAAGCAGTCCTGCATGCATGTAGTAAGACATGAATAATATTGAGGATTAGGCAGATATGTGCCAACTAATACTTGTGCCACCCAAGTGCAATGCAATGGCTAGTCTCCAACAAGAAAGATGCTGATCATATTGCCTTGGCAGTCAAGAACATTATCATTATCAAATTCCCCACCATTAACATCCAGGGGCTCAGCAATGACCAGTAACTTAACTGGACCATCCATGTAAATACCCTTACTCAAGTAACAGGTCAGAGACTGGGCATTTTGTAGAAAATGACTCACCTCCTAACGGCTCAAAGCTTTTCCACCACCCTCAAGGCACAAGCCTGAAGTGAAATAGATATTCTGCACTTGATGCAGATGAATGAAGGATCAAAATTGCTCTTTGATCAACCCTATTAAAGATAAAGCAACCTGTTGTTTGCAACCCCATCCACCACATTAAACATTCATTACCCTCCATCACAATGTGGCTGCACTGACTTGTCAAGGCTCCTTCAACATCTACCAAGTCTTCAAACCCAATCTCTGAGAAGGAGAAGGCAGCAAATGCATGGAAATATTACCATCTGAAAAACCTCATGCAAATCATACATCATCCTTCCTGGAAATATATTGTTCTTCCTTCATCGTTCCTGGGTTTAAAATCCTGCAATTCCTTGTCTAACATGGATTGCAACAGTTCAAGAACAGTTCAGCACCACCTTCTCAAGGGCAAATAGGAATTGGCAATAAATATTTGCCTTGCCAGCAACATCCATGTGCCATACATGAACAATAAAACTTTTAAAAAGCATATTCTTCCAGAATACGTCAACTAGAAAGTAGTTTCGGGACAGAAACTGTGGCTCGTTTTTCTTCCCGAAATCAAAAGCCAAAAAAGAATATGGGTATTCCCAGTACAACCCTAGGTGAGTTAAGCAAATTCAACACATACAGGGGATAGAATCTGGGATCCTCTTAGTCTGTATGGCTCAGGTATTCACTAGAAAAGGTCAGTGAACCATAAAGAGGAAAGAACAATTTGGAAAGATTGACATTCTATTAGAAATAACTAAGAAGTACCATATGCCTCAACTCATCAATAATGACTTTAATAATTGCATTGTCATGTGTTGCTGATTGAATATACGTCTTCTCATGTTACTACCTCTTATAATAGAAGATGAATATAGATTTAAAGGAGAGATATCTCATTTGACTTACCAAGGTCATCGAAACCAAGAATCTTCCATCAACAGATGACATTGCCTGCGATCCAAATAATGATGAGATTTGTCATCATTGATGTTCACTAAATATTAATAGTTCTTTTACTTGATGACAATAAGATACATATGAACATATGTGTGCTGTAATATGACACAAAAGAACTTTGGGCATTTTTCTTTCCCTAATATGATTAATTAAAAAGCATCTCATTCAAGGTGAAGAGAGAATTTGCCAAAATTATTGGATAGCTTTTTAAAACTGTTCAGAAATTTGCAACAAGTAAACATTCTCTTTCATATTCTGTCCATTGTTGAAACTGGTGATAATATTCCTCCCTTTCAGTTACTCATTTACAGGCAAAACAGGTTCAGAAGGGGGCTCCAGATACACCTATTCAGAACATATAACTAGAGTCACTTTACAGACAATTGCAGTCATTCTTTGATTTTGTAGGATTTTTTTTCTGTATGTGTGTTGCTTCCTTGACATTTTTTATCTCTGAATTTACTGCATATTTTATTTAGAGTTTTAAAACATTGGCTTAAAATTAGGGAAAAAGCTGGCCTGTACAAATTCATCCTGGAAGTTATAAGAAAACATTCTGAGTTGTGACAATCTCTTATGGAAAGAATGACATCAGTCAAAACCTCGAGCAATGCTTTGTGGAAATTGCCAACTTGAGAAGTCCTTTCAGTTTACATAAGTAGGCTGTTTGATCAGCTTAGCTGACTGGATAAGAGCTGTTGGCTTTGAACTCATGCAGTGGGACTCTAAGGTAAATAATTCAAAATATTTTGCTGAAATTCCTCCTTTAGTGGAGGAATTAAGCCTTTTAAAATAAAAAGTAAATTCAGCAACCCTACAATTCCAGCAGGGAATCTATTCTCATTGTGAGAGTAGATTCATCTCAGACATGAGATGAAAACATTGCACAGTGCAGTCGCAATTCCCCTCTTCTGTGCTTCCTTTGAGTATTGGCTGGTGCTGGAAATGTAAAGTTGCTGAATTTATCAATCAATGGGTTAATACCTCTTGTTAAAATAGCATTCATAAAATTCTGTCCCTCTGCATAATTTCAGGGCTGCTGCTGAACTTTGTTTATTTATATTGATGTTGCTTATGTGACTCATAGTGAAAGAAATTGTTATGTAGGTAATTAAAATGAAGTTTGTTGTATAGGTAAAAGTTGAAAATTAAGTATGGGGCTGAGTCTTAAAGTAATAACTTGACATTGAGCTCAACAATTTTCTTTATGGTAACTGACACAAAAGAAAATTTCAGAAGAACCCAATGTAAACTTCACAGTTTAGATATGCCAAAGATTAATCCCAGACTAAGCCCATTGCTTTTGAGGCAAGTTAGAATGTGAGATATAGTTGGTGTGATTGTATTTACTCTATTGTATTTAAAATCAGCAAGACAAATTAAATGTTTTGAAACATATATTGTCTTTTATTCCAGATGATGTACCACCTTATTTTAAAACTGAGCCTATTCGATCACAGATCCACTTGGAAGGAAACCGCTTGGTCCTGACATGTATGGCAGAAGGGAGCTGGCCTTTGGAATTCAAATGGTTATACAACAATACAGAGCTAACTCACTTCTCTCTGGAGTACAGGTCAGAAATCATTGAACTTGACACTTGAGCTTTATGTTCTTTGAAAATATTTAATGAGAAATGCCTGGTTGACGGACTTGATCCATAAGTAAATCCTGTTCAAATTGTGCTTGAAACTCTTGGTTATGCATTGTAAGACACAGAATTCAAAAGCAAGCAAGTGATCTTGGACTTATATGAGTCTATTAAAGAGTTAATTGGAGCAATAGTTACAGTTTTGAGCACGCCATTATAGACAAATTATAGAACCAATGAACTGGGTATTTTTAAGTTGTAACGGTTAGTCTTGTGAAAAGCTGTCACAAACACCACAGCCAAATGCTTTCATTCTGTACTCTAACCATTGTACAGTTCTAGATTTTGTGTGGTGATTTTGATTTTCTTTTAAATCCATCCAGTTCTTCGGCTTTTCATGAAACATTTGCTGCATTTTGAAAGTTCCATTGATATATGAACAGACAAGCTACTTAGCTACAAGGGAGAAATTGTGTGTAATAATTAACAAATTTAAACAAAATTGAATTATACACACAGTTCCAGCATTTCATCACAGTTTAGCTTTGGAAGCTAATCTGCAGGCATCAATAAGAATTGCTTGCATTTCGGTGGGTTATTGTCTGAAGTAACTTTTCCATACAAATTTAGATATTTCCAACAGTGTCATTGAGAGATTTGATGATACTGGTGTTTGTTCTAGGCAGTCCTATCTAGGATGTCAAAACATTATTTTAGTAGTATTACCCAGAAGTGTTAAATCATGTTTTAGCAAAGACTACACAGGGGTTGAGAAGGAGAAGTGAGTGATCAGTCTGAGAATAAATACAAGAGGAAGTGGAAGTGATTGTATGAAACGTTTTCAATCTGTATGAGTATACCATGTCAGTTCTTCTAAAGTGGGTAAATGGGAACTTTAGTATTTGAAATTGTTCCAATTACAAATGAATTCTTTTCTCTTTCCCTTACTGGTTAACATTTATAAAATTTGTTGATGGATCATGTTCTGGTAATTATTATTGACACCACCCTACTACAATCTGCACAGGATAGTGGACATATGGAACAGTCCATCAAAAAAATTAGTGTAAATTCAACCGACATCTTAAAAGAAAGCTGGATAAATATCTGTGGAGAAAACAATGAAAATATTGCCACCATGACTTGAATTTCTAACTGTTCCTTAAAGTAGGAATGAACAAGTTAGAGTAGTAGGGAAGTGCATGTTAGATCAGGCCTAGGCCAAGCTTGACAAAGTAGGAAAAACGTCACCAAAAAGATTATTGTCTGCAACACAAGTTGCATAGGTCTGTTTAAAAAATCATGGAATGGTCAGCTTTGCAAAAAGAACACACTGAAACAGCTGAAACAAGAACTTTGTGAAACAAAGTTAATGAAGGCTGGAGGAATTGAAACTGGAAAAATGGTGTGACCTTTGCCGTACCTGTGGCTGGTGTAATTGGAAGTGAATTGGATGAAACGATCTGTGTGCAAATTGTACAATGAAGTATGATGGCTATAGATTTAATTAAAGAGAAAATGTAAAATTAGTAAAATATAAAATAATTTCGAAAACAATTTAAAAGACTGCAAGTGTTGAAATTCACATGGAATTCTGTCTAAATTTATCAGGTTTCAAATCTTGATCATTGGTTAAAGCTGATGCACTGTAAGCATGAATTAACTGAAAAGGTGAAGGGATTGTTAGTCTTTAATGGGGAGAAATTTGCACAACCATGCAAATTTTGTTCAAGGATTTTCATAATTAAATATTAAAATGAAGCCTTCTCCAATAAGGCATTTTTATTACAGTCAATACACCTTAACGAGCTGTGAACTAATGAGTAAAGCAAAGCTGTTTCTGTCTGAAATAAATGGAACACTTAAGATATCATAACCAGCAACTTTGAAATTGAGATCAATGGAAATGGATAATGATTGTTTTTTGCCAGATCTAAACAAGAGTTTGTTTCAGAAAAAGATGGATTAAATGGTGGTGTCTGTAGTGCTTCAGAAATCTCCATTAGCAATTAGCCTTAATTGGCATCAGGACTACTCATATTTGCACACACAGAATATGTACAGTACCCTTAAAGGGATAGGCTATATCCCAGCTCTATGAGAGTAGCAAAATTTCTACGTTGAAAAGACTACCTTCAAAGAAGAGATGCTTCAGGTACAGTCCAGGTATAGTCTCATGAGGGCAAACAAATCCAGAGCTGCCTGGATGGGTAGAAATAGAAACTTTGATATAAAAAAAGAAAAAGTGCTAAGATGCCAAGTATAAAATACAACTGTGAACCAGGCTAAATATAGAGTGTTCAGAGGAATGGTGAAAAATAACAGAGAAGAAAAGGAAAGAGACAGTTAGTTAACATGAAAGAAAATTCCAAAGATTTCTGTAGGCACACAAATAGTAAAAGGGTGATGAAAGTAGGAGTAGGGCTGATTAGGGACCCAAAAGGCAGAGGGCATGACATATTAAGCAAATACTTGGCATCTGTCTTCACCAAGAAAGAAGATGTAAAGCTACTTACTCTGCTTTCTATGGAGCAGATCCCTCTTCAAGAGAAACAGGAACAGAAGAAAATCCCTTTTAAAAGCACATATCGTCACATTGTAGATGTGACTGGGCAGTGAGTGTTCTCTGGAGTTTGTACAATGTAAGGTGATGGTGTAGTAGATGGGATTGTATTTTATCCTGCATTTTGAAATCTTTCAAACTTTGTTCTATCTTATCTTCATTTCTTTTGTGTAATAAATATCTACTTTGTTGTTAAAACCAAACCTGCAGCATTGTGTACTTGTGTTTTAGTGAAAGGCTACCATGTTAATATAAAAAAAACTATCAAGCCAGATTTCAGTCTGGGGTCTGATTTGACCAGTAGTGCCATCAACTGGGATTGTAACACGGGAAGCATAGGGTAATGATTCATGGATTATTTAGGCTTGGGGAAAGATTTGAATTAGAGTTCTCCAAAGCTCAGTGCTAAGACCTAACGCATTTCCTAATGATCTAGGCATTAATGTACAGAACACAACTTTAAAATTTGCTAATGATATGAAACTTTTGACAGTACTGTAATGGCAAAATGCTTGGTGTTGAATTTCTAAAGAACATAGACAAGTTGGTAGAGTAAGTGGATAGGTAGTGAATGAAGTTCAATGCAGCGAAGAGTGAGGTGATAAATGTTGGTGGAAGAACATGGAAAGACAATGTTAAACAAAGACTACTGTTTGAAATGAGGTGCAGAGCTGAGAGACTAGGTATGCATATGCATAACTCATTAATAGTGGCAGGACAGTATGAGAGAGCAGTTAATAAACCATGTGGGTTTCTGGGCTTTATTAATAGTGGTATAGAGTACCAGAACATGAAAACTATGTTGAACTTATATAAGACACATGTTTGGTATCAGCTGGAGCATTGTATCCTGTGAAGGCACTGTGCTTTAGGAAGGGTGAGAAGACATTGAACAGATTGCAGAAAGGTATACAAGAATGTTCAAGAGTTGAAGAATTTCAGTTATGAAGATAGATTGAAGAAAATGCTGAAAGAAGGTCTGAATGAAGCATTCAAATCATAAGATTTTTGGACAGACTAAATAGGGAGATATCAATGAATGATCAAGAAAGAGAGCACACAGTTTTAAAGTCAGTAGTAAAAGAAACTATAGTGATGTGAGGAGAAACATTGTTTTACACAGGTTGTTAGGTTCAGGAATACACTGCCTGAGACTGTTGTTCAGGAAGATTCAATTGAGATATTCAAAAGGGAATTAGATCATTTTTTGAAAGGAAACAGTGTGTATGGTTACAGTGAAGACAGAAGAATGGTACTAGGTGGGTCATTAACTTAGATAACCAGGATAGCCACAATAGACATAATGACCTCCTCCTGTATTGTAATAATTCTGTGATTCTGTGACTAAAGGAGATCACCAGATCACCTGATGGGGATGAACATCTGGCCATCAGACGAGAAGAGAAAGAGAATAGCCAAACAGAGATATTCCGTGGGAGAGAGGTAAACTAATAGCTAGAGAACACAGATGCAGACATCTGAAGAATGATGCTATTTGTAAATTTGAAGGCACAATATAAAAGTGGTAGACACAGAGAAATTACCAAAGAGAAACAGATGGGGCAAAAAAAAGAATGTTAATGGGAGGACACAGGTTATGGCAATATTATGATAAAGTGAAATAAGGTCACTGGAGATCTAGCACTGTCTACCAAGTCAGAAATGCCTATTTTGTAAGAGCTACTGACGGAATAAAGGCACCAGTTTGTAGTTTCTAATGGCATTCAGCAACCTGGGGGGACAATTTATGTAATCCATCTCTACTAGTTTTAAAACCACGTGACTGGTTGCAGTGTATATGAAGAACATAACTATAGTTATTCATGGCGTACTGTACGACAGACATACTTCCTACTTAATTGGAAATAGATCTGAAGTAAATTTGTTGACACTGAAAGATCCAATGTACTCTGGTACATGTAGGATTGACACATAACCAGATCTTATGTTTAAAAGATGTAGGAACAAAGCAATCCCATATCACAAGTCTAAGATGGTTCAAAGAGCTTACACATGGTTAATTGCTGCTATTCAATAATAAGGTACAAGATGCTTCCATTCAGTGCAGTTTGAATGGCTCTATTAGTCAGCTGCAGGGCATTGTACATATGGTTGGAAAAGCTATGCTCTTGTATGAAAATTATCAATTTATGCTCTTTCTAAGAACAGACTTCAATAGATTGAATGAAGGGACATCTGGGCTTTTGAAAATCTACTCACGTGAGGTATGTAGCGTAAGGTTTTATATAAGTAAGCTCTTATTTCTTTCTAAATAAAAAGCACCCAGTTGCTCCTTTGCTGACTGACTCAATTAAACAATAATTCCATGAACACAAAAATCACTCGTTGGCAAAATTGAATCTGTTGCAACCTCAATGCATCTGTGAAGCTCTGTTACAAAGGAACCTCCTCAAACATTCAGAGATCTTAAGCTTAAGTCGTCTATTTAATGATATACTTAATCAACTCTGACAGTGAAAGGCTCTCATTAAATCCATGTGCTCAAAATCAAACCAGTCATTGGGAGGTATATGAGGGTAGTTCAGGCTACTCTATGGAAACTTAACCAACCTTCCCACAAAATGAGTTTAAGGCTTTAATTACTTCAAGAATTAATGCGACATAAATCTACCATAAAGTTCCAGCTGGGCAAAAAAAAACAATGATTGTTTTCTGTATATGTCTAATGTAGTGACTTTCTGCCAGTAGATTGGACTTCCACAGGACAGTGGTGACATCTAGAGGCAGGGAATATATGAAATAACATTCACAGATTAAAAACCACAATGAAAATGTATTGACATTGTAATATGCTTAAGTGACTACCTTCATAATAAAAGGATGTTTCTATAGTTTCGGGCTTGACTAATTATGGACAAGTGTAGTTTTGATACTTGAATGAACTAATTATTTTTAGCAACGGTAAGTCAATCATTAATATAATCATTCAAGCTTTTCCATTGTGTGTTCATTGCATTTAATTAAAATTTATCTGGTCAGACTATCCCGATATGGTGCTCATAAATCTGAGAGCTTTGCATCACTGGAAACAGTTTTCTCGTATCACCTTTCAGAAATAAGACAGCATTCTGAGTTGTGAGTCAAACTGTGTATCATTTGGAGAATCTGGTACTGTTATACATTAATATGTAGTAAGATAATCTACTCATTATTTCTTTTTAAGAAATCATTTGCTACAAACCTTTACTGAGAAAGACGTGTATGAGTTTTGAGAAATGTTTAACCTCAATCATGAAGAAATGAAAGTGCATGGGTATTAATAGGAAAGAGCACATCGAGAGTTCTGAAATTGGTGTCCAATAAACCAGACCTTCCAGCAAACATTATCTTTAGAGTAGGTATAGATCCCATGAAAACAAATGCAAACTCCATATTGAGACCTTGCTCAGAATGTTGTCTGTTGGGAGGAATGTCAAATGGAAGGTGAATTCACCACTCAAGGGCAATTAGGAATAGGAAATAAATACTGGACTTATCAGATAGGTTTACACCACAAGAGTGTAGAATTCAAAAATAAATAAAAATGGCATGGGCTTGTTGGGATGATGATCTGTTCTGTAAAAATCTAATCTAAATCTACAGTATTGGGTATATTGTGACAAATGAATTTGAGTACATGAGAAGAATATAAAATGCATTTTTATTGAAAACAGATTTTATATACAACTTTTGAATTATTGACAATAGTATTAATGAAAATAGAAACTTTTGGCATTATACACTCAATGCAGTATAAGCACAGAAGAACAAGAAAAGACATAGTACATGACTGCTCTTTACTTTAGAGATGCCTGAATTATGCTAAAGTCCATATTTTCTCAATAAATTAAAATTAGTTGAATTCAATTTATTCAGAGCTAGTGTTATCTTTGTGGTATGTCAGAAACTTAGAAAGTCTCAGTTGTGGCCTTTTTAGTCATGAACATGTTTGATTTGCCGGTAACCATTGTCTGAAACCAGTCACCCTGGTCATGATTGAAATTTCCTGAAGAAGGGCTCATGCCCGAAACATTGATTCTCCTGCTCCTTGGATGCTGCCTGACCTGCTGCGCTTTTCCAGCAACACATTTTCAGCCATGATTGAAATTTGCCATGATTCATTATTAACCTCATCATTTGCTATTTCAATCTAACTTGATATAAAGCAGATAAAAGTTAAACCTTGAATTTTGTGGCTTTTGGACTTTACTGGAAGCTTCATTCTGTTTACTGCTCATTTGGGCCAGTACCACAGAAACATAAAGCAGTCTCACCAAGCAATCAAGCAGACTCGTAATTTTGTCTTATTGGTAGTGAGGTGTTGCAGGTCCCAGGTGCAGTTCTCCATCACACCTAACACTTCCTCACCAGCTATGGCACTTTGCCATGCAATTGCAAAGGTGTAATACTTATCCTGTCATCTTCTCCCTCTTTACTGCCCAAGGCCCCAGATGTATCCCCCAGGTGAAGCAGCATTTATTTCAATCCAGTCTGCTGTATTTACTGCTTACAATGTGATCATCTTTACATTGGCAAGACCAATGCAGACTGACTAACCAATCTCTGCTCTGTCTGGAGGAATGAACCTGCCCCTGTCATTTTAAGAAACCACCTTGCTCCTAGACTAAAATTTCTGTCCTTAGCCTGCTACAGTGTGGCAGTGAAGGGCAACACAAGCTAGAGGAACAGCACCTCACTTTTCACTCAGGCTCTTTACAGCCTTGAGGATTCAGCTGAGTTGAGTTGATCACCTTCAGAGTATGATGTCTGCCCTCCATTGTGATACAACCACCCTAGCCCACCCTCAAACTTGCCTTCTTTGTGTCGTATTGATTTTGCTCTCAGCAGAGCAGACCTATTTTCTGCATTTCCGTCCAATTACTCTCCTTTACCAACAAGCCTTTTATCTCTTGCTCTGAGCACTCTCAACAGTGTCCCACTGAGTCATCCACCCATGCCAACAGCATAAACAACACTGTCCTCCAGCCTTTCTCAGTCGGTGCAAAGTGGAGTCATATCAGACTCAAAACCTAAATCTGTTTCTATCTCAACAGATGTTCCCAAACCTGCTCAGTTTCCCTGGCGTTTTGTCTTTTTCTTTCCAGCATTTTCAGTATTTTACTTGATCTTCTATTTAGTGTGTGCCTGCCTGTTTTGTTTGTCATTCATGAGATGTGGGCATTGCTGGTAAGGCAAGTATTTAGTGCTCATTTTTAACTGCCTTGAGAAGGTTGTGGTGAGTGCCGTGTTATGGTTCATGGCCAGTATGTCAGTGTGCCATTAAAAGACATGCTCACAGCATCACAGCATTTCACCTTAGGGTATAAAGATTTTGTATCCCTTCTTACCTTGGATCACTTGAAGCATGTTGGAAGCATGCTCCTCTGTTGTAAGCTACTAACATAACATTAGCTCAGACACTTGTGAGACTGAGGAATGTGATATTTGCAGATCATAATTTATTGTAATAAACAGCTGTTGTAGGAGTCCAGCCTCTGGAAAATGTCTGTGTGGAGTTTGCACATTCTCCCTGTGTCTGCATGGGTTTCTTCCGGGTGCTCTGGTTTCCTCCCACAGTCCAAAGATATGCTGGTTAGGTGGATTGGCCATGCTAAATTGCCCATAGTGTTCAGGGATGTGTAGGTTAGGTGCATTAGTCAGAGGCAAATATAGGATAGGGAGAGTGGATCTGGATGGGTTGCTCTTTAGAGGTTTGGACTTGTTGGGCCAAAGGGCCTATGTCTACAATGTAGGTATTCTGTGATTCTATGGTACTATGAAGTTCAGATTCTTAAGTTACTGGAGATAAAATAAGTATTACCACAGGCGGTAAAAAACTTTATTGGAGGTGAACTCACATCAGTAAGCAGTCTTCTTCAATTGCTGTTAACCATGTCCTGTGCTACTGCACTGTGAGGGAAAGGTTGTGACCAAAAGGAATGACAAAATATTGGCAAATAAAGATATTGTATGACCTGAAGGGGAATTTGCGTGTGGTTGAGTTCACCTTTTTCTGTTTCCTTGTTCTTCTAGTTGATAGAGGTGACAGATTAGTAAGGTGATGTTGAAGGAACTTTGGAGAGCAGCAATAGTTCATCATGCAGATAGCACACACTGTTGCTAACAATTAAAGGAATGAATATTTATGGTAGTGTATCTTTGTTAATCAGTTGGGCAGTTTTGACCTTGTGGGTCCTTATGGTTAACCTTGTGGGTCTCTCCAATGAGCCAAGTGTGCCCAATAGGGAGCAATTCTTCTCTTTGCTACCATCCACCACAGTGTAGCCTTCCAGGCTGCGACCTTGGGGTGGGACCTCTCCTGCCACTGGTTAAATCCTGGCAAGGCAGGATGAGTTTGTTAAGACCTCCCCTAGCCCATTGGTAAGTGGGCTGTTTATGCCAACCCACATTGGTTAAAATTGCAGTTCAAGCTGATGTGAATGGGAAAACCAGATTTTAAGTCTGTTCCCTCCCATACCCGCAGCTTTCAAGCCCACAGAGTAAATATAAAATTCAATTGAATCAATATAATGAATGCCCAACAAATCAATTGACAGCACTTAATGTCAAACACATTATTTTGATAACTTGAACTTGAAAACATTAAAATGAATGAAGGAAATTGTATTTAGCGATTCACACATTTTCTTTCTTCGCAATTTGCTTTATCATATGTCTCACCCAATAAATTGGACCTCCTGAAGTAGGTAACAGCTTTTGGTGACCTTCCACAGTTAAATCATGGCCACAATATCTCCATGAAAGAATTTGTATGAATTACTTGACATAGAATTCAATGGCACATATTTTTGAATGAATAAAGTAATGTGAAAAATGGTATACCTTCTCCATTACTCACCAAAATGTAAGTAAAGCATTCCAGAAAAATACTGAACATGAATATGAAAACTGTTTCAATTTCTGGACTATTTCACAAAGTTTTCAATGTGGGGAGGAACAAAAATCATCTCATGAGCCACACTGATTCTTAAGGGATGACAAAATCATGCCATTGAGGTTTCCTCAACAAGAATGGCTAACTTAACCAAAAAAACACTTTGTTTGCTCATCATAAAAAGGAGGAAAGAGTTATCCAAATGATTTTGTTCTGCAGTACTAAAGCATTGCAAGGCAATGCTCATTCATTGTTGCTTCATAATTCAATGATTGCATATTCAAGTTCAAATTCACAAAAGATTCAGTCATGCAAAACACCAACATCCACACATCAGCATTAAATGAATCAGGAAAAATGAAGCATGCATCTCATGAGTCTAACATGAGGGAAATGTCAAAAGATGTGGAAAAATGTTACAGTCTATCGAAAATAAAATCCGCGCATTCTGTACTATGGAACATTCTCACGAGTTTTATGATTGCTATCACATTCATTTTTGGTAAAACTGCATCAGTAGCAATGTGCCTTAGTCATTCATAGGACACATATTTGCTGAGTCAGAATTAACTTTTAAAATGAATCCATGTCATCTATCCTAACCTAATACGTAAAACAGAAAGTAACAAAGGCTTGATGAGCTGTTTATCTTTTGGTTTTAAGACAGTATAGGTTGCATTTATTTTGGAAAGTTAAAGATACACAGTGGAGTTTGCAATCAAAGCAAAGCACTACTCTGCAGTTGACATTGGTATAAGTTGCAGATAGTCTTGTTTCTGATAACTTGCTGCAACATTATTTTGTATGCTTCATTTCACAATCAGAAATTATAATTGAGACCATGACTTGTTTGGGATAGTCCTGTACTTTTGTCCCAAAATTACAAAACAGTGAAGACAAAGTTAAAAACAAATGGGTTTTTGAAGAAGTAACAAGGAGGATTGATGACAGCAGAGCGGTGGACATGATCTACAGGACTTCAGTAAGGCGTTCGACAAGGTTCCCCATGAGTGACTGGTTAGCAAGGTTAGACCTCATGGAATACAAGGAGAACTTGCCATTTGGAGACAGAACTGGCTCTAAGGTAGAGGACAGAGGGTGGTGGTAGAGGGATGCTTTTCAGACTGGAGGCCTGTGATCAGTGGAGTGCCGCAAGGATCGGTGCTGGGTCCACTACTATTCATGATTTATATAAATGATTTGGATGTGAACACATGAGGTTTAGTTGGTAAGTTCACAGATGACTCCAAAAGTGAAGATGGAATGGACAGTGAAGAAGGTTACCTCAGAGTACAACAGGATCTTGATCAGATGGGCCAGTGGGCTGAGAAGTGGCAGATGGAGTTTAATTTAGATAAATGCAAGGTGCTACGTTTTGGAAAAGCAAATCTTAGCAGGATTTATACACTTAATGGTAAGGTCCTGGGGTGTGTTGCTGAACAAAGAGATCTTGGAATGCAGGTTGATAGTTCCTTGAAAATAGAGTCACAGGTAGATAGGATAGTGAAGAAGGCGTTTGATATGCTTTCCTTTATTGGTCAAAATATTGAGTATAGGAATTGGGAAGTCACGTTGAAGCTGTACAAGACATTGATTCGGCCACTTTTAGAAAATTGCGAGCAATTCTGTTCTCCTCACTATTGGAAGGATTTGTGAAACTTGAAAGGTATTAGAAAAGATTTACAAGGTATTGCCAGGGTTAGAGGATTTGAGCGAGAGAGAGAGAGGCTGAATTGGCTGGAGCTGTTTTCCCTGGAGTGTTGGAGCATGTGAGGTGACCTTATAGAGATTTATAAAGTCATGAGGGACGTGGATAGGATAAACAGACAAAGTCTTTTCCCTGGGGTGGGGAGTCCATAACCAGAGGGCATAGGTTTAGGGTGAGGGGGAAAGTTATGAAAGAGACCTTAGGGGCAAATGTTTCATGCAGAGAGTGGTGCATGTATAGAATGAGCTGCCAGAGGAAGTGATGGAGGCTGGTACAATTGCATCTGAATGGGTACATGAATAGGAAGGGTTTAGAGGGATATGGGCCAAGTACTGGCAAATGGAACTAGATTAGATTGGGATATCTGGTCAGCATGAACAAATTGGACCGAAGGGTCTGTTTCCATGTTGTACACCTCTATGACTCTATGAATGCAATAGATTGGAAATGAAAATGAATTCTGTTCCAGTTCTGTTCTTCTGTTTCTCATTCTAATTTAAAACCTCTTTTTCAGTCCAAGTTTTAGAATCTTATTTAATTCTGTCTCAGCTTGCTACCTCTATTCCTTTTCCTCTTACTTCAATGCCTTTTTTTAATTTCAGCTCAGTGCTTCCCTCTCTTTTCATTTTGCTCTGCATTTAAACGTTTTTTTCTGTGTTTTTAAGTCTCTTTCCTTCATGTGAAGATCCCAACTACAATTATGTTTGTATTCTTTCTGGGCGGCTGAATCATGACACCTGACTTATGTTAGTTTGGGGGAAGCGTGCAATTTATTGAGGTAAAAATGTAATGCACAGGGATACAGCAACTCTGAGAAAGAGAGTCAGTTGCTTAATGCATTTTTGATCATTTAATATGATCCCATAGGGATCAAACATTCTGAGCTTCAATCCCTTGAATTGTGCAGCAGATATGATGTCAGCTCCAGTGGAATGCCAAAACTGGCCTCAGCTTTCTTATGTGGTGGAGGGTAAAGTCCACCAATGTTCCCTTACTGATTATCAATGATTCCTGCTGGAAAATATGGCATTTTTCAACTTGGGTGCCATACTCTACATGTCACAATAGTCCTGCCCAACAACTCTCACCATAGCTGCAGTCTGCTGATGCTATCCAGGAGGCTGACTCTTGAAGAATGGCTGCTTTGATGCAATACCAATAAGCCATAGAATTATATACACAAGAACAGAGCACCACTGTCAGACATAGAGTCATTGAGTCATGGAGATGTACAGCTTGGGAACAGACCATTTGGTCCACCTTGATCATGCCGACCATTTATTCCCAAATTAAAGTATACCCAAATGCCAGCATTTGGCCCATATCTCTGTATTGCCTTCGTAGTCACGTACCCATCCAGCTGCTTTTAAAATGTTGTAATTGTACCAGTGTCCACCACTTCCTCTGGCAACTCATTCCATACACGAACCACCCTCTGTGTGAAACAGTTGCCCATTAGGTCCCTTTTAAATCTTTCCCCTCTCACCTTAAATCTATGCACTCTAATTCTGGACACCTCTCTGCTGGGAAAAGGACCTTGACTATTCACCCCTTTCATGCCCATTATGATTTTATAACCCTCTATAAGTTCACCCCTCAGCCTCCAACACTCCAGGGAAAAAAGCCCCAGCCTCTCCCTATAGCCTCCAATCCTGGCAACATCCTTGTAAACCTTTTCTGAACTCTTTCAAGTTTAACAACATCTTTCCTTTGGCAGGGAGACCAGAATTGAATGCATTATTAAAGAAGTGTTGGACATTTCAGACAAAGAATTTTATAGTAACATATCCAGCATATTTAGGATTTCACTTTTGATTGAATTTGCTATTGTTAAATTTATAATTATTTTATCACTTATCAAATTGAATATTTGTTAGCCTCGAATGTGCTGGAGCACAATATACCCAGGTAACTAGACATTTTTCCTAACCCTTCAGCTGAAACATGTTGTGTGCAACAAATTATTGGAAGTGACAAATAGTAATGACAACCAGCCATCTGGAACATTGACGACAAAGGACAAACAGCAGTTTAATCAATGAGATTTAAAGATTGAGAAGACAACAGAGGGAATGATGGAGAAGGAGATTGGTTTCATTAACGTTAAGTTAGTTTCAAAAAGATATTTGTACTGTTAATAGACAACCACAACTTCCTGTGGCAAGTTTAATAGGGGATTAATATACAAATGCATCAAGTTCTTGAGATACATGGGTAATTAAGAGCAAGCGGCTATTCTTGCAATTGCAAATCATTACATTGTGACAGATTGCAATCGCAAAGTTGTTGACAAATTACAGATCATAGCAGCGATCTCAACATTAGCTTGACAGTAAATTCGGGAACAAGGAGATTAATGTCTGGTTTTAGATTCAGTAGTAGCTAACTTCCTTTAGTGGCCTGAAG
This sequence comes from Chiloscyllium punctatum, assembly GCF_047496795.1. Classification (NCBI taxonomy): domain Eukaryota; kingdom Metazoa; phylum Chordata; class Chondrichthyes; order Orectolobiformes; family Hemiscylliidae; genus Chiloscyllium; species Chiloscyllium punctatum. The sequence continues at coordinate 43,159,079 of NC_092777.1, read as the reverse complement.
CCCTAGATGAGAAAGTAACCTGGAAAAATTGGTGCATTTTTGACATGTGAAATGTCAAGTGTTCAATCCTAAACACAATGTGCCTTGAACCTCCAGCCATATTCCAGCTTGAACAGAGATGGTAAACCAGGGGATGGGTGACCGATTGTCCCTCAAGAGACAGCGAGATCATGGAAAGTTTTCAAGAAGGTTGCATGTCTTCACTTTGAAAGGCTTAACATATGTAAGTGCTGTGAGCTAGGTTTTCCTGGCTTTGGAAACTAGGCAGCTTAAAGGAGGCAATTAAAGGTTAGATCCATTCACTCATTTCCTTTATGGTTTTCTTGTGGGCCTGGAACAGCAGAGGGGTTTCTGCCTGTCCACATAGTCTGCCCTATCAATCTGAAAGCCACACCTCCATGGCAATCTCCAACCTCCCACCTCACTTCACAATTTTTGATCTTGGTTGAGTCCAAACAACCTGATGTCTTTTTGTAGCAATTTCGGCTTGCCTCTGTTTTATTAGCTTGCTCCCTCTCCCAGTTTCCCATCACGTTCCAATATACCTCTCTGATTCTCTGCCGTGTTCTATTTCAATGATTCCGCTTGGTAAGCAGTCAGCCTCTCAATCAGAGCTGGCAATCAGGTGGGAACCTTGACAAAAAACTTTGAAACAGATCCTGCTGTAGTTTAGAATTTAATTTCCAAAACACCACTTTCTTCTCCTCTCACCTCCCCACATGTCTCAGTAAATATTAGAGATAATAAATCATGCTGCATGAAATACTGACATCAGGAGAGCAGATTCAGCTACTGCTCTGTCACTGCTTACATTGAAGGTGCAATGTGCCTTAATCTAAGTGATTATGTTTGCATCATTCAGGACAGGCTCAAGGATAGAGAAGGTTTGGAGTGTAATAGAAATAAGGGAAGTGAAATCTCTTGTTCAATGCAGAAATTCCAAATTGAACTGTCAGAGTAGTGGATGTCTGATCTTTGGAACATGACTGACCCTTTAGAGTTTGGCAGGACCAATAGTCCGAACAAAATTTGTTCTCAGTACAGACCCCTCATGAGGAGAGCACAGATTGAGTCACAGAAATGGGTGCAATGCTAATAACAAACATTTGCAACACCGCAGTCAAACAAAATTCAAAGAGTTAATTGCCAGACATCATTGGTAAAAGATTAACAACTAAAAATTGAGCCAGAATGCATGAAAGACCATCATTGATTGGAATAATTTGAAGGTCAACAGAAGAGGAAGATAGATCAAAGAGAATAACTACAACCAACACCAGTCTAACAGAACCACCAATAATAATAGAGCTGTCTCTAAGTTATACCTCCTTGTACAAAATTAAATTGTAGGTTTGCCCCAATATTTTCTTCAGTCTTGTCATTTTGGGCTCATGATTGTACTGTACAGACATTTTGGTCTGATTCTTCTCTCCCGTTCAGAATCGTTTCCTGTCACCCTGCAAAAAACTGCAGGAGCAATGACAGGCAGCTTCCTGCTGCTCTAATTAATTCCCCTGACTCAATGCTGCCACAAATTCCTTGTGGGGTCTTGCGATCCCAATGTTCACAAAAATGTGCAACAGTGTTCCTCAGAGATTTCCATTAGAGCAGAATAGAATCGGAGAAAGACAGTACATACCACCCCTCACCACCCCTCACCTCCCCCCACCGCCTCCTCCACCTCCCCCCCCCCCCCCCCCCCCCCCCCCGCCCCTTCCAGTAATTCAGTTGTGAAGTTACATGGGTATGAGTTATGTCTTAATCAGTCTAACATTTCCTGAATAACTAACCAGTTAAGTCTCCTTCTAGGCAGTCCCTTATGGTCAAGGATGGCTTGTTTCCACAACTATAATGAGTTTGCAGGGCCTGAATCTTATTTTTTTTCAGCTAAGTGTCAATTTTGTCAAGTTTCACAGAGGGTTTCTCACCGCGAGACTGAGCAGAATATCTCTCTGTATCTTACCAAACTTATTTCATTAACCACTTATGGTGCCCTTCTCGCCTGATTTTATTTTCATGCTCTCGCTCAAGTTTCCAAGAAGACCTCATCACTCACCATCCATCCACCAAAAGACCGGTGTCTCAAAAATATGATTGAGTTTTTTGAGGATGTAACCAAAGGGATTGATGAGGATAGAGTGATAGATGTTGTTTACATTGACTTTATGAAAGCATTTGAAAAGGTTCCACATGGTAGACTAGTTAGTAAAGTTAGATCATAAGGGATTCAGGATGAGCTTGCCAATTAGGTACAAAATGGCTTAATGGTACAAAACAGAGGGTGGTGTTTGAGAGTTGTCTTTCAGACAGGAGGCCTGTGAATAGTTGTGCTCCATGGGAATCAGTACTGGGTCCATTTGTGTTTGTCATTTATATAAATGATTTGGATGAGAATATAGGATGCATGGTTAGTAAATTTGTGGAAGACACCAAATTGGTAATATAGTGAACAGTGAAGAGGTTTATCCAAGAATACAAAGCAATCTTAATCAATGAGGTCAATGGGCTGAGGAGTGGCAAATGGATTTTAATTTAGATAACTGCAAGGCTTGCATTTTGGTAAAATAAATAAGGGCAAGACATATACAGTTAATGGTAGATACCTGGATTCTGTTGTAGAACAGAGAGCTAGGGATTCAGGTACATAATTATTTGAAATTTGTATCACAGGTAGACAGGGTGGTTAAAAGCACTCTTAGTATACTTGCCTTCATTGCTCAGTCCTTTGAATATTGGAGTTGGGATATCATCTTGAGATTGAACAGGACATTGAAGAGGCCACTTAAAGTCATGGAGTCATAGAGATGTACATCATGGAAACAGACCCTTCAGCCCAACCCATCCATGCCGACCAGATATCCTAACCCAATCTAGTCCCACCTGCCAGCACCCAGCCCATATCCCTCCAAACCCTTCCTATTCATATACCCATCCAAATGCCTCTTAAATGTTGCAATTGTACCAGCCTCCACCACTTCCTCTGGCAGCTCATTCCATACCCGTACCACTCTCTGTATGAAGAAGTTTCCCCTTAGTTCTCTTTTATATCTTTTCCCTCTCACCCTAAACTTATGCCCTCTGGTTCTGGACTCCCTCACCTCAGGGAAAGTACTTTGCCTATTTACACTATCCATGCCCCTCATAATTTTGTAAACCTCTTTAAGGTCACCCCTCAGCCTCCGACGCTCCAGGGAAAACAGCCCCAGCCTGTGCAGCTACTCCCTATAGCTCAAATCTCCAGCCCAGGCAACATCCTTGTAAATCTTTTCTTAACCCTTTCAAGTTTCACAACATCTTTCTGATCGGAAGGAGAACAGAATTGCACACAATATTCCAACGGTGGCCTAACCAATGTCCTGTACAGCTGCAACATGACCTTCCAACTCCTGTACTCAATACTCTGACCAATAAAGGAAAGCATACCAAACACCTTCTTCACTATCCTATCCACCTGCGACTCCACTTTCAAGGAGCTATGAATCTGCACTCCCTAGGACCTTACCATTAAGTGTATAAGTCCTACTAAGATTTGCTTTCCCAAAATGCAGCACCTCGCATTTATCTGAATTAAACTGCATCTGCCACCTTTCAGCCCATTGGCCCATTTGGTCAAGATCCTGTTGTAATCTGAGGTAACCCTCTTCGCTGTCCACTACACCTCCAATTTTGGTGTCGTCTGCAAACTTACTAACTGTACCTCTTATGCTCGCATCCAAGTCATTTATGTAAATGACAAAAAGTAGAGCACTGATCCTTGTGGCACTCCACTGGTCACAGGCCTCCAGTCTGAAAAACAACCCTCCGCCACCACCCTCTGTCTTCTACCTTTGAGCCAGTTCTGTATCCAAATGGCTAGTTCTCCCTGTATTCCGTGAGATCTAACCTTGCTAATCAGTCTCCCATTGAATACTCCACTTCTGGAATACTGTGTACAGTTCTGGTCAACCTAACATAGGAAGGATGTTATTAAATTGGAAATGGTTCAAAAAATATTTAGCAGGATATTGCTGAGAAGGAGGATTTTGAGTTATAAAAATAGGATGGAAAGGCTGGGACTTCTTTTAATGGAGCATAGGAGTTTTATACAATCATGTGAAACATAGATAAGGTGAACACCAAGGGTCTTTTCCCTCAGGTGAGGGAGGTCAAAGCTGGGGGGCATATTTTTAAGGTGAGAAGAGAAAAAGGACATGGGGATAACGTTTTTACATGGAGAGTGGTTTGTGTGTGGAATGAACTTCAAGAGGAAGTGGTGAATGCAGGTACAGTTACAGCATTTAAAAGACATTTGGATAAGTACACGAATAGGAAAGGTTTGGAGGTATGTGGGCCAAGTATAGGCAAGTGGACTATTTAGTTTGGCAGCATGATCAGCATGGACTAGTTGGACCAAAGGATCTGTTTCCATGCTGTATGACTCTATGACTTCAAAAAAAAGTTTTAAAAATTATAGCTTTTAAATTTTGTTGCTATCCTGGGATCAGCTATTTAGAAATTTCACATTTTATCCCTTGGTCTGCAAGTGAAATGTACTACTTTACAAGACCAACAAATTACAGCAACTGTTCCCAGGCTCCAAAAGTAAATTTTACTAAAAATATATATTGTAGGGATCTAAGTGGCACACTGACAGGAAAAGGTAATTATGTTCCTAACTGCCTCAGCATTGCACTGACTGAAAAGATAATGGTATACAAATTGACTTGAATAATCTAGTGCTCTATCCATGGCCTGAAAATGACTATAGATGAGATCCTTTTATAAGTTAACCATGCTCTGAAGTCTTATCCTAATGTTTCAGTGTCCTGAAAAATCCACATGCCGTTTGTCATTTGCAGTCAATAATAGTGCCTGTGACAGAAACAGTTAAATTTTTAAATTATGAAATGTTTTAAGTAACATCTTCTATTTGTGACCTTTCACCATAATGCTAAAGGAAAACACAGGATACAATTTAGTTTTCTTCCACCAAGCAGACTTGATTACAACATCATTGATTATATCATTATAGCTCACACAGTTATTATTTACAGCTCATAGTTACAGCTTATAGTTCACTTTCATTGCAGATCTTGCAAAATTCTTCTCATCTGTATGTCTTGATTGGCAAAAAGATTCAAAAGTGCAGTGAAAGTGGAATTATGGGGCTTCTTGTAAAGAATTTAGCCATAATTTGGAAGGGTCAGAATTCGGCAGAATCTGACAGTACACAGAACAGTATGGGTTATAGTGAAAAATCTGGGAGAATTGCACTCACAGTCCAGCGACGCCTTTCTCAAAGTCAGAAGCAACTCGTTGTATTTTCTGACAGAGTTCCAGGCAAAAAGAAGTGATTCTCTCGAAGGAGTGAAGTGTTCCCTCTTAATGGGGTTTATTGCTTGTTGTTAGCCTCATTAATATGCAGTTTCCTATCCCACCACCTGCCATGAGGAAACTAGACACCAAGAATTGTGTACAGGGACAGGCACCTAGATCAGGACTATTCACTTCCTTTCTTAGTACTCCATAACCTAAATGGATGCTCACAGCTTTCCTGCCCTGCCTTACCTTACCATTTTTGTGCTTTTCCATCTCAGTCCTCGGGTAGATCAGCCTTGCCTTGTCATTTTGTGCAGGCACAAAGCCAGGAAGCTTGTCATGGCTGTTCGCGATCCTCAGTCAAGTCAAACCCGACAGCTTTCAGTTAGAAGCTCCTGGCACAGTAAGTCAAGAGAAGCCTACAGTGCCACTCAATAGGCTTGGGCACAGTAAGTCAGTCACTTGGGGGGGCGGGGGGGGTGGTCTGGGTCAGCATCTTCTCCTTGTAATGGATGAGAAGTTGAATATCAGGCAACCCACCAAGTGTCTGCATTTTTCTGCCATATTGTAGGCTACTTTCTCCTGGAATTAGGGAAAGGGATGTATTGAAGACGATGAAAGTGGGCCACAGTTATTACTGCTGATATAACTGAGCATAAGGTGATGAAATGTTCCAAGTGAATGAGTAAGTAACACAGGGGCTATGCAGGGTTAGCAATGCAGGGATTTGGTGCTGTTGGTGGGTAAGGGGGCAGTGTGGGAAATGTGAGGGGTGTGGGTGAGACCAGGTGAGGGAAGATGTTGCAAGGTGTAATGAGACTGGTAGAGCATGAACCTTGGTGGGAGGAGTGCATTGCAGTAGAGATAGAGTGCGTATGAGGTAGCAGAGATTAGATAGTAGCATTTGCCCAGGTCAAGCAGAACAGGTCACTGACCTTTTTTCCTGCATGGCTGGCATTTCCCCAGATTGTTGAGAGCTCACTGGCTAAAGTGGCAACCTAAAACCAATCTGGCAGGGTGTGGTATTGGGTCTCCTCTGCCAGTCTTGGAAGGAGCACGTGGCCCTGCTCTGCACCACTCCATCTACCTGGTACCTATCCACAAAACAGGCCATCAGAATCCCCTTGTCTGCACTGTCTTGGTCAAATGCCATGATCTGTGCAGGGTAGCTCCAGATTGACAGCATTTGTCTGAATACACGACAGTCTTTTATAGATAGCATTAGGGCCAGATCATTCCAGGAATGCAGGGCAACGGTATGTTCTTCGAACAATGAGAAATAGGAGAATTGGATGAACATTAACAAAAGGAGTGCCAGAGGGGTAGGTAGTTAATGAGGTAGGTTTGGGACGAAAGCACAAGAAAACGCAGCATGCCTCATGGAGAGATTTAGCCCATCGAGCCACGCAAAGTGAACATAATAAACAATTACCACAAGCAATATTATTGCTGAAATTCCACTATCCTAAGTATTTTGGTTTGATATCTGGTAGTGTTTCCGTTTTAGAATCTTATTTAGAATCGGATATGGTTTCCAGGACTCTGTAGATTTTGTAATGTTTAATTGATATTTATGGTTTCACTCTCGGCAACCTCTGGCAGATCTCAAACTCCAGCGATGCAATCTGACCATAGAATATTTTTAAACTAAAATTACAAGGTCAGAATCAGGAAAAAAGTACGATGAAAATCTGTGATTTTCATCTGTATCGATCAGTTCAAGTTTGCAACAACACTAAGATGCATTCCAAGCATTTTATTGAAGATGACCATTTAGGATTGAGATGAGGAAACATTTCTTCATTCAAATATAATTAAGCTCTGGAGTTCTCCACCACAGAAGGCTGAGGAGGCAAAGACATTGAATATATTCAAGAAAGAGATAGGTAAATATTTTAGATTTCAAAGGCATCAAGGAATATTGGGAGAAAGCAAGCATATAGCATTGAGATAGAGCATCAGATTGAATGGTGGAAAGGCTCACTGGCCAAACGGCCTACTCCTGATCCTGGTTTATATGTTTTTACATTTAGCATCTTGCTGCCCCTGTTGCTGGAAATCACTTGGCCTTGTAGCTAATGGTCTCTGTTTGACCCAAAGAAATTTGTTACTTTCGTTCCACTGATGTGATTGAGAAAATTGATTTATTTTCCCCAGCTAGAGTCAGGTATGAAAACAAGCAGGCTGAGGAAATTGTTTGTGTTCACATTTTCAATGCCCGTTTATTATTAATATATACTGATGAAAGGTACACAGAGACAAGGAATGTTGTGAAGTTTAGTTTTCTGTTTGTTCTTTACTCAGCAATTGGCACCATTGGGCAAGAGTGGCCAGAATTTAAGGCTGGCTGAGGGAGTCAGGAAAGAGGTGGGCAGGCACATTGTTTGGAGGGAAATGTGAAATTTCAACTTTCCACAGTCGAGAAGGATTCACCAAATTCCCTTGGCAGGATAGGCTGTGCTGACAGAAGGGGTTGGAATGGTTATTATAATGGCTTTGTACATCATAAATAATCATGAAAACACAAGTTAGTTTCCATTAAATGCAGCCTGAATGATTGAGTGGGAGGTGAACAGAAAACGAGTCTTCACTTTCATGAGCACTTAATTCTGGTGTGAAGCAGTCAGTCAGGCGAGCTCTGCGTTGGTTCAGGGAGAATGTGCAGAGAGAAGTGAGAGGATGTTCAATATCAGCTCAGAATCTTGTTAAGACTTGACACAGACATATTGAAGCATGTTTTCTAATAGCATGAGAAAGCAGATTTTCATTTCTACTCCCACCTCATGAAAATAGAATAAACTGCTGATAAATGGAACTCTCCGCTTATATGTAAAGCTCACACCTGTGTCATTGCGAGAAATGTTTAATTTACACCAAGTAAAGAACTCCTATAATCTGAGCATTATCAGCTGCACTTTACACTCTAAAGTTATTGGCAAGACCATTAGAGTTTCTTTGTTTCCATGGCAAAGCAGATATAAGCATTATTCCAAAATACCTGGCAATGATTCTTACTCCAAAGAAGAAAAATAAAACTTGGGATATTCAGGCCATTTAAAGCTGTAGTCTTAATATGAATGGCAGTCCTTCTATGTGAAGATTGTCACATTTCAATGTTTCTAAGAAAATAGAGGGAATGACACAACATGATATGCAAAGCAATCGTATAATCCCTGCAGATCCATCTGCCATGGCAAAGGTCTCCAAGCCCACCATTTCTTCCTCTCCCGCCAACCCAACCAGTACCCCTCCACCGACACACATATTCGATTGGTGGAACTGGTCCTCATTCTCAACAACTTCTCCTTTGAATCCTCCCACTTCCTTCAGTCTGAAGGGGTAGCCATGAGCACCCACATTGGCTGCAGCTTGCCTGCCTCTTTGTCAGATACGTGGAACAGTCCATCTTCTGCAGTTACACTGGCACCATCCCCACCTTTTCCTCCGCTACATCGCTGACTGTATTGGCGCCACCTCATACTCCCACAAAGAGGTTGAACAGTTCATCAACTTCACTAACACCTTCCATCTGGACTATCTCAGACACGTCCCTCTCCTTCCTGGACCTCTCCATCTCCCGTCTCTGGTGACTGACTCAACATTGACATCTATTTCAAACCCACCGACTCCCACAGCTACCTGGACGACACCTCTTCCCACATTCCCTCCTGTAAAAACGCTATCCCTTACTCTCAATTCCTCCACCTCTACTGTATCTGCTCCTAGGAGGAACAATTCCACTCCAGTACATCCCAAATGGCCTCCTATTTCAAGGACCGCAGTATCCCCTCCCACATGGTCAACAATGCCCTTCAGCGCATCTCCTCCACTTCCCCGACCTCTGCCTTTGAACCCCACCCCTCCAACTGCAACAAGAATACAACCCCCCCAGTCCTCACCTTCTACCCCACTATCTCCGCATTATCCTCCGCCACTTCCGCCACCTACAATCAGACATCACCACCAAATATATTTCCCTCCCCATCCCTATCTGCATTCCACTGAGACCAATCCTTCCACGACTCCCTCGTTATATCCACACCCCTCACCAACCCACCTTCCACTCCCAGCACCTTCACTTACCACCACAAGAGGTGTAAAACCTGTGCCAAACCTCTCCCCTCACCTCTGTGCAAGGCTCCAAAGGATCCTTCCACGTCCAGCAGAGATTTTCCTGGACATCCAAACACCTCATCGACTGTGTCTATTGTTCTCGATGTGATCTCCTCTGCATCAGGGAGACAGGATACTAACTCACAGAATGTTTCAGGGAACATCTCAGGACAACGCACCAAACAACCCACCACCCTGTGGCTGACCACTTCAACTCCCCCTCCAACTCCACCAAGACATGCAAGTCCTGGGACTCCTCCACTGCCCAATCCAAGCCACCTGATGCCTGGAGGAAGAAAATCTCATCTTCCGTCTTCGGACCCTTCAACCACAAGGCATCAACATCAACTTCACTAGTTTCCTAATCTCCTCTCCCCCACCTCATCCTAGATCCAACCTTCCAACTCAGCACCGCCCTCTTGAACTGTCAGAACCTGTCCATCTTCCTTTCAACCTATCTGCTCCACCTTCCCTACTGACCAATCTCAATCACTCCCACCTGCATCTACCTATCGCCTTCCAGCTACCTCCCCCCTCCACCGCACCCCTACCCTCCTATTTATCTCTCAGACCCTTCCACCTTCCCTACATTCCTGATGAAGGGCTTATACCCAAAATGTTGCTTCACCTGCTCCCCGGATGCTGCCTGACCTGCTGTGCTTTTCTAGCGCCACACCTTTAGATTAATAATCCCTGCAATTCCAATATCACAGAACAGGATTTTGAATTACTTCATCAGCTAAAACTAATGGTTAAACAACATACCATTACTTTATTTAGTTTGGAACTCGTATTACAACATAATAGTGCATAATATACCATTGTGCAGTCCTGGGAGTAAGGGCCATTAGCATGATTGATAACTCAGGTGACTTAATGGCACAGCCAAGAATCTGTTAATTCTGTCCTTAATACTGCAGAAGGTATTGAGGATCTGAATGAGAAAGCTGTATGTTCTTCACCTCTGACTTGCTGCAATCCTACCTTTTGGGAGCTGGGTATTTCTATTTCAGTTCATTCACCCTCATCTCCAGTTAATTCTGTTGTTTTTTTTATCTTGTCATTCAGGCACCAGCGTTTTGATGAGGACTGTTATGTTCGTTCTCAGAATGTAATAATTTTCTGATATGATACATGATCTTTGATCATCTCTGTTGTGCAGAATAATTACCTATTTCTATTAATTGTGTGGGTTACTTGCCCTCTATCTCCTTGTGGCAGTCATTTTAAAAAATGAGATCATAATCATAAAGGTAAAGTTGCTGCTTTGGAGACGTTCAGGAAATTGACCCCATAATGCAATTGAAATTATGCTGATTAGGTTACAGTTCAAGTCTCCAATAAAAAGTAATATGTACAATTAATGTAACATCCGCAATGAACCAGCAGAATCCCGCAGTGTAGTTCTTTTTTTCCATTAAAACTATTGCTCCATGATTTGGAGTGATAAGCAGTTTTAACGAATGTAAATGAAATTGGGGTTATCAATAAAAATGTGCATTTTTAATCATGGTGCCCATTTCTCCAGCTATGAGTGACCTGATTTAAAATCACTGGAAATTACTTCAAAGAAACGATACTGTGAGTCCAGATGTCAGAGTTCAGTGTCAGTGTCTTTGAGGAAATGCATACAGTCTACAGAGTTTTCCCTAACCTGTGCAATAGGTAGAATAGCATTATGAAACATTCCTTTTGAAGACAGTGTCTGAATCAGGTAAATTGAATTTCCAATCAACTTAACTCAACACTGAGGACTGGTGAATGAACTGGTGAGTGGGGGAGTTTTAAGGGTTCATTTCTCTCTAAGGCTTAGTTGTTCATTCATTTATCAATTAACTAAAAGCCGCTTGTTGAGTTAAGAGAAGTAAATTTTCTCCCCACCATAAAGAGGGATATACGGGTTCCCTGAGAGGGGTCCAACTAGCTTCTTTGTGGCTAGTTAAAACTGAGGTTTTCAGACCATTGAAATACGTTTTTGTATGCAGCATAAAAGAGATTTCCCTCACTCCTGCCTCATCAGCGTTTAGTGCTGTACAGACTATCAAGTGGGAGTCAGGCAAATTGGCAGTTTGATGAAGAGGAGAAAGAGGTGTTCTTTTCCTTTTCAGCCTCCTGTAATTGGTTCTTAGTTTATTATGGCCAAAAAGCTGATTAGTGAGTTATTGGGAAGTTATTCTAATTGCAAAAAAATTATTTATAAATTGAGGGATGAGGGGTGTAGAATGTGGGAATTAATGAATGCACAATGTGTTCTAGACAAAAATACCTACATGGAGCATCATTGGCTATGGTATCTTGAGATCTGGATTTTGAAATTGAAACAAAGGATAGAGTCATCATTGTGCATCTATAAAGTAAAGAAGTACAGCAAACTTTGTCTTAACTGGCACTCTTGATAAAGACAAAAAATTATATGCCTCAAATAGTATGATCTACAGTGATGTCTGAGTATTTATATAAAGTATAATGGGATGTGCATATCACCTGCGTTACATTTCTGCTACTCAATGAATGTGTTTACATTGTTTTTAAGAGGTGTGTTGATGCTTTTACAGAGATTTTTTGGGCGATGTTGATGTCTCGACACTTTGCTTTGTCAGGGATTACTGCACTTATACGTACCACTTGATTAACCGGAATATTTGATCAATCAGTGCACTTCTAGCCCCATAGGTACTTAGAGTCATAGAGATGTACAGCACGGAAACAGACTTTTCGGTCCAACTCGTCCATGCCGACCAGATATCCTAACCTTGTCAGCATTTGGCCCATATCTCTAGGACCACACGGTGGCTCAGTGGTTAGCACTGCCGCTTCACAGCGCCAAGGACCCAGGGTTTGAATCCAGCCCCGGGCGACTATCTGTGTGGAGTTTGCACATTCTCCTCATGTCTGAGTGGACTTCCTCTGGGTGCTCCGGTTTCCTGCCACACTCCAAAGACGTACAGGTTAGGAGAATTGGCCAAGCAGAATTACCCATCGTGTTCAGGGATGTATAGGTTAGGTGCATTAGTCAGGGTAAATGTACAGTAATAAAGTAGGGGAATGGGTCTGGTTAATCTTTGGAGGGTCGGTGTGTGCTTGTTGGGCTGAAGGGCCTGTTTCCACAGTGTAGGGATTCTAATTCCGAACCCTTCTTATTCATATAGCTATCCAGGTGCCTTTTAAATGTTGTCATTGTACCAGCCTCCACCACTTCCTCAGGCAGCTCATTCCATACATGCACCATCCTCTGTGTGAAAGCGTTGCCTCTTAGGTCCCTTTTATATCTTTCCCCTCTCACCCTAAACCTATGCCCTCTAGTTAATAAAAGTTTGCTATACATGGAAAGCAATTTTTTATGAGATGGTCACACCACAGGTTAAGAGCACAGGCAGAAAGGGAATGAGTGACTAACACTTAGTCAGAGAAAGCAAGCAGGCAGTTTAGAATGCTTTGAGTCAATCTCACTTGCTAATTAATATTGCATTTTGGATATTAGTGAGGGTGATGATTCCTCAGGCAGGGGAGTATAGCCAGGTTCAGATTTGTGGCATTGTAGGAATGAAGAGTGGAAGAGCCATAATGAAAGAGGAACAGACAGATTTTAAACATAATTCCAGCATAATACATGGCTTTCCGTATGCTAGAATCAAAGATGTTGTAGAAAAGCTGAAGAACATCCTTTGAGGGCAGGTTGAACAGCCAAAGGTCCAGCATAGATTTCCCTTCCCTCGTTGCCCTTGAAAAGGTGATGATGAACTATGCATTCCTTCAAGGCACAAAGAAACACAAAAAGTCAGTCAGCTATAGCTAACAAAAGAAGTTAAGTATTGCATAAAATGAAAAGAGAAAGCCTACTAAGTTCCCAGAATTTGCAGTAAACCTGAGGACTGGGAGGATTTTAGAATATAGAAAAGGGGTAACAAAAAATTCATTAAAAAATGGGACAATAGATCTGACTGTCAAGCAGCAAAAGACGTGACAATGGACTGTTATAGTTTCTGCAAGCCATTAAAAAAAACATTTGGCTTCAGGGATATTTGGAGGAAGTGAAGACTGCAGATGCTGGAGATCAGAGTCAAGAGTGTGGTGCTGGAAAAGCACAGCAGGCCAGGCAGCATCCAAGGAGCAGGAAAATCAACATTTCAGGCGTAAGTTCTTCATCAGAAAATATCTGGTCCATTACAGATTGAGTCAGAAGAAGCAGAATGATTAATTTGTGCTGTCTTCACTGAGGATAATACAAGAAATCTTCCATGAGTAGAAATCCAAGGCATTAAGCAGAACAAGGAAATGAAGGAAATTCGTCTTAGTATGAATGATGTACTAGAGAAATTAATGGGATTGAAGGTTGTTGCATCCTTGGAACCTCACATACTATATCTTGGAATGTTGAAAGAAGCAGTTATGGAGATAATGAGTGCATTAGTGATCATCTTCAATAGATTCTGGAATGGTTCTTGTGGATTGGAAGATAGCAAATATCAGCCCACTATTTAAGAAGGGAGAGAGAATGAAAACATGGAACTACAGACCTGTTAACCTTACATCAGTAATAGGGAAAATGCTAAAATCTACATTAGAGGAAGTGACCATTGGACAGTTAGATAATGATAATCTGACTAGGTACTGTCAACATGAATGTGTGAATGACAAATGGTGTTGGGTAAATTTTTTCAAACTTTTGGAGGATGTCCACCAACAGAATTGATAAAGAAGAGTCAATGGACTTAGAATACTTGGATTTTCAGAAGGTGTTTGATAAAGACCCACAGGAGGTGGTGAGCAAAATTAAAGCAAGTATAATAGATGTTAATATATTAACATTAATTACAAATTAACTAACAGTAGAAAATAGAGTAGGAATAAATGGGTCATGCTCACATTTGCAGACTATTACTGGTTAGGTACCATGGAGATCAGGATTTAGGCATCAGCTGATCACTGCAATATGCCTCAGTGATTTGGGTACTACATGTAATATTTCACATGTGCACATGTAGTTTTAACAGTTAAACAGAAGCTTATTACAATAAACAAATAAAATATTAAATATTAAATATAACACCTGTTTAGAAGATTTCAAAACAAAAGAAAAAGCAAAATCCCATCCACTCATGATACTATCACTTGACAATTAATCAAACTCCACAGAACATTTCCTTTGCTTTCAGATTTTGCTTGACTTAAATGCTTCTTTTCCGTTCTGATCATGTGAGCTGTGAAATCTTTCCCCATAATTACTCAGACAACTGAGAGCTTAGAATTTCTCAGTCTCATAATCATATGCAGACCAAACACATCCCAGTCTGGAAGTTTCACAAACTATACCCTTTCACTGAAGCAATTTATCTCCTTAACTGTTCTGAGTAATCTCCTTTCTACTCGAGATTATTTATGCCTGTGACTTCAGTCAAGCCTCCTTCAAACTGACCCCAAAGCTTTTGAACTAATTTTAACTTCCTTGATTTTGCTAAAACTAATGGTTTAACCTTTTCTCTGTCCTGTCCTTAAACCTCTATGATGTAAGCAAACTTTGAGTAGTACTGCAGGAGGCTTTGCATTCACCTGCTCTAACAGTTCCAAAAAGACTGAACTCATTCATTGATAAACCCTTCTCAGAAGTAAACCAGCACCACATTCTCGTAGCTTGAATTTAAAACTCTCAAATAATGTTAAAATATGCTATCACATTCCTCTCATCACAAAAGTTTGCTCAAAGCTAGGTGGAAATGTGTGCTGTGTGGAACAGCCAAAGGGATTTCAAGAGGATTTTGACAAACCTATTGAATGGCAAATTGAATATAATACAGAAAAATCTAAAGTTGTCCACTTTGATAGGAAGAACATACATGCAGGGCATTTCTTAAGGGACAAATTATCCGTTATTCAAAAATGACTGATAAAATGGGCACTGCCCTCCCTGCAGAAAATGTGCAGATGAGGCTTATGATGTCAGCTTCAAGACATTTGCGCATTCACGACTAACATCACGATACTCTGTGCACAATGACTTCGATTTGATCTATTGCTGTCCCATGTACCGAGATACAGTGAAAACTATTTTTCTGTGTGCTGTACAGTGAGATTGTGACATCAGTATCATTGATTGCACAGAATGTCCCAGTTGAAATCTGCTTATTGATGATAAACTGAAGGCAAATAATAATTCTAGACTGCTGAATATATAAATTTAACAGGATGGAGAGCAGTGTAATGATGAACATGAAATGGGGAAAGTTCTCCTTTATTTTTGCAGTCTTACTTGTGGGGGATGTTGGTACATGTATGGTTTATCCCCATCCCTTCAGCTTTCATAGTGAAGTGAAGAGCACATTGCCTGTGACTTCTATTGACTCAGTGAGCAGAAGACTGTCTCGTTCAGCAGCGATCAGCGTCATCTCAACCCCTCTTGTGTAAGTGACCAAACGGCATCCACTTACAGCAGGCCAGCAGTAGTTTGGGACCACATCCACAGATATGCTTAGACATTTACAATGAGTGCCAGGGTAGTAGCAGACAGTTTGTTTACTTGATCCTGGAGAGCACGCGCTTTCTCAGCATTGCTGAAATGTGGAGAAGAACCGAACACTGGCTGTCTTTCTGTTGCTTCCTGTTTCTGCACTTGTACACACTTCTATCACTTAATCAATGTCAGCTTTCACTTTCAGCAGGGGTTATACTACTCTAAATAGTAAGTGGTCAGAAAATGTAGATGTGCAAATAACCAAGGTTTCCTGATCAATAAGTCATTGAAAGTTAATGCATAGTTGCAGCAGGCAATTTGGAAAGCTACTGGTATAGTGTTAGACTTTATCGCAAGAGAATTTGAGTTCAATTATGAGCAAAGTATTGCTTCAGCTGTAGCAAATTCATTCCAATTGTCTGATACCTTGCTTAGACCACACCTGCATATAGTTTTGATCCCCTTACAGTTGGAAGGATATGTTTGCCATTTAGTATGTGCAACAAAGGTTCACCAGCCCAGTTCTTGGGATGGTGGGACTGACCAATAAAGCAAGAATAGGAAAAATGGACCCTGTAGTCTCTAGAGTTTCAAAGAATGAAGGGTGATCTTATTGAAATGTATAAAATTCTGAAAGAATAGATGCAAGTAAGATGTTTCCCCTGGTTGGTGAGTCCAGAATCAGAATATAATTTCAAAATAAGATTGAAGCCAATTAGGACTGAAATGAGAAGGTTTGTTTTGCTTTACTCAGAGTTGTGAATCTTTGGAATTCTGTACTCCACAATCTCTGGAAGTTCAGTCATTGAGTAAAGAAGAGATTGCCATATATATATTAATGATGTAAAAGGATATTGAGATAGTGTGCAAAAAGGCATTGAATTGGATGATCAGCAATTATGTGGTTCATAATTTCTCAATCTCTTTTATTGGTTCAACCAATTAATTGTATTTTTTAAAATCTATTCATTCTTGGGATTTGGGTATTTCTTGCCATTCCACTGACAGCAGCTAAGAGTCAACCACATCACTGTGGGTCTGAAATTTCATATAGAGCAGACCAGGTAAAGATAACATTTAACAGGGGTGATAGGGATCATTAAACTAGGTTTTTTAATTCTAGATCTTTTTAAAGTTGAATTCAAATTGCACAATTTCCTATGGTGGGATTCAAACCCTCTCCAAGGAACATTAGACTCTGGATTATTAGTTTAATGATATTACCAGTATGCCAACATTACCCACAAAAGTACAAATTACAAATAATTTTGTGGAATTGACTGGACACCTTGAGTGGGTTTTAAAAATCCAAATTATTCAAGGTTTCACTGGTGACAAAATAAGTCCTTTTCTTTTAGCACATTCAAAATTCAGCACCTCAAGCTGTGTAAAAACAGAGGGTCAAGGTGAACCTCAGCAAGTCTGACAGCATCGATAGAGAGAGAAATAGAGAGTTAATGTTTCAAGTCCAAAGACTCCTCTTCAGAACTGCTTTTATCTTGTGCTATATGTTTGTTTATAAAAGATGCCTTTCTGGACAATAATTCATTGAGATTCTAAATGTTTACATTGCTATCTCTTTGCAGGAAAATCTAATCAGTAGCTTATAATTTCAAACAATCAGTGCCAGAGACAATATTGGCCTGATACAAGAAAATTGAATGTGTGAGTCAGGATTATTCTCCCAGACAGATTTCTAGGAGCAGCATAATATAATTTCTGAAACAACACTTTCTATTTTTGCTTCAACCTTTCTCATTAACATCACTCGGCAGGCGGTTATTGTTTCTCATTGCCCAAGACTTTGACTGTCATTTTACATGATTTTGACATTTATACATTATTTCTTTTCCCACTATTTTTCTCAAAGCATCATTCTGAATAATTCGGATTCTGGAAATGGTTCGTCTTGGAGTAAATCAAACCTTTCTGCAATGTTTGGATTCTCGGTGAAGAAATTGGTAATTTTGGTGAAAACCCTGCTGTATTCACTTATAATGAATAGAGATCTGATTGTGTGTTGTTTTGCAAAGCAAGCAGTTTGAATCAATTTTGAGACACACTGCAGCAGTCTCTGGAGATTTGTTCTGATACAGTCTAAACTTTTACAGAGTTTAGGAATTGGGAGGGAAACAAGAGATTTAAAGATTATATGCCATTACAAATCAAGGAAATCTGTTGATCTTTTTTTGGGGTGGGAGTTGAATGCCCATCTTTTTATTGAAGCAGGATGAGGAAATTGCAAATTCTGACTTGTTAATTTCAATTCCTTCCAAGACTAAGTACATAAAAGACGAGTTATGTTTTACTCCAAGTCACTAATCCAAGATGTTGGTACCAAACGTGTTTCGTTATAACAGAGAAGATTAAAGGGCTTAAGGTGAAGCCAAACTTTGTGATAAATTCTCTTTCAAGAAATTTTATATCACTGTTGTGTCTTTAAATACTAGGCTTGCAACAGACCAATTGTGAAATTGTTGTCAGAAGTCCTGGAATTGTGTTATTGAATTTACTGCCTACCAATTGGGAAAAGTAGAAAAGTGGTTTCAACTCCTGAACTGTCCATTACAAAATGGTTTTTTGATCTGAGATGTTTAACTAAAGGCATTTGCACCAAATAAGCTCAATACTGCCTATCAGGCAATGCTGTAAAATAATTGAAAATGATTCTTTTCTGTAGTTACCCAGATTTCAGAGATTTTTTTCTACCTTAAATGAACATAAGAATATAAACAATAGGAGCAGGAGTAGGCCATCTGGTTCATTGAGCCTGCTGTGCCATTCTGTAAGATCATGGCTGATCTTTTCATAGACTCAGCTCCACTTACCCGCCTGCTAACCATAACCCGGAATTCCTTCACTGTTCAAAAATCCAACTATCTTTGCCTTAATAATATTCAATGAGGTAGCCTCAATTGCTTCACTGGGCAGGGAGTTTCACAGATTTCACAACCCTTTTGGGTGAAGAAGTTCCTCTTCAACGCAGTCCTTAATCTGATTCTCCTTAATGTGAAGCTATTCTCCCAGTTCTAATTTTATCTGTCAATGGAAACAAGCAAACTGTTTCTATCTTTTGTATTCCCTTCATAATTTTGTATGATTCCATAAGATTCCAGTTCATTCTTCTAAATACCAAGGAGTATCATCCCAGCTGACTCAATTGCTCCTCATAAGGCAGCCATCTCAATTCTGGAATCAACCAAATAAACTTGCTCTGCACCTTGTCTAGTACCACAATAAGAAGAGCAAAACAGTGCACAGTACCCCAGATGTGGCCTCAGTATCACCCTATACAGCTGCTGCATAACCATTCTATTTTTAAGATTAGATTAGATTCCCTCCAGTGTGGAAACAGGCCCTAGGCCCAACAAGTCCACACCAACCCTCCGAAGAGTAACCCATCCAGACCCATTTCCCTCTGACTACTGCACCTAACACTATGGGCAATTTAGCATGGCAATTCACCTGACCTGCACATCTTTAGACTGTGGGAGGAAACAAGAGCACCCAGAGGAAACCCATGCAGACACGGGGAGAATGTGCAAACTCCACACAGACAGTCGGCCGAGGCTGGAATTGAACCTGGGTCCCTGGTACTGTGAGGCTGCAGTGCTAAACACCGAGTCACCGTGCCGCCCTAACTCCATCTCTCTGGCAATGAAGGACAATATTCCATTTGTTTTCTTAATCACCTGCTGCACCTGCAAACCAGCTTCTTGTGATTTATGCACAAATACATCCAAGTCCCTCTGCATAGCAGCATGCTTCATTTTTTTGCCATTTATATAACAGTCCATTTTGCTGTATTTTCCTACCTAAATGGACCTCATATTGACCAACAATGTACTCCATCTTCCAGACCCTTGCCCACTCACTTAACCTATCTGTATCCTTCTGTAGACTTTCACTGTCCTCTGTACACTTTGCTTTACCACTCATTTTAGTATCATCTGTGAATGATCACACACTGCACTTCGTCCCCAACTCTACATCATCCAATCAAATTGTAAACAATAATTTTAACAAAGTTTGTTAATTTGTCAGGCAAAAATGGCAACCAAAGCTGAACTTGATTTTTAAAGTCAAGGTTAAATTAAGGCTTTTAATCAAACTTTAACTCAAATGTGTCACAAAATTTTGTTAAATGTCACAATTCATCAATCTGTGCTGGGTTATTTGAAGGAGAAAGCATAAAAATTGCTCTCAACCCACCACCACACTACCCCCCCCCCACCAAAAAAAAAGTGCTGGGGAAAAAATATATAATGCCTAAGCTCCTACTGAAAACATAAAGATTTACATTGGGCAAGATAACCTCACATGAAGTGGAATAATTTGTTGACATTCAAGTTCTAGTTAACCCATGAAAAGTGGCAAACCGCATAAGACACAGAGTATTTGTGGATCAAATCACAAGATAGCTTAGGGCACTGAGGAGAAGAGGAGAAAACTGCTGTAATGACGAATGAACGATAGCTTTGCAAGGAAAGTTTGCACCCATGGAAGAATTTATTTTGAAATAAAACAAAAATCGGCATGGTTTTGTCTTTTGGTAAAATAGGGCACAAATGGCAACCAAAGTTCAACTAGATTTTTAAAATCAAGGTTAAATTAATGTTTTTAATCAAGCTTTAACTCAAATTTATAAGCACAATCACTGACTGTGATACTTCTAACATAACTGTTATTTAGAGTCATAGAGATGTACAACATGGAAACAGACCCTTCGGTCCAACTCATCCATGCCGACCAGATATCCCAACCCAATCTAGTCCCACCTGTCAGCACCTGGCCCATATCCCTCCAAACCCTTCCTATTCATATACCCATCCAGGTGCCATTTAAATGTTGCCATTGTACCAGCCTCCACCACTTGCTCTGGCAGCTCATTCCATACACATACCACCCTCTGCGTGAAAAATTTGCTCCTTGGGTCTGTTTTATATCTTTCCCCTCTCACCCTAAACCTATGCTATCTAATTTTGGACCCCTCCACCCCCAACACCACAGGGAAAAGCCTTTGTCTGTTTATCCTATCCATGTACCTCATGATTTTATAAATCTCTATAAGGTCACCCCTCAGCCTCAGACGCTCCAGGGAAAACAGCCCCAGCCTATTCAACCTCTCCCTATTGCTCAAATCCTCCAATCCTGGCAACATCCTTGTAAATCCTTTCTAAACTCTTTCAAGTTTCACAACATGTTTCCAATAGAAAGGAGACCAGAATTGCACGCAATATTCCAACAGTGGCCTAAACAATGTCCTGTACAGCTGCAATGTTCTTGACCAATATATTTAAAGGAGTAAGTGGGTGCTGTTTTACTGAAGAGCTGAAAATGGATTGTCATGAAATGATTAATTGGTGTATAATCCATCATCAGTAAGTAATCTGATTTTAAATAACTGAAATTGATTTTAAAAAGTCTAACGAGCCGTGTTCCAATTTTGTTGATGTATGTTAGCCAGTTTTGTAGTAAATTATACATTTATGTCAATATTCCAAGGCTTTTTTAAGAAACTCTCTAGCACTGTCCTTGTTCTGAAAAGAGATTTAGTTTTAATTGTCTCCTCAAAGCACCTCAAAGAGGTACAATTAGTAGAAATCAGTAATGATGATTTCCTCAATGGGGAGGAGTTGTGAGTGTAATGGCTGGCTTTTGAATTCTTGCAAACAAAACTCCATTTGTCCTTGATCTAACTTGAGAAATTTAAAATTCTCAACCTTATGGTTTGGAAGATCTTGGAAAATTTACACTTTAAAGTCACAAACAAATCAACCCACCACTCTCAGTGTTTGGCAGGATTTGAACTCATTGTTCCCAGAATATTACTTGGATCACTGATAAACAGCTGAGCAATAACAACATGAGACCATTGCCTCCCATGACATGATATCCTAAATTAATAGGGGACACCTGTCTATTCAGTGTGAATTGCCAATTGCAGATCAGCAAATCAAAGAACCAGAAATTCTGCAGTGGTAAGCAAGTGGCATTACAGACTTATAGTTGTGGTAATTGGTGATAAAGGCTTCAGACTGTGATGTTCGATAAATAATATTCAATTAAAGACTTTTTTAAAAGTCAGCTTACATTTTTATAACATCCATGTATGGGTGAAACTTTTCCTAAAGAAATTTTCAGCAAATTAAGAAATATAACCAAGTATTAGCTGGAAGGTAAAAGATGTGGCATCTTTCAATAGCATCTCTATAATGTGATTAAAGTGGTTCAGTGCCCAGTAGATTGTCTGTCTATTTAATTTATTTTGTTAATTGCTATTAGGACTGATCCACTTTGTGTGGGAAGTGAGTTATGAAAGTAACTGGAGGAAATTACCATAGCAACAGTTTCCCAACATAGTGTAATATGAATTAATATGCAGTAAATGGCATCACAGGGTAAGCAATCACTCATCTTTTGGTTTTCAGTTCAAGTACACATTAAATTTATAAAAGAGTCACAATAGCTTGTTTTGACAGTGCTGGTAAAATTGGTCCGGAATTTGCTGAAAAAATAATATGTTTCATTCACACTTCTTACTGTTGTGTAAATAACCTTGCAATTTGTGGCAAGGAAGAGAGCCCAATGAATCACCACATTGTTTGGATGTTTTGCATTCCACTCCCCTACATTAGGTTTATATATAGGGGAAACTCACCAAAAAATACATACACTACCCTTGCCCATCTTCACACCACAACCCTGCACTTTCCCCAAGCCCAACAAAAGATTCAAAACATTACACTTGTTTGTCTCTATAAAGCAGTCGAAGCATGATTGTGTCGTGTTCACTGATGCCAAGTGTATTCCATTGGTATTTTGCTTTAACCTACAAAATGGCCATTCATCAACCATGTAGAACTGAGATTGAAAACTGGCTAATTTTAACACAACCAAATTAAACAATTGTGTATCCTAATTTTATTAATTTTTAAAATGAATACTGAAAAGTGATATTCAGAACAAAAAAAAATCTTTCCAAGAAGCCTTCCTGAAAATTAATGCTATCTTAAGAAAAGAGATGTTGAAATAGTGAGTGAGAAACATTTTTTATAACAGTGGTACGTACGCAGAACACAAAATATACTGACATCATATTAGTTGTTCATATTTTGCCATAGATAATGAGTGCAATAATTTCTCTTCAACATTTTATTTAAATCAAGCAAAGAATAGAATATTGCTTTTTTTGAGATTCGTGTGTTTATTTTCCTGGCTTTGTAATTTTGGTTCCATTAAGAAAAATCAACATTTGGAAGTAAATATTTTGGATCTGACATGTTAAGTGTTATGGTATGATTCCAAACTCAGCTCTTTCTGAGATACATAAGAGCAATGAGTTGGCATTCCATAGTTCTGAGAGATTTTGCATTTCATAAAAGCTGTTTTCATTTTCCGTGTTTTGATCCAGAAAAATGAGACGTGATCAATTTTAATGTCTTTTAATCTGTTTTAGGAATAACTAACATGCAGCAATGCATCATTTACCTTAATAAACTATGCATATTGACTATAAACTTGCGTTGCCATGAAAACTGTCCGTACAATTTCAAGTCGGTAAAAGGTTAACAATACATCTCAAAGCCCCAGCAAGGTGATGCACAGCTGAATCTTTGGAGCAAACATTAGTTGACCAAAGTGATTTAAATGGAAAGATTTAATGTAGTAGAGTCCTTCAAGTCAGTCAAACATTTAATGAAGGAAAGTGATTGAAGTCTGGTGCATTCAATTACAGCCAAGCAGACTGATGGCGTGACACTGAAGGTAACTGATGATAATTTATCTTTAGGTTTAGGTTCACATCAGTTGACAAGTTTTAAAGGATTCTTTCCAGTGTGGTTGACTAGGTAGCCTTTTAGAGTGTCTAATGTCCAGTTTTCCATTTCCTAGATCAGATCACTCTGAGCACCAACAGCATTCTCTGACATTAGGCAGAGAGAGGTAAATTCAGTAAAACGTGGATACAATTTTGTACAATAATATATTTAAGATCAGATTTGAAGTGCTTTCTAGTTAAGAATAGTGGACCAAAATTCCAATGACTCTCCAGAACCTCTTGATTTGAAGGATGAAAGTTTAGGGGCTCATAGTGTTCAAAGATTTGAGTAAATCCTGCAATTCAGAAATACTGTATATCAGAACCATGACTCTCTTGAATAATTAGAAAAATCATACATCTTATGACTTCTTTATCTTGGGCAGTGCCACAGGATCAAGGATGAATTTCTTTCATTCTGAAGTTGGGTGTATTGAGGTGACTAAATGCTGGATTCATGCACCCTACCACAGAAGGGGCAGCTGGTGTTTCATGAGGCAAGTGGATTGAATGTTTGGGCATTTACACACTCATTCTGCTGTTTGAGCTTGCGCTCCAACTGGGCCGTTCACTGATGCTCGAAGTGGTTTGCACCTTCATGGTTGATTCTTGCCCAGTTTCAGTTGTTTTGGGTAAGAGTTAGTAAGGATATTGCTTTTTTTCAAGAAGATTTTGAGGACACGGTTGAAGCTGACCCACTCATAATCGCTTACCATGATAAAGCTTAAAACAGAAAGATTGCTTTGAAAGTCTTGCATCAGTCAGGCTTCCAATCATTAAGGCACTGGCCAAGGAGAGTCAGCTGCATTGGGTGGGCCACATCATGATGCAAGACTTCCAAAACATATAACTTTTGCTCAGTCACTTCAAGTGGTTTACGTCAAAGAACTGAAATAGAACGTGGTTTTTACTGTTGTTCAGCAATTAGTGTCCCCATAGTAAATATCATGGTCACTTGATGTGAATATGGGATGCCGATTTTTATTTTTAATTTTTAAAATTTTTAATCTGTGTTGAAAGATAGTAAAAGTCACACCAAGTACATTGCACTGCAGCTTTTTCAAACAATTGCAGATGTCCCTCTGTGGCAAAGCAGATACCTTCGATTTCCAGGGATATCCTGTAGAGAATACTAGTGACTTGCAGTCAGCAATCATTAGCAATAAACCCTATTTCCTATAAGCACTGCTGCTGGACTCTGACAGGTTTCTAAGACACCTGCAGTTTGGATTGATCTGGACTGTCCTACTTCAGTGCACTTTGAAATACTTCTATTGACCCATTACGCTGTGGTGGAAGAAAGCAGACTGTTTGCTATGACCTTGCTGAAACATTGACAGTTTTGTGCAAAGCTTCTGCCATTTTCTTGTTTTTGCATATGAATTAGCACTAATTTATCTGTTGTCTCTTTACTAACAATTTAAGGATTGTCTCACCTTCACCTCTTGGTCAAAACATTATGCCTTTGAAACTGACACCACCATTTGACAGTAATATATAGTGACAATCCACTCTAGTGTGATACTGATCAGGGTGACAACCATCTGAGATTAAACTAGGACTGCCCTGGAATTTGCCCAAATTGATCAGAATACTGGGTGTGAGCTTTCCACGATTCAATTTGTCCCTGACTTTTCTCCTCTTGTCACTGTCCAGTCATGGTTAATTTCTGCACATGAGCAGTCTAGAGTTGATGCAGCACCTATGGTCAGACACAGCCCATTCTCCTAGCTTTGATAGCTATTTGGATGAGATTGGGAACTCTTAGAATAGCAGGGAGGTCTGACTTTTTCTGGGTGAGTCCAGGTGAGCGGAAATACTCATGCCTAACACTGGGTAGTGAGAAAGGGTGCTCCAAATGTGTGTTTGTTCACATCCCTGTCAGGACTCAGTCTCTGGAATTGGCTCCAGAATAGGACCTCCAACAAGCCGAAAGGCAAGAGAAGGGGTGGGTTCCCAAGAGGCCTGAGGTTTGAGTGTTCAGGCGAAAGGAGGATGAACCGAACAGACAAATCAGCAAGTTCCTGCACCTCTAATCCTTCTACCAATCATTTTAAATCTGTGCCCCCTCGTCTTGTCTGCTAAGGAAAGTAGGTCCTTCCCATCCGCTCTATCTAGGTTGCTTACAACCTTGTAACTTCAACCAAATTTCCTCTAAGCTTGCTTTGTTTGAAGAAAATGGACCCCAGCCTATTTAACCTTCCTTCATAGCTGTAATTTTCCAATCATGGCAACATCCCCCTATATCATCTTTGCATCTTCTCTGGTGCTGTTACATCCTATTAGGGAGCAGACCAAACCCCCTCAAAATATTGCTAATTAACTGTTCCATTATAGTAACATCCCATAAACACACCCTTGGCAAAAAGGCAAATTCAGAAAACAGCTTGTCTCACATGTAACTCCAGTAGCAGGAAAAGCACCCCCAGTTTTTGGCTGTAACCAAGAGATTTCTTCAAGACCTCAACCTACTGAAAACTAAAGCTAAAAGTCCTGATTATGTGAGCGTTTGACCACTTCCATTCAGTGCTTCTATTGTTCCATCTTATAAAAAAAAACCCAATGACTTACAAGCTGTTTACTGGAGTGGCTCTGGTCAAGTGCTCATAACCTCTGCCTTAAAGCTTCTTTTCAAAAACCCAGGACAAAATAACCTCTTTAAGCTGTCATATCATCACAATCCTATCTGTAATGTGGTACCAGAACTGAATGCATTACTTAAGTTGTAGCATTGTATAGCTCCAGCATAACCTCCCTTTCCTTTATTTGCTTAATAACGAAAGAATTTGATATGCCTTCATAACCTCCTATTGACCTCTCCTACTCTCAGGAATCTGTGGACTTCCATTTCCAAGCTTCCTCTCTTCTATTCACCTTCACTTCACAATTTTTCTCAAAATAACTGCCTCTTCAAGTACAGGAGCAGAATGGCCCAACATAATGGCAGACAAATAGAATGGATTTGTGCTTAAAGTTCTGGGTACAGCCTGCCCTAATTTTATTTGTTGTAATATTGATGAAAAGATCTGGATATTGTGGGTAGAATGTTGCCATGAATCCTTCTTCCTAAACTAGTTTAGAGGCTTTTTAGTAGTTTTGTGATGAAGGATGAACCACAAATAAGTCTCAGCAGAAGAGGCATTTATCTGTGGTAACAAAGTTTTTCACATCTTAATCACTACAATCACTACATGTACCTTTCTTAATACTGATTGTAACATGAGGAAGTAGGGAATTTGAGCTGCCCAACACTGCTTAAGAATCTTCAAACCACCTGATGATCCACCACTGGCTGTGTTATGTATCAGAGTGGGTAGAGATTCACTTTAGTTCAGTTTATCCCTTTCATATCCATTATCTTTTTCAACACTACTGAGTGATTAGAAGAAGTACAGGATTCCGACAAAGCACTTGCCTTCGGAAGGGGAAAAAGAAACAAACAAGCATAGATCAATAGATTGGAACAACCGACAGAGTAGAAAATAGATGATCTGCCTGCCATCTTCATCAAAACATTTGCTCAATATCTTCTACTTTATATCATAAGCTCAAGCAGTTAGTGTCTTCAGTTTACCTACTGCATTATATTAATGACACTGAGATATTTAAGTGAAAAATAACTAACCTTGATTTAAGGCATTGACTCTCAATGTTTGAAGTTTAAAGGTTCAAATCAATCAGGGCCATTTAACACTTTGAAAATGTAATTTGCTTTGACTTTTTGGAAACCAGCTGGAGTAATATTTTATTTAATAGTCCAATTTTCATTAATTATTGAAACAGTGAACAAGAAATTTAAATCTTTCTGAAATAGTTGCATTAGTTCCTGGTTAAATGTGGAGATTTCTTCTGCAGAATTGCACTCCGCCTAAAAGATGAATCAATATGATGGCAGGTTATTTAGTCATGGTTATGAGAAGGGGGATGTTGGGGGCAGGGGTTGCAAGAGCAGGGCATATCACCACTTCCACTTCTATGATATTCTTTGCAGCAGATTTTATTAGATAGCAGCTAGGAGGGGATTTGTCCAGTTTTTCTTTCCACAGCTCAGAATCACCCAAGCCAATGATAAAGAATCAGTGACCTCCAAACAGCTTAAGTTAGGTGATATTTAGTAAAATAATATTATCACGTCTCACTGGAGTAGTGCACTGGAAATCAAGTACAACTGTTCCCAAGTTGCCATGAAAGTTAAAAAAAAGTTATTAAAGTATACAAAGTTCCCAATTTACCTGTCTGTTAAACTCAGGTTAACAACAAACACGAACCATGTTTATGTATAAAACAAGTATTGCTGTTTATTGCAAACAAATAGATTCCAACTACGGGTGAATAATTATGAACTGTCCATGTCTGGCTCTAATAGTTAGAAGTTTAACCTCCATGTATATATACAGACACAGAAGATTTTTAAAAATTATTGGTGTTATTGATGGAGGGACAAAAATCTGGAGAAGCAGTTCAATAGCATCAATCCTTAGGCTTTGATAGGTTGTTCATTTTGTTTCCCAAGTCCTTCAGTTTTTTGATCTTGTTCCTCAGGTTCCTTCACTGGAGACACAAGTAACTGGTTCACAAATAAAAAAAGTCTCTGATGTATTGGTCAAAAGCAACAGTTTACAGCAACTGGTGGGAGAAAATACTCTAACTTTCTTCAGGCTCTAGGTATTTTACTGGTGAGAGAGAGGTCGAGGCAGAGGGACACCATCTGCCCTTTCTGCAATCTGGAGACTTCTACAAGTATCGTTCATGCCTACAAGCTATTCAGCCATCCAGGAACCATGGAAATAAATGTTGTCAGTCTGATTGCTTTTGGCATCCAAAACTAGTCATATTATCACAAACCAGTCAGCAACCTGGTGTCTGCTGAATCTCATTTAGTTTTATTGAACTCTTTTCTTTTCTGACTTCTTTTGATGACTGCCATCAAAACCAGATAATTAACTATTCAGCTTGTTGTTGTTCTTAGAAAGTTGGTGGACAGAACGGCTATTGTTTTCATCTTCATGACTAGGAGCATTAACTCCCAAAATGATTTCTTTTGTGAAGCTATCACCAACTGCTGGAGCAAAATGTTAAGTAAATACAAGTTATTCTTTACATTTCTATCCTCTCTATTTTTCAGAACAATGTATCTCATATAACTGGTTAACAAATAAAAATCCAGTTCTTGCTGTACATAGTCATGAATGGATAGTTCTCGTTTCCCAAAAAAACATCACTTTAATGTGTCAACATCTCAGCAGTTACTAAATGTTGACATACCCTGAAAAGATCATACTGCATCTGGCCAACAGGGAACAGAACATTTTCAGTGATATCTGCCAGTCAGGTAAACACTTTAATGTGCTACAAAGACTACTAATACACATAATAATAGACATCCTTGACAGCCCACTTGTGGATTCTGGACAGGCGCAGCCATCTGAGTCAAGATACTTTTATCCCATAAATGCTCCATGTGTTATGATGATAAATGTAAAAGATAAAATAATGCTGCTTGAAGTTGCAACATAATCCAAAACCCAAGTGTCACTTTGCATAAATATGTCTAACATTATTGGTCCAAGAGTTTAGAAACTTGAAATATGATAAGGTGGGGGGAGGGGAAATGAGGAAACTGGAGAAATCTGAGTTCATCCCTTGTGGTTGGAGGGTTCCTAGGCGGAAGATGAGGCGTTCTTCCTCCAACCGTCGTGTTGCTATGGTCTGGCGATGGAGGAGTCCAAGGACCTGTATGCCCTTGGTGGAGTGGGAGGGGGAGTTGAAGTGTTGAGCCACGGGGTGGTTGGGTTGGTTGGTCCGGGTGTCCCAGAAGTGTTCTCTGAAACGTTCCGCAAGTAAGCGGCCTGTCTCCCCAATGTAGAGGAGGCCACATCGGGTGCAGTGGATGCAATAAATGATGTGTGTAGAGGTGCAGATGAATTTGTGGACGGATATGGAAGGATCCCTTGGGGCCTTGGAGGGAAGTAATGGGGGAGGTGTGGGCGCAAGTTTTGCATTTCTTGCGGTTTGGGGGAAGGTGCCGGGAGTGGAGGTTGGGTTGGTGGGGGGTGTGGACCTGATGAGGGAGTCATGAGGGAGTGGTCTTTTCGGAATGCTGATCGGGGAGGGGAGGGAAATATATCCCTGGTGGTGGGGTCCGTTTGGAGGTGGCGGAAATGACGGCAGATGATACGCTGTATATGGAGGTTGGTGGGGTGGTAGGTGAGGACCAGTGGGGTTCTGTCCTGGTGGCGTTTGGAGGAGCAGGGCTCAAGGGCGGAGGAGCGGGAAGTGGAGGAGATGCGGTGGAGAGCATCGTTGATCACGTCTGGGGGGAGTTGCGGTCTTTGAAGAAGGAGGCCATCTGGGTTGTACGGTATTGGAACTGGTCCTCCTGGGAGCAGATGCGGCGGAGACAAAGGAATTGGGAAAATGGGATGGCATTTTTACAGGGGGAAGGGTGGGAGGAGATGTAGTCTAGGTAGCTGTGGGAGTCGGTCGGTTTATAGTAAATGTCCGTATTGATTCGGTCGCCCGAGATAGAAATGAAAAGGTCTAGGAAGGGGAGGGAGGAGTCTGAGACAGTCCAGGTGAATTTGAGGTTGGGGTGGAAGGTGTTGGTAAAGTGGATGAACTGTTCAACCTCCTCATGGGAGCACGAGGCAGCGCCGATACAGTCATCGATGTAGCGGAGGAAAAGGTGGGGGATGCTGTCAGTGTAGCTGCGGAAGATGGACTGTTCCACATATCCTACGAAGAGGCAGGGATAGCTGGGGCCCATGCGGGTGCCCATGGCTACTCCTTTGGTTTGGAGGAAGTGGGAGGATTGGAAAGAGAAGTTGTTCAGGGTGAGGACCAGTTCAGTCAGTCAAAGGAGGGTGTCAGTGGAAGGGTACTGGTTGGTACGGCGGGAAAGGAAGAAGTGGAGGGCTTTGAGTCCTTCGTGATGGGGGATGGAGGTGTACAGGGACTGAATGTCCATAGTGAAGATAAGGCGTTGGGGACCAGGGAAGCGAAAATCATGGAGGAGGTGGAGGGCGTGGGTGGTGTCCCGAACGTAGGTGGGGAGTTCTTGGACTAAGGGGGACAGGACCGTGTCAAGGTATGCAGAGATGAGTTCGGTGGGGCAGGAGCAGGCTGAGACAATGGGTCGGCCGGGGCAGTCAGGTTTGTGGATTTTGGGCAGGAGGTAGAAACGGGCGGTGCGGGGTTGTGGGACTATGAGGTTGGAGGCGGTGGATGGGAGATCCCCTGAGGTGATGAGGTTCTGGATGGTCTGGGAGATGATGGTTTGGTGGTGGGAGGTGGGGTCATGGTCAAGGGGGCAGTAGGAGGAGGTGTCCGTGAGCTGGCGTTTAGCCTCAGGGGTGTAAAGGTCGGTGCGCCAAACTATTACCGCACCTCCCTTGTCTGCCGGTTTGATAGTGAGGTTGGAGTTGGAACGGAGGGAGTGGAGGGCTGCCATTGCGAGAGTGAGAGGTTGGAGTGGGTGAGAGGGGTGGAGAAGTTGAGGCGGTTAATGTCGCAGCAGCAGTTGGCTATGAAGAGATCAAGAGCAGGTCAGAGGCCAGAACAGGGTGTCCAGGTGGATGGGGTGTATTGGAGGCAGGAGAAGGGATCGTCAGAGGGTGGGCGAGAATCCTGGTTGAAGAAGTAGGCGCGGAGGCGAAGGCGGCGGAAGAATTGTTCGATGTCACGCCGTGTGTTGAACTCGTTAATCTGGGAGTGTAGGGGAACGAAGGTGAGGCCTCTGCTGAGGACTGATCTTTCATCCTCAGAGAGGGGTAGTTCTGGAGAGATGGTGAAAACACGGCAGGCCTGGGAGCTAGGACCTGGGCTGGAGCTAGGAGTGGGGGCGGGATTGGGTGTGGGGGCGGGGACGGAGACCGGCGTGGGGGCGGGGTTAGGTGTGGTGATGGAGATCGGCGTGGGGACGGGGTTAGGCATGGTGACGGAGATCGGCGTGGGGGCGGGGGCGGAGTTAGGCGTGGTGATGTCACTGGGGGCGGAAGTGGCTGCGGCGACGCCAACCCAAGGAGTGGAAGTGGCTGTGGCGACAACAAAAACGGTGTTATTCCTGATTGCCGCGGAGGCTGCGAATCTGTCGGCGATGGTCTTCCTGGTGATTGTGGAGGCAGTTGTCTGGGCGGCGATCGCGGAGGCTGCGAGGTCAGTGGGGGCGGAAGTGACATCATGGTTCGCGGAGGCGGTTGCTGCCGCGAGCGCTGTAGCGGCCGCGTGGTTAATGGCGCCGGAGCGATTTCGGAGGCCGATGGAAGATTCTGGAACAGTTGAGGAACCCAGAGTGTGGGGGTAAGTACATGAAAGTTTTTGGTACTTACTGTCTTTAAGTTCCAATATGGCTAGGAAGAACTGTTTGTTTAGTGTATGGATCCTTCTGTGGATGAAGAACAGTAGGGGTCCTTTGCAGGTCTGTGAGAGTGTTGTGAGAGTGTTAAAGACAGTAAGTACCAAAAACTCCCTCATCATTCTTCTGAACTCCAGTGAATATAGTCCTAACTGAACATATCCCTCTTCATACATCAGTCTTGCCATCTCATAAATTAGTCTGGTAAACCTTTGTTGCACACCCTCTATCGCCAAAACATCTTTCCTCAGATAAGGAAACCATAACTGCATGGAAAGTTCCAGTAGTGGGCCCTATTAATTGCAGCAGGATATCCTTGCTCCTGTACTCGAATTCTCTCACTATGAAGGCCAACACACCATTTGCTTTTTTTTTCACCACCTGCTGTATGTGGTCCATAAAAAATTGATGTGGTATAAATATCCTTTTGTTGTAATTTACTCGCTGTTCTTAATAATATAAAATAAGAGAGGTTGACATCAAAGGTCTCACATAGCCCATTGGCACCACAAAGGTGTCTGCATAGGTGATGCCTTTAACTTAGCACATCTTTCCAAGATGATCCACAGGGTGATTTAAATAGCTAGTAAAACTGAGTCACATAAGAGATATTAGTGGACAAAATCTTCCTTAAAGAGATAAATTTAAACAGCATTTTATCGGAGGATTTTAGTAGGTGGAGAGGCTGAGGAAAGAATTTGCATTGTAGATTAATAAAGATATCATAAGAGACACTTCGCTTTGGCCCACAAAATGGTTGTTAAGTCTCAACTGGCTATTCATCCCAGGAGGGCATTATTTCCATCTGAAACATGTTATGACATTGGCAAAGATTACCTACATTATTCCTCTGGTGTACCTTAAGGTGCCTTACTACTGAAGGTGTTCTCCTCAATTCACACATATTAACTGTAAGAGATAATCCTCGACATGAAAACATTCCCTACAATGATAACCCTTGGATGGTGATAGTCTCAGATAATTTAGAGATATTTTCTTTTATATTTTCTGCATGTGAATAGTCTCTGGTGAAACTAAGTGACAGCTGTTTTTCACAGCTTTGTGGTGTTGGCAGAGTCATTGATTGGAATTGTCATTGAAAAACATCTAAGGACCTTCTTAATTAATTAAATTGTACATCACTTTTCAGTCACTGAGCTGGAATGAAAGAATTTCACAGCCACCAGATACAATGCTAAGTTTTTGAACGCTATTGTACGAGACCAGACAGAGAGAAGATTTTGAATCATTGGAATTCTGTTTAAATGGTTAAAGGGAAGATGTATTTCATTTTGTTGTTTTATACATTGAGGAGTATAGACTTGTATTGTCATTAATTTACTTTTGCAACAAAGCTATTTGATGGTTGAAAGTCTATGTCTTGACTTACTCAGTTCTTCCTTAGAATGAGTGGCAGATTACTTAGTAACATGTGCTATGGTCCAACAGGCAGTGCAAAGGGTAGGCTCACTGGATTGATCCCTCGTTCTCACTAATGTTAACTTCAGTACTGAACAGGAAACAGTGTAGGCAAAAGTGGGTACTGCAGATGCTGGAGATTAGCGTCAAGATTAGAGTGGTGCTGGAAAAGCACAGCAGGTCAGGCAGCATCTGAGGAGAAGAAAAATCGATGTTTCGGGCAAAAGCACTCCATCAGGAATTCTTTGAGAATATTAGGTCTACACATGTCGGTCATCACCAAAGCTGAGTCCCACAGATTATCTGGAGTAATATCTCAATTATTTCGTAATAGCACTGCCTCCATATAAATTGATTCCTGGATGGTGGGACTGACTTATGAAAGATTGGGACAGTTAGCATTGTATTAGAGTCATAGAGTCATAGAGATGTACAGTATGGAAACAGACCCTTCGGTCCAACCCGTCCTTGCCGACCAGATATCCCAACCCAACCTAGTCACACCTGCCAGCACCTGGCCTATATCCCTCCAAAACTCTTCCTATTCATATACCCATCCAAATGCCTCTTAAATGTTGCAATTGTACCAGACTCCACCACTTCCTGTGGCAGCTCATTCCATACCCGTACCACACTCTAAGTGAAAAGGTTGCCCCTTAGGTCTCTTTTATATATTTCCCCTCTCGCTCTAAACCTATGCCCTCTAGTTCTGGACTCCCCCACCCCAGGGAAAAGACTTGTCTATTTATCCTATCCATGCCCCTCATAATTTTGTAAACCTCGATAAGGTCACCCTCCCCCCACCCCAGTCTCCGATGCTCCAGGAAAAACAGCCCCAGCCTGTTCAGCCTCTCCCTATAGCTCAGATCCTCCAACGCTGGCAACATCCTTGTACATCTTTTCTGAACCCTTTCAAGTTTCACAACATACTTCCGATAGGAAGGAGACCAGAATTGCACGAAATATTCCAACAGTGGCCTAATCAATGTCCTGTACAGCCGCAACATGACCTCCCAACTCCTGTACTCAATACTCTGACCAATAAAAGAAAGCATACCAAATGCCTTCTTCACTATCCTATCTACCTGCGACTCCACTTTCAAGTAGCTATGAACCTGCACTCCAAGGTCTCTTTGTTCAGCAACACTCCCTAGGACTTTACCATTAAGTGTATAAGTCCTGCTAAGATTTGCTTTCCCAAAATGCAGCACCTCGCATTTATCTGAACTAAACTCCATCTGCCACTCCTCAGCCCATTGGCCCATCTGGTCCAGATCCTGTTGTAATCTGAGGTAACCCTCCTCGCTATCCACTACACCTCCAATTTTGGTGTCATCTGCAAACGTACGAAGAGTTCAAAAGAATAAGCAAGGAAATCTCATAGCAACCTATAAAATTCTAGCAGGACTAGATTGGTGAGATGCAGGAAGGATGGTCCTGATGGAGGGGGAATCCAGAACCAAAGGTCATAGTTTAATGATAAGGGGTAAACCTTTTAAAACTGAGATGAGGAGAAATCAATCACCTAGAGATTGATATCGTGATTGAGGCCAAACATTAGTGTTTTCAAGAAGGAAGTAGATATACCTCTTGTGGCTAAAGGAATCAAGGGATATGGGAGACAGCAGGATTAGGGTATTGAGCTCGATAATCAGCCATGATCATAATAAATGGCAAATCAGGCTCAAAAGGTCAATGACCTACTGCTGCTCTTATTTCCTCTGTTTCTACATTCCACTAAGAACAAATTTGGCCATTCCTTTCTGAGTCAAAGTATATCTTTTCCTTTCTCTTTATGACAAAATTTAAATTGCACACAGATTGTTGGAAATGAAAGATGGCGAACAAAAATAAAGCAATTTTTAAGTGTAAGGTGAACCACTCACAATATGTGAGCTGTAAATGTTAGCAGAAATCATGACTAAGCCCTTGAATGTAACAGTTCTTAAACTAAGATTCACCTTTTCTATCAGGAAATCTTGCTTACATGGCCTGTTAGTCTGGCGTCTGTGCCTGTGAGGTAACATCATTAAAAGCAGAATGCATAATCTTATCAGTTCATTATGAAATGTTGGACTGATGATAGCATTGGTTTCAGACAGCAGGGCTCATTGCCTTTCCTGTCCAAACAAGCTTATTTTGAACTTTACATGGCTTCAGAGCCTGCTGGGCAGGTAAGGTCATGCAGTAGTGGAAAATAAACAGAATGTCATACTAGGAATTGTGATTGACAGCTGAAGCTAAGAAAGGAGTTTATCTTCTATTTCATAGTCCTCTCTACATTTTTTCACGTCCTGTAATACATATGAAATGGACCCCAATGTTGTTATTTGCCCCACCTTACAGTAATCTGGGTACTGTCTCAATTGACCTTTGTTTCCCATTTATCTAATACAATGGCACTGAGCAGAAGAAACCTTACATTTTTTCCATGCTTTGCCAGAAAATACACTGGACGTTTTCCTGTAATTTAGGTTTTTGATTTTGTATTCTTGTAAAGGTAATTATTTCTTTGAGTGCCATCCCAAACAACCTCAGAATTGCGCAAATTGTCATAGAGTAATACAACATGGAAACAGACCCTTCGATCCAACTAGTCCATGCCAACCAAACTAAACTACTTCCACTTTGGCCCATATTCCTCTAAGCCTTTTCTGTTCATGTAACTATCCAAATGTCTTTTCATTACTGTAACTGTACCTTCATCTAGCGCTTCATCTGGTAGTTCATTCTACTTATGAACAACTCTCTGTGTGGAAATGTTGCCTCTTTGGTCCCTTTTAAATCTTTCTATTCTCACCTCAAAAATATGTGCCCTAGTTTTGAACTCACCCACCCTAGGGAAAAGATGTTTGCTATTCCCCTTATCTATGCCTCTCGTGATTCTATAAACCTCTGTCGTTTCTGATTATTTACTTTTCACCTGAAAAAATGTTGATGATTCATAATTAATAAGGTCTATGCAATATTAAATCAGCAGAAGCAAAAAACATAAAACAATGGAGATTGTGGTCAAACTGCATAGTGACTGCGACTGGACTACACCATGAATACTCCACCTTGTTGAAATAGAGTATTTTTTCCTGAATGATGCCAGGAACAGCTGCTGGGCAATACACATTGATCGTTCCATTAATAGCAGTAGTTTCTAAATACATAACTGAACTATTTCTGACCGAAGGTGATGGCAGTAGAACGTTTCAATATTTTTAAGGCAGAGGTGGTTAGATACTTGGCGAACAAAGAGGCTATCAGGGTGGCGGGAAAATGTATTTGATGTTCCAATCAGATTAGATCAAGATGTTGGAGAAGAGTATTTTCAAAGGAGATTGTTTAGAGATTTTTTTTTCCCAAGCATGAAGCCAATAATAACTGTTGAGCTCTATACATTGTGTTTTTCACAGAACCATCAATGATAAAGTGCTTTCAAAGCATGTAACTCAACTGTTCTGAGCAATTTTCTATTATTTGTGAGTTTCAGCATTCCAATCTATTATAAAGAGTACAATACTATCATTTCACATTAATCTGCTTGAGGGACATAAAGCTGATCAGGGCAGGAAAATGCATTTAAACAGTTGGCCATTATTTTTTATTTAACATTTTTCCAAAATATTGTAGAATATTCAAAAATATCCAGGTATTTATAATACTGTTTTTGAAGTTACCACAGAACTCAACATTTTTAAAGTTTCACAGCTTTATTCATATTTTTAAAAGTCTAACAGCCATTCACTCCCCTTTCGAAAAGCAAAATGACAAAAATACTTCTCAGGAACTTTTTAGTTCATCAATTTGTTTTGCGAGAGAGGATGGGATGGAAGGAATACACATGTGTTTTTGAAATGTCATGCAGTTGTTGTGAGTTTTCAAGTTTGAATACATGCTCAGATTGTAAGAGATAGAGAAGAAATTGGAGTGTGGCCTGATCCAGCATTAACCATGATGTGAAGGTGCCGGTGTTGAACTGGGAAGGACAAAGTCAAAAATCATATGACATCAGGCTATAGTCCAACAGGTTTATTTGCAATCGCAAACTTTCCAAGCGCTGTTCCTTCCTCCGGCAGCTCGTGATCTTATTGGATGGTGAAGGAGGTTGGAATGGCCTGCTCTCTTTTCATTTGTTTGTATGTATGTTTAATTTTTTAATCTTTGTGCATTAGATAATCAGATATTTACATAGTTCATACAGTTTGACACTTTTATTTTCTAGAGGGAAAACACTCCAGTCACTCATACAGTTTTGTGCTCATTTCCAACTTATGTTGAGTGCAAATATCCAACCAAAGGTCATGTTCCAGGCACTGATCACTGGAGATGATTTTCATTTGCCCTCAATACTTCCTGCCTGTGGCCAGATACTGCCTATGACTGCCCACAACCTGACTACTCATTGCAGCAAGTGCCAGAAAATAAACTTGAAGTCAGCCAGAAATTAACACTGTCCTGCTTTGAAAGGGCCCTGATGACAAAACCCATCTTTAAGAAGGTGTCATTTTCTTGGGACCAAGTTAATGCGAAAAAATTTTTAATGTTTATTTTCCATTCTTCTCATCAATTTAGATTAGATTCACTACAGTGTAGAAACAGGCCCTTTAGCCCAACCAGTCCATACCAACCCTCCGAAGAGTAACCCGCCCAGACCCATTTCCCTCTGATTAATGCACCTAACACTATGGGCAATTTAGCATGTCCAACTCACCTGACCTGCACGCCTTTGGACTGTGGGAGGAAACTGGAGCACCCGGAGGGAACCCACGCAGACACGGGGAGAATGTGCAAAGTCCACACAGACAGTCGCCCGAGGCTGGAATTAAACCTGGGTCCCTGATGCTGTGAAGCAGCAGTGCTAACCACTGAGCCACTGTGCTACCCCTTCTCTTCTCTTTCACTTTCATCTCTTGATGGTATTAACATTTTCTGGGTTCCAAAAATATCTTATCCATATAACAGGTACTTATCTATGGCCTTGACAACAACTCAATGATTCAGTAGCCTTTTCTACTGCGTGGTAAGGAATCATCAGAATTGATTGTTGTCAATATTCACAGAAGATGACATTAAATAATAACTGAGAGGGAAACTATGCATTTTTAAAAATCTTTTCTACCTATGGTTCTGAGGTGAATTGTTGTAGTTCTGTTGTACGCAATTTACATTAAGCATTGACTATAGTTTTCCTCGTGTGTACAATGAAAGCTACCCATCCATTAAACAAGCTGTTTCAGTCGGCCAGAAAATACATGGCGACATAGACATACCCTGCAATTGTAAATTGTGTGGTATCTGGGCCGTGAGAAACCGGATTGTCAGCCTTCAGCTCTTCAATCTCATCTCAAGTGCAATGAGTAGACCCATATGGAGGACCTCAGGGTCAACAGTTTCATTTTCCATCTATTGACACTTTCTTTTTCTGCACAGTGAAGGAATGAGAAAACTGATCGAAATGTATCAAGTACTCCAGTGCTTGTGTCATTCATGCTTTATTGGTGCTTTTGACTTGTGTGAATTTTTTGGTATATCCAGCTACATTGTTGGCTGAAGGAATAGCACTAGCAAGTGACTACATAGCAAATTGGTACACTGCCGGGAACATAAAGGCCACCACCTCGCTTTGCAATGAACCTTGATGGACTTGCATTCATGGCAAGTCTATCCTTTATTTTTGTCTCTCCAGCTCATTATTTGCAGAGTATAGACTGACAGTTGTTCAGGGTCAGATTCTGCAACTCAACCCCTACGAAGATGACTGACAGCACCCTGTTGCTGTGCTATCCATGCAAGTTACTGCTGTAGCTGTTTTGTTTTACTTACTGGACTGCTAATACTCTTGTTTGTAGAATATAAGAAACCTACAAACTCAACTGTTGCTGGGACCAGTTATATCCATCAAGGTTCATTGCAAAGCGAGGTGGTGGCCTTTGTGATCCAAGCAGTGTACCAATTTGCTATGTAGCCACCTGCTAGTGGTAGATAATTGTTTATTTGAAGTTCCAAAATCCAAAAAGCTCTGAAATCCAAAGATTTTTTTCTCATTAACAAGGTTTTTTGGTGTGCAAACAGTTAACACAACTCCGCATCCAACCGACCCATGTTACTCAGACATGCCGTAGCGGAGTGGCCCAGCATTTGCAGTCAATTCTGAAACAGTGCTCATAGCAATCACAGGTGGGTCTGCTGTTCGGTAATTTTATTTTTATTTTACTATGAAAATGTCATTTAATCCTTTATCAGAAAAAATCCAAAAGACAGCTGGTCCTGAGGGTCTTGGATAAAGGATTGTCTACCTGTAATTGGATTGTAGCTTTTTAAACTACTTTTGGAGTGGTGTAAGACTGGAATCACTGATGAGACATGATCCTGCTGTGCGTACCATGGAGCTGTGGAACTTGGTAAGGCTGCCATTGGAGCCATATATTCAGAAGTAGACTTCAGTACACATTGCTGTTGCTGCATGACCTCCTCTTTGTAGGATTTGGAAGTGCATTTGTTAACACTGGACTCCTCCACAATGCCCTGAGCATCTTGCATTATCACGTGCAAGGATCTGACATTTCAGGTCAGCACCACAGAAGTTTGTACTCCATGCAGGAGCTTTCAGCAGCTGCACCTTTGGTCTGGATAAACCAGATGACATGGATCCTTCTTCTAATTATTACAATTGTAATTTAATCATGAGTCATCCAAAATGTTCCAGAGGACCCAACCATTTGCTCCAAAGGTCTGTTTAGTTATTAGGACATACTTATGATCCATCTACTTCCTTGCTTTGTGCCACCAAAAACATCGTGGAGACACAAAATGATAAAGTTGGAGGTACTTGAAATGCTTTCTTGCTAAACCAGATTGCCATTCTTAGTGTGATCTGTTTTTGCTACAGATCTGCGTTTAGCAGCTGAATTATAGGCGTTCTCAGCTTTCGACTCAGTCTAATGGCCTGGTACCTGCTGTAGAAGCAGTAAAGAATCATTATTGAATGTGTCATTTCCTCATTCCCCCTTAATTAAATTGTGTTCTCAGAAACCAAATTTAGTTTGCAGTTCATTAATTTAAAAAAAGAGATAATTTGCCCATTTTTCAAAAAAATAGTAATTTTGCGTTATACCCTGTAATAAGATTATGTGTCACAAATCACCAACACCAATTTCAGTGGAATGCACCATTCTGTGTCTGTTAATGAGTCAATTGACATGTTACTCTCATGGATTAACAATGATTATCACTCTAATTTGTCAGTATCTATATGGGCTGCATTGATCCTGTGAAACTTGAAAGACTTCAAAAAATTAACAAACTAACAAAACATAGCAAAATTGAAGAACCAAATTTAAAGAAAGATGAAGAAGAAAATATAAACAAAACATCAAGAAAGCTCTTTAAAAAAAATTACTTTTTGAGAATCCCACTGAAGTGCCTTCGCAAGCAATACCCAGAAAATAAACTTCATTAAAGTTGAGGTCTTGTCTGCAAAGATTGGCACTAGTTTTGCAACCCAGCTTCATTCCATGCCAGGATAAAACTTAAAGCTCAGAAACAAGAGTATGACCAACTTAGCCAAGCTAACTTTGAAATAAACATAAATACCCAGACATTACTGGCTACAATACACATTATGCCTTTCTTAAAATACAAGCATAAATTTCTGAAGGAGTGGGTGGCTTTCCTATCATGATGACTCTCAAGTTAATAGTTGAGCGAAACATTTCTGCAACTGGCTTCTTTCAAGGATTCATCAAGGATCTGGGTCTGAACTTTCAACCCTCAACCCACAAATATATCAAGAGCACTACCAGGTCACACCACATCACCTCATTTCCCCTTGGTGACATAGGTGTTGCAGTCCAGCCAGTAAGCTTTGCCAACAAAGTTGGCTTTCCCCAGATATAGGGCAGAAGAGACTGTATATACCTCGCATTGAGAGTGTCACATTATAATGCAGTTGACTTCAGAAAAAGAAAAGGATTCCATGGCATCAATGTATAAGTCACTTATGATCAAGAGCACAACAATTTCAAAGTCTGGACTGGCATTCTGGCAGTTCCTATACTCCCGCTTCATGTCAAGGTCTGGATTCCTTTGAAGGATGGATGCTAAGAAACAAGGGCCACTTCTGCCACAGCTGATTACTGTATAAGAAACCACATATCTGAAGTCGGGTGTAGATACAATGCTGCCCATTCTTAAACCAGGCCAAGATGGAGCAGGTGATACTTCTGCTGAAAATGAGGGCCAAATGTTTGGTTCAATCTGAGGAATAGGGGCCTAGGATACACCCTAGCAAGCAAGTAACAACACATAATACTAACAAATTGTGCACTGCACAACTGGAGCAGGCAAAGAGAGAAAGTGATGGATGCTGAAGAGCTGGGAGAGTGGATGCAATCTTTCAAGGAGGACAGTGAGGATATTAAGCAGGAGGAACATCACATTCAGCATGATCGATCAGTGCAGTGTCAAGAATTAACAAGCCACATGAGATATAATTAATATCTCATTCCAGTAGAAGTGAGCTGGGTGTAGTGATCACTCAT
Source organism: Chiloscyllium punctatum (assembly GCF_047496795.1). Lineage (NCBI taxonomy): Eukaryota > Metazoa > Chordata > Chondrichthyes > Orectolobiformes > Hemiscylliidae > Chiloscyllium > Chiloscyllium punctatum. Next base: position 43,117,098 of record NC_092777.1, on the reverse strand, counting down.
TGACTGTAAACAAGTTACTGCTCAAAAGGCAACCAGTCCCTATTTGTTACCTAAAGTAAATGCAGCTTTTGTTGCTTTTTCCCTTCACTTTTTTGTTATTGCTGAATAAAATTGAATGTTTTCAACTATTTGAAGGCTTTCCGGTGTGTGATGCTTTCACATTGACCAATGAGAAGACGTTAGGCTACAACGGTTTTGGGGAGAGAAGAGCAATCCCTGAGATAAGGTTCTAAGATGGGATGAGGCTAAAGATGGATAACCTCTGTGGCTCAGTTGTTAGATAGCAATAATATATGAACGTGTACTTGTATTTGCAACAAAGTGCCAGTCCTGCCACCCACGTGCCCTTAGCATTTTTCTTTGGTTCCTTTCCCACAACCTGCATGGTGAAGAGCAACTCTGGCTGGCAGCACTTAACCTACTGCAAAGCTGAGCTGTTCCTTGGTATCAGGAACTCTGAGATGTCCTAGCAGTGGCTTACTGCTGGTAAGAGGGTAATAGGCATGAGCAGGATGCCATAGGGCAATGCTAATGACAAAGAATACTGTGAGAAAACATGGGCTCACAAAGAAAAATCCTCCATGAAATTTGTCAAAATTGACATTGAGACAATTTCTGATGAGATGTAGCCATTTTGGGTAGTTTCTTAAAATTCTCTTCAGGTCTTTGTAATTTTTCATTACAATGCTTCTATTATAGAATACAGATTATAAAATTGCAAATTGTTGTGAATTGAGAACAAATCTGGTGAGAGACTTATTCAGCTTGGTAGCAAGAATAGAAAGGCAGAATTTATTTTAAGATTTAGCTATGATCTTGTTGAATGATCAAGCAGGTTTGATGGGCTGAATGTCCTTCTCCTGCTCCTATTTCAGAAACACTGATCTTATATATTTAAAAATGTGTGAAACTTGCCAATGTTGCTGCTCAGAGATGCTTGGGCCTGCTTCTATAAGGAACACAAAGTAGGTTGTATGCAGGTACAGCAAGCAATTATGAAGTGAAACAGCATGTTGGCTGTGCTGATTGTAACAAAACCAGCCAGGTGAACCTCATAGAATATGAGTTCCCTTATTGGACCAGGTTCACAGCCCCAATCAGGGATCTCTGGCTGACAGATATAAACAGGAGTGTCAGAGGTTTTGTTTTCTCGAGAACGGCTGTGAAGAAGCTGGACCAATGTCAAGTACTTTGTACATGTAAATAAAGGTGACTTGGTGACAAGATACCAGCATCTGTAGAATTATTTCAATGACCTTTATTGTAAGAATAATTGGGTGCAAAAATAATTAAACTTTGGTGAGGCTATGTTGAGTTTTGGTTTCCATATTTTAGCAAGGATAATACAGTGAAGGTCACTGAATGGACTCTTACTCTCTCATCCTACAACAACTCTCTTGTCCTAAGTAAATTGGGATAAACATTATGAGAGGTGGTCTCATTGAACCACAGAAGATTCTGATGAAACTTGATTGGAAAGTCTCTGAAAGGTTGTTTCCTCTCAGACACAGGGACAGAGTCTCCAGATAAGAGACAAATCTTTTCAGTGCGAGATTAGGATAAATTACTTTACTCATAGGTTTTGAATCTTTGGAACTCTGTATTCCAGAGCATTGTGAATGTTCTATAGTTAAACATTATTAAAATGGGATGGGCATATTTTTGCCCTCTATTGGAATTCAGAATTATGTGAAACACCTGTGGGGGAATGGCATTAAAGTCGATGACAGAAAGGTTGAAGGGCTGTAGAGTCTATTCCTGCTCCTGCAGGCACTTCCTCGTCCAGTTGAGATGAGAAACCTGAATTTATGTTTTCCTGATTCACATTGACAAGCCTGAACAACATCAGTTGCTGATTTGGTCTCACATCTTTTTCACGCTAGAATTTTGTTTGTGCTCCAAAGTAACTACACACATCACCATTTCAGTAACATCAGGGAAACAAAACTTTGAAATCTAGGGAAAATAGGAGGAGAGTGCCACTTGTAGCTTGGATCAAAAGACAGTCTAGACTTCAGTTATCTGAATCTCAATGTACTCTTGCCTTCCATCCGAGAGCATGGATTACATCGAAATTCTCACTAACATGAAACCCAGAGGCTTCAATCAATATTTTTGAGTCTGTAAAGTGAAAGGCAAATCCTGAAAGCAAGCCAAGATTCCCTGCAACCTCACAATGTAAAGAAACTATCTATATATAGCCTCAAATAAGATAATATATGAATTGAGGGAGAGCAGTCCTGCATGTACCATCAGTTCAGCATGACTGTGGCTAAAAGAATTCAACAGGGCTTGAAGCTTTTCTTTTGACCTCTTAACAAAGGCGTCCTTTCAGCTGCCCACATCAAAGAAAACCCTTGACTGCTACTTGCCTTAACTGCTGAGGGGATTAAAATTAAAGTGTATTTAACTGAACTGTAAGAATACTGCAAGAGAAAAGTACTGAGATTCTGGAAATCTGAAAATAAAACAGCAAATGCATAAATAATTCGGAGTTCTTGCCCATTTGGAGAGAGAGAGAGAAGCAGAATTAAAGTTAAAAGTTGATGACCATCAGAATACTTCTGGTTTCTACAGTGCCAGGTAATACCTTCAATATGATTTTTCAAGTTATGTAAAGGACCTGAATAAATACATTTATTACATAATGTCATAACCTTGAGCCATTGAGAAATGTTTTGAAATAATCATAAAAATGTTCAGGTATCTGTGCAAATTCTTGGGGTCTCAATATTCATTTGTTGGTCAGCACACATTTCCATTCCTGAATGATTTAGACCTCTCATAGACTCAAGTTGTCTTCAGTGGTTCATGCCATAATGTAATGTGAGACCTAAGATATTACACTGCATCATACCATAACTAAAGTCAGACAATACTGAAGTGTTTTGCACACCAGCTGTATGAGACTAAGAAAAAAACATTTTTATTTCTTGCCCAGCTTAAGGAGCCAGTTTACAGACTGTCTGTGAATTTAATCTATATCAAAGCAGAGCATTTCCAAATTCCAATTATACAATCAGTAGAAAGGTAATATATTGCATATTTCTTGGGTTACTTTTGAAAGTCTTAAATTGACTCCTTCAATGTGCAGGGAGGAAAAAGTGAGGACTACAGATGCTGGAGATCAGAGTTGAGAGTGTGGTGCTGGAAAAGCACAGCAGGTCAGGCAGCATCTGAGGAACAGGAGAATCGACGTTTCGGACAAAAGCCCTTCATCAGACTTATGAAGGGCTGATGAAGGGCTTATGCCTGAAACGTCGATCCTCCTGCTCCTCAGATGCTGCCTGACCTGCAGTGCTTTTCCAGCGCCACACTCTCGAGTCCTTCAATGTGCAATTAAGATCTTTTGACATCCATAGATTCTGCTGTGTATTTAAATGAGAAAAGCTTTACATTCACATGAAAGCATAGCAATGACTGACTTGATGTTCAATTTAAAAGGAAAATGTAAGTTTTATATTTATCAACACAGTTCTCTGTTCCTGTCAGTAGAAGTGATTATATTTTGAATGTGAGAGTAACATTTGATCTCTTCATTGCCCTTTGACCCAGTGGTAAGGAAAGCCATTGGGCATTCCATACTTTTCACACTACAGAGCTTCTGCACTCAATATTGTCTATTGAACAGAGAAGAATACCTATTGAAATTCTGTCTGTTCATTAAATTAACTATGCTGCTTTCCTGGCTAGTTTTGGGGAATATAAATGACAGAGGAAATCCATTCTATACAATGTTCTCTATCAAGTACAATTTAGCAATTATCCTCGATAGACATGGCAAACTATTTAAAAGTGGAAAGTTTGCATTTATCCTAAATAATCACAGGTAGATAGGATAGTGAAGAAGGTGTTTGGTATGCTTTTCTTTATTGGTCAGAGCATTGAGTACAGCAGTTGGGATGTCATGTTGCGACCGTACAGCACATTGGTGAGGCTACTTTTGGAATATTGCGTGCAATTCTGGTCTCCTTTCTATCAGAAGGATGTTGTGAAACTTGAAATGTTTCAGAAAAGATTCACAAGATGTTGCCAGGGTTGGAGGCTTTGAGCCATAGGGAGAGGCTGAATAGGCTGGGGCTGTTTTCTGTTGAGTGTTGGAGGCTGAGGGGTGACCTTATAGAGGTTTATAAAATCATGAGAGATATGGATAGGGTAAATAGACAACATCTTTTCCCGGTGATGGGTGAGTCCAGAATTAGAAGGCATAGGTTTAAGGTGAGAGGGGAAAGATATAAAAGGGACCTAAGGGGCAACTTTTTCACACAGAGGGTGGTGCATGTATGGAATGAGCTGCCAGAGGAAGTGGTGGAGGCTGGTACAGTTACAGCATTTGAAAGGCATCTGGATGGGGAAATGAATAGGAAGAGTTCAGAGGGATATGGGACAAGTGCTGGCAAATGGGACTCAACTAGGTTGGGAAATCTGTTCAGCATGGATGAGTTGGATTGAAGAGTAAATGTCTGTGCTGTTAATCTCTATTACTCTAATAGTTTGAAGGGGTATTGTTTAATTGAATAGATTTGCATTTCAAACTAATTCTGTGAAAAGATTATCGTGTTCTACTTTCATACATTGCGTGGTTAAGAACTCAACATATTAATACAATGTTGCTAAAACAAAAAAAAATCTTACTTTAAAAATACACTCATTTGATTTTCAATGAGAAATTAACAGCATGTTTAGAAGTGCTGGCCCAATTCTTTCCAGCATTAGCCTTCTTCATTTCAATTGGATTGCAGAAATTCCAGTATCAGGCACAATGACATTGACTTCTCCAAGGTAACATAAAATCTGCAGCAATCCCTCCATGGTTTCCACCTTCCTTATTACTGTAACCTTCTGTCTGTCACATTCCTGCATGATCTCTGCAGAACTCCTGTGCTGTATTTCCAAGTTTAAACCTTCATCATTGATGGTAATTCCTTAAGCTACCAGGGTTCTAGGTTTCTCAATTCCTCCACTGAACATATTAGTCTACCCCTCTCTCCCTTTCACACACACTCTCTCCCTGCCTCCTCTGTTAATATACTCTTTAAACCTACCTCTTTGATGAACATTTTGGTCACCTATATTAATATTTTGAATGTAACCTGGAGTCAATGTTTCTTTGAAAATGCACTTGTGGAGCTCCTTTCCATATTTTAGTAGTACAATTGCAACATTTAAAAGGCATCTGGATGGGTATATGAATAGGAAGGGTTTGGAGGGATATGGGCCGGGTGCTGGCAAGTTAGACTGGATTAGGTTGGCATATCTGGCCGGGATCATGGACGACTTGGACTGAAGGGTCTATTTCCGTGCTGGACATCTCTATGACTCTATGAGTCTGCTAATTCTCAGCAGGCAACAACCAGTTCTTCAGTTCTGTCTATTCCTCTATAAGTGTATTAAACAGCTGCCATATGTTAACTTCCTTCCAGTTAGTAAACTTTCCAGGTCAAAGGTTGCTAGTGAAATAATTCTACAGAGGCTGATACCCCATTGTGAAGTCATCCTTTATTTACACATGGATGGTCCTTGAAACACATGGGTAGAACACATTCTCTCGGAGCCAGCTCTCTCTCCTGTTAGTGTTTGTCAGCCTACGTCCCCTGATTGGGACTGTAAACCTTGTCCAGTCAGGGAACTCATTCTATGAGGTCCACCTGGCTGACCTCATTACAATCACTCCAGCTAGGTCGTGTAAACCAGTATTTCTTATTATTGTGAAATTCCAGTTGACCCATGTCCGCGTAATATAAATGAAATCATTGTAGCATTACTGCTTCTGACTTAAATCCAAGAAAGTAGTTCACCACCATCTTCTCAAGGGCACTAGGGATGGGCAATAAGTGTTGGCCCAGTCAGCAACACTCACATCCCATGAAAAAATTCTTTAAAAAAACACAAATGGTACAAGCAATAAATATAAATGCAGGAAACACAGCACCTGACCTACAGACACAAAACAGGAATGTAATAATGGCCAGAAAATCTGTTTTTTTTTGTAATATTGGTCTTGATTAAATCATTCTGTCATGTAAGTTGCATGAATTTCATTGTAGATTTGTATTAACTCAACATTCCAAAGAGAAGGTGAAAATGTCATAGTGAGTCAGAGGAAACATCAAATGCTAACTCATCTCCTTACCTGTACACAAAAGAAAATCATGGCTCTAGTGCAAAATTCTCCTGCCCAGTGGGGGTAAGCAAGGAGGCAGGAGGCCTGGAAAATTAGATAGGTTAAAATGGTAATGATACCCAATATGCCTCTTTTGAAATAAATTCTGGGCAAGAAGTCTCATAGGCAACCTTCTTGGCCCTCCTCCGTTTAAGATTTCAATGGACAATAAACCATTACATACGGATTTGTTCCCGCTTGGGCTATAATTTTCTCAGCTCCAGACAAGACAAATAAAAGGCAACTCATGTGACAGATAAACCTGTGCAGGCTGCATGTCAGTTTCAGGGGGTCGTTAATCTGCAATAATAGACATGGGGAAGGGATGTAGCTCCTGATGGCTACCTTTCTGCCTTGGATTTGACCCGCATGTAGTCCACTCTCCATAGCCCCCACACTGCAAGAACCCCCAAAACACCTCCCTCTGCCTTTGTGTAATTCCAACATCCTTGAGTCCATGGAGTGTCACAGTCCCTCTGTACTGCTGCCAAATGCTGGATCTGTTGCTGGTTGTACATTTGCAGAAACACCCACGTCCTGATAATAGCTGCCACCAATCTTCCTTTCTATTCTTATTAAATAAATACACAACAATGGTTTTGACTACTCCTGTAACAAAAAGCCAAGTGATCAATGAAAACCTACAAAGGAAACCTACTGAAATTAAAATGTCATTTATGGGAATGAAGATGCATCCCAGCCTCTGTGGGGCCCATCTTTCATGAAGGCCAACACTATGCCAGTGGACTCCACTTGTTCTCCTTCTAGGTGGATGGGGGTAAAGTGGTTGATGTGATGTATATGGATTTCAGTAAGGCATTTGATAAGGTTCCCCACAGTTGGCCAATGCAGAAAATATGGAGGCATGGGATTGAGGGTGATTTAGCGGTTTGGATCAGAAATTAGCTAGCTGAAAGAAGACAAAGGGTGGTGGTTGATGGGAAATGTTCATCCTGGAGTTCAGTTACTAGTAGTGTACCGTAAGGATCTATTTTGGGGCCACTGCTGTTTGTCTTTTTTATAAATAAATAGATAAGGGCATAGAAGGATGGGTTAGTAAATTTGTGGATGACATTAAAGTTGGTGGAGTTGTGGACAGTGCGGAAAGATGTTGCAAGTTATGGAGGTACCTAGATAAGCTGCAGAGCTGGGCTGAGAGGTGGCAAATGGAGTTTAATGGCAGTGCATAAAGAAGTTGCATCAAGACTGGAGGTGGTTCACTTTGGAAGGAGTAACAGGAATATTGGACTAATGGTAAGATTCTTGGTAGTGTAGATCTGCAGAGAGATCTCACTGTCTGTGTGCATAGTTCCCAGCCAGGTTGATAGGGTTGTTCAGAAAGCATACAGTGTGTTAGGTTTAATTGGTAGAGGGATTGGGTTTTGGAGCCACGAAGTGATGTCGCAGCTGAACAAAACTCTGGTGCGGCCGCACTTGGAGTATCGCATATAGTTCTAGTTGGCGCAATGTAGGAAGGATGTGGAAGCATTGGAAAGGGTGCAGAGGAGATTTACCAGGATGTTTCTGGTATGGAGGGAGGGACTTAAGGCTGTTTTCGTGAGAGAGAAGAAGGTTAAGAGGTGACTTAATAGAGACATACATGATGATCAGAGGATTAGACAGGGTGGACAGTGAGAGCCTTTTTCCTTGGATGTTGATGGCTAGCATGAAGGGGCACAGCTTTAAATTGAGGGATGATAGTTATAGGACTGACGTCAGAGATAGCTTCTTTACTCAGAGTAGTAATGGCATGGAATGCCCTCCTTGCAACAGTAGTAGACTTGCCAACTTTAAGGGCATTTAAATGGTCATTGGATAAATATATGGATAATAATGGAAGAGTGTAGGTTACATGGGCTTCAGATTGGTTTTACAGGTTGGCACAAGTCAAGAGTATTATGGAATACTCCCCACATGCCTGGATGGATGCAGACTGTAATGTGCTGTAATGTTCTATGTTCTATGGACACATGAACATGAATGTAACCTCAGAAGAGGGGCAGTGAGTGTTTTGATCTCCTATATGGCGCACTGCCTGGACCTTATGGTGGTACTGGATGTAAGGGCCTTTTAGGTTGATGGTGGCAGATAATGAACCACCGGTGGGCTTTAACAAGAAGATACACATTCCTTCATGACAAGGATTACTTTATGCATGATAGCAATAGGTACAGGCTACGTCAGTTAGTTGGGCATAATTGCTAAGACAAACAGGAGCCAAGAATGACACTTTTGACCCCTTTGGGATCTCCTCAATTCCCCATGCTAGAGTGTGGCAAATCAGATTGGCCAGTAGTTCCAGGAATGCAGACTACAAAGGTTGTAGGCAGACCTCAGAATTGTGTGTTGTGAATTCCAAAGGAAGGTCAATCCAGGGGCTTTGTTCAATATTGTATTATGGCACAGGCAGCATAAAATCGGGGCCCATTAAACTTTTAGAATCATAGAATCCCTATAGTGCAGAAAGAGGCCATTGAGCCCATCAAGTCTGCAGCGACCCTCTGAAGAGCATCCCTCCCTATCCCCATAAACATACATTTACATTCCAAATCCACCTACCCTGCACATCTCTGGAATGTGGGAGGAAACCAGAGTACCTGGTGGGACTCCAAACAGTCACGGAGAGAATGTGCAAACTGCAGACTGAGAGTCACACAAGGCTGGAATTGAAGCAGGGCCCCTGGCACTGTGAGGCAGCAGTGCTAACTATCATGTCGCCCATTTAACAACCTAACTTGACCCTTCAGTATTCAGGTATGGTGGCTAGCTGTCAATGTTTTTACCTGCTGACTCTCTGCATCACTGGGGGTGAGCTCAGGTGAGTGGGAAGGTCATGAACCAGCCACCCTCCCTACATTACATTTGCTGCAGCCCAAGACAAAGCCCATAGGGCCATGGAATATCCAGCCCACTGCTTTTAACTACAAAATGGAGGCTTCAAAGTAAAATTATTTCTCTAATTCATCCTCTTTTGCTCGCATTGCTCATAGATGCCATTCTTTCTGGACCAGAGAGAAACTCTCAGGTCCGCAAACGCCATCACGTTAACATCATAAAATAACCTTTATCCATCTGTGGTCTGCACTGTTTATTTATACATGATGCTGACACAAAACCTGGTTAACCATGAAGTGTAAATGGAAAAACAGTACTTGAAGGGTATAACTTGTTTGGTATAAATTAGACATTAAGGAAAGGAGCTGCATTATTTATAAAGGAAAACAAGGATGCAGGCAAAAAGACCTCAGGGAAACTTAATCACTTTAGCTACTGTTAAATGATGGAAACAAAGAGAAATTCTGCTGTGACTGCCATAGGACTTCAGGATAAACAATTGATATCGATCAGATATTTTACAGATAAATAAGAAAAGCATCCAGCAAAGAAAATGTCTGTTTTGGAAGTTGCTAACTGTCCAAATATAGAAGGAGATGCTTAATAAAGAAAGTCAGGAATTTCTATATGTGAGCGAGGACTGTGATATGATTCAACGTATTAGGGAGGGAGCAGAAAGTATTGTAATCCAATTAGTGCCTGATACCAAGAGCATCTACTGAGAGAGGAGGGGGTGGGGGGAGAAATCTATGAATCATGAAATCAGAGAGTTCAAATGTTCTTACTGGAGAAAGAAAGATAATTAAGGCAATGTACACAGTGTTAGGAGAAACCAGGCAGAGCTAAGAGAGCCATTGAGTGGTAGCTATAAGAAATAGACTCAAAAACATATTCTCCTTGTTGCCTTAAAATTCATTTGTGATTCAACATTCACCTCCACCAATGTCCATTCACTCAAAACAGGAGGTCCTTATCATTCACAGCGTAACTGTAGACAGATGTGCTGACATCCTGACTTAGAATAAGAGTTGGTTCATGGGTGATGCTAAGTTGCCACTCACCATACCTTGGTGATACAGTGTACCATTCAAATTACCATGGTGCTTATGCTATCAATTTAACCCGAGGTCTCTTCTTATTACTCCTCAGCCACCATTGTCTTTAACAACACCTTCCGTTCTACCCTCTCACAGAGGGAGTCAGAAAAATGATCTGCTTTAAACCAGTTCAGAGCAGAAGGATGAAAATCATGGCCAATGCTTAATGCCAAAATTTACCTGGGAGTTGGACAGGCAGCAGATCAATCATCTGCCTGGAATGAATGTGCACCGAGTTTGAAGGAAGAGTGATTGAGAAAAGCAACAGTGACTTCACAGCAGAGTCTTAAGTTCATTAGTCAATGAGTATCTACCATGAGGTAGATCATTTACAGCTGCACAAATAGTTGGATTACAGACAAAATAAAGACAAACTAAGGGGGGAAAATAAGAGTGGAAAGACAAAAATGGTAGGAGATATGATTGTTAAAGGAACAGTCAGGAGTTTCTATCGCTGTAACTGAGAGGCCAGGATAGTTCTGAGGAAAGGTCACTTGATCCAAAACCTTAACTCTGATTGCTTCCCGCAGATGCTGCCAGACCTGCTGAGCTTTTCCAGCAATTTCTGTTTTCATTTATGATTTACAGAACCTGCAGTTCTTTGGGTTTTTATATGGTATGTTGCCTCCCTGGTGCCAGGATCAAGATGTGAATGAGTGTTTTAGGGCATTCTGTTTGGGGTGGGAGTGGTGAACAGCCAGAATTTGTGGTTCACGTTGGCAAAAACTAAATATATAGGTGGAAAGGGGGATGAAGTCCTGAAAGAAAAATTTAGGGGGTTAGAGAAGAGGTTGAAAAGCAAGACTTCCAAAGCAGTAGTCACAGGATCATTGCTAGTGTGAGTAAGTGTAGAAATAAGAAAATATTTGGTTTGTGGACATGGTGGAGGACAAAAGGTTTTGGGATTAAAATCTTCATAGCTAGTGCTGTTGGGGAGGGTACAAACTCGGAATAAAAGCAAAGCTAGTATTGAACTGTCAATAGTGAAAGACAATAGAAACAGATGCCAACATCAAACAGTGTCAAAATAAGGAATAACTTTAGACAGATAATTTCAAAGATACTTTATCTTTATGCATGTAGCATTCACTATAAGGTAGATAAATTGATGCACAAATAAAAGTCAATGGGCATGATCCAATTGCCATTATGGAGATGTGGCTGCAGGGAAAGCCTTTATGGGAAGTGATTATTTAAGGATATTAAACATTTAGGAAGGACTGGCAGAAAGCAAGAGTAGGTGGAATAATGCTGTCAAAAGGGACAGGATCGTCACATTAGAGAAAAAGAATCTTAGATCAGAACAAAATGTAAAATCTGTTTAGGTGGAGCTAAACAAAAGTGAGAGGAAGCAAATATTGATCAGAGTTGCTTAAAGCACAAAAAAGTAATGGTATTATAGGGACCTATAAAGATCAGAAAAATTAAAGATAACATAACAAGGGTATGGCAGTAATCAAGGTTGACTTCAATCTACATACAGGATATCATTGAACTATAAAAAGGAGGCCATATTTGACAAACCTTTTGGAACTTTTTGAGGATTTTACTAATGCAGTATATAAGGGGAAACGGGGAATGTGATATGTTTAGATTTTAAGAAGTCTTTGGCTTAGGTACCAACAGAAAGTTAGTCAACAAAATGAAAGCATATGGGATAAGATTATAATACACTGGCACAGATTCGGTGTTCCTTAGGAAGGAAAACAGAGTGTCAGAATAAATGGGTCATGCTTCAACTGGCAGATTATGACCAGTGGGGTTACCACAAGGATCAGTGCTTGGCTCCCAGCTGTTCACAGTCTTTTATCAATGGTTTGTCCATGGGACTGAAATATAACATGTACAAGATTGTGGAAGATATAAAGTTAGGTGGGAATGTGTGTTGTGAAGATTGTTGTGAAGCTTCAAAGGGATTAGGGCAGGCTGAGCGAACGAGCAAGAACAATGGCAGATGGAATTATAAAATGGATAAGTGTGAGGTTATCCCCTTTGGTAGGAGCAGAGGTGCAGTGTATTTCTTAAATGGAAAGGGATTAAACGATGTTGATGTCCAAAAGAACCTGAGAGACCTTGTTCGCAAGTTACTATAAGCTTACGTGCTAGTGCAACAACCAGTACAGAAGAATGATATATTGGCTTTTATCACAAAACAATTGGAACCAACGATATAGGAAGGAAAAAGGTTGAGATGCTGAAAGGAGATTACAGAGAGTTAGGCAGAAATTTAAAAAGGAGGTCCTCAAGGGTAGTAATATCTGGATTACTCCCAGTGCTATGTGCCAGTGAGGGCAGAAATAGGAGGATAGAGCATATGAATGCATGGCTGAGGAGCTGGTGTATGGGAGAAGGATTCACGTTTTTGGATCATTGGAATCTCTTTTGGGGTAGAAGTGACCTGTACAAGAAGGACGGATTGCACCTAAATTGGAAGGGGACTAATATACTGGCAGGGAAATTTGCTAGAACTGCTTGGGAGGATTTAAACTAGTAAGGTGGTGGGGGGAGAGGGGGGGGGGTTGTGGTGGAGGTGGTGGGACCCAGGGAGATAGTGAGGAAAGCGATCAATCTGAGACTGGTACACAGTTGAGAACAGAAGTGAATCAAACAGTCAGGGCAGGCAGGGACAAGGTAGGACTAATAAATTAAACTGCATTTATTTCAATGCAAGGGGCCTAACAGGGAAGGCAGATGAACTCAGGGCATGGTTAGAAACATGGGACTGGGATATCATTGCAATTACGGAAACATGGCTCAGGGATGGGCGGGACTGGCAGCTTAATGTTCCAGGATACAAATGCTACAGGAAGGATAGAAAGGGAGGCAAGAGAGGAGGGGGAGTGGGAGTTTTGATAAGGGATAGCATTACAGCTGTGCTGAGGGAGGATATTCCCGGAAATACATCCAGGGAAGTTATTTGGGTGGAACTGAGAAATACGAAAGGGATGATCACCTTATTGGGATTGTATTAGAGACCCCCTAATAGTCAGAGGGAAATTGAGAAACAAACTCGTAAGGAGATCTCAGCTATCTGTAAGAATAATAGGGTAGTTATGGTAGGGGATTTTAACTTTCCAAACATCGACTAGTACTGCCATAGTGTTAAAGTTTAGATGGAGAGGAATTTCTTAAGTGTGTACAAGACAATTTTCTGATTCAGTATGTGGATGTACCTACTAGAGAAGGTGCAAAACTTGACCTACTCTTGGGAAATAAGGCAGGGCAGGTGACTGAGGTGTCAGTGGGGGAGCACTTTGGCGCCAGCGACCATAATTCTATTAGATTTAAAATAGTGATTGAAAAGGATAGACCAGACCTAAAAGTTGAAATTCTAAACTGGAGAAAGGCCAATTTTGACGGTATTAGGCAAGAACTTTTGAAAGCTGATTGGAGGCAGATGTTCGCAGGTAAAGGAACGGCTTGAAAATGGGAAACCTTCAGAAATGAGTTAACAAGAATCCAGAGAAAGTATATTCCTGTCAGGGTGAAAGGAAATGCTGGATAACTAAAGAAATTGAGGGTTTGGTTAAGAAAAAGAAGGAAGCATATGTCAGGTTTAGACAGGATAGATCGAGTGAATCCTTAGAAGAGTATAAAGGAAGTAGGAGTGTACTTAAGAGGGAAATCAGGAGGGCAAAAAGGGGACATGAGATAGCTTGGCAAATAGAATTAAGGAGAATCCAAAGGGTTTTTATAAATATATTAAGGACAAAAGGGTAACGAGGGAGAGAATAGGGCCCCTCAAAGATCAACAAGGCAGACTTTGTGTTGAGCCACAGAAATTAGGGGAGATACTAAATGAATATTTTGCATCAGTATTTACTGTGGAAAAGGATATGGAAGACATAGACTGTAGAGAAATAGATGGTGACATCTTGCAAAATGTTCAGATTACAGAGGAGGAAGTGCTGGATGTCTTGAAACAGTTAAAGGTGGATAAATCCCCAGGACCTGATCAAGTGTACCCGAGAACTCCGTGGGAAGCTAGAGAAGTGATTGCTGGGCTTCTTGCTGTGATATTTGTATCATCGATAGTCACAGGTGAGGTGCCAAAAGACTGGAGGTTGGCAAACGTGGTGCCACTGTTTAAGAAGGGTGGTAAAGACAAGCCAGGGAACTATAGACCGGTGAGCCTGACCTCAGTGGTGGGCAAGTTGTTGGAGGGAATCCTGAGGGACAGGATATACATGTATTTGGAAAGGCAAGAACTGATTAGGGATAGTCAACATGGCTTTGTGCGTGGGAAATCATGTCTCACAAACTTGATTGAAGTTTTTGAAGAAGTAACAAAGAAGATTGATGAAGACAGAGCAGTAGATGTGATCTATATGGACTTCAGTAAGGCATTCGACAAGGTTCCCCATGTGAGACTGATTAGCAAGGTTAGATCTCATGGAATACAGGGAGAACTAGCCATTTGGAAACAGAACTGGGTCAAAGGTAGAAGACAGAGGGTGGTGGTGGAGGGTTGTTTTTCAGACTGGAGGCCTGTGACCAGTGGAGTGCCATAAGGATCGGTACTGGGTCCTCTACTTTTTGTCATTTACATAAATGATTTGGATGCAAGCATAAGAGTTACAATTAGTAAGTTTGCAGATGACACCAAAATTGGAGGTGTAGTGGACAGTGAAGGGGGTTACCTCAGATTACAACAGGATCTGGACCAGATGGGCCAATGGGCTGAGGAGTGGCAGATGGAGTTTGATTCAGATAAATGTGAGGTGCTGCATTTTGGGAAAGCAAATCTTAGCAGGACTTATACACCTGATTATAATGTCCTAGGGAGTGTTGCTGAACAAAGAGACCTTGGAGTGCAGGTTCATAGCTCCTTGAAAGTGAAGATAGGATAGTGAAGAAGGCGTTTGGTATGCTTTCCTTTATTGATCAGGGTATTGAGTACAGGAGTATAGTCCTGTTGTGGCTGTACAGGACATTGGTTATGCCACTGTTGGAATATTGCGTGCAATTCTGGTCTCCTTCCTATCGGAAAGATGTTGTGAAACTTGAAAGGGTTCAGAAAAGATTACAAGGATGTTGCCAGGGTTGGAGGATTTGAGCTACAGGGATAGGCTGAACAGGCTGGGGCTGTTTTCCTTGGAGCGTCGGAGGCTGAGGGGTGACCTTATAGAGGTTGACAAAATTATGAGGGGCATGGATAGGGTAGATAGGCAAAGTCTTTTCCCTGGGATCGGGGAGTCCAGAACGAGAGGGCATAGGTTTAGGGTGAGAGGGGAAAGATATAAAAGAGACCTAAGGGGCAAATGTTTCACACAGAGGGTGGTACGTGTATGAAATGAGCTGCAAGAGGATGTGGTGGAGGCTGGTACAGTTACAACATTTAAGAGGCATTTGGATGGGTATATGAATAGGAAGGGTTTGGAGGGATATGGGCTGGGTGCTGGCAGGTGGGACTAGATTGGCTTGGGATATCTGGTCGGTGTGGACAGGTTGGACCGAAGGGTCTGTTTCCATACTGTAAATCTCTATGACTCTATGAGTGCAAGAGTAAAGATGTTGTGCTACAATTGCAAAGCCTTTATGATACTGGATAAAGAGGAAAGTTCTGTCAGAGTTAATGGTGAGGAGTGCATTAAGCACTCTCCAATGCGGTGGTGTCATATGAATTCAGACAGGAGTACTGTTTTATACATCAGAGAAAAAAGACCAAACATCACGACATCCCTCATCGTCTCAGGAACAATGACCATCACCCCTCTGTCACTTACCTCCTATTAGAGACAAGAGCCTCTTTTTATAAGCCTACCAAGTATTTTTCCTCTGCTACATTAAACCAACCCCAAGTCCTGAAGATCACTAACTGTAGTAGGTATCATTTCATCTTACAACTAGACAGCAGGTGGTGGAGGTCTGATGAATCTTTGGACATCTCTTAAAGAGGGCTATGCTGGTAACATACAGAGCTGAAGGAGCTAATCTTTAAAGTTCTCTGCAGAAACCTGTGGAGACATTGTACAAGTCAGAAGCTATGGTCAATTATTAAAAGTATTTCAGACCTGGTAAGAGAAGTGCAAGTGTGTGTGACTCCAAACAACTCCACACAAATGGATGATGATTTGTCAGAGTGATTCCGAATTGGGGCTCAGCCAGAGAGCTCGCAGACATTATGGTGGCACATTGGCTCAGTGGTAAGCACTGCTGCCTCACAGCGCCAGGGACCTGGGGTTCAATTCCAGCCTCGCGTGACTGTATGTGTGGAGTTTGCACATTCACCCTGTGTCTGCAAGGGTTTCCTCCAGGTGTTCTGGTTTCCTCCCACAATCCAAAGATGTGCAGTCAGGTGAAATGGCCATGCTAAATTTGCCCATGGTGTTAGGTGCATTAGTCAGGGGTAAATATACGGTAGGGGAATGGGTCTGGTGGGTTACTCTATGGAGGGTCGGTGTGGACTTGTTGGATGAAATGTCCTGTTTCTATACTGTCGGGATTCTAATCTAAATCTAATCTAAATCTAATTAGAAGCTCTGTGAATAAAGTTTAAATCTCTGTTGGGCAAGCAAAGCCCTAAAAATAGTGCACTTACAGACTGGAAACATTTGAAGGAAACAGATAGACACAACAGGGCACAGTTACAATAAGGGAAATAAAGGGCTACAAAAGCAATTTAATATTAGGAGGCAGACTGATGGATATCACAAAGTCAGAACTAATGCAATATTGCAGCAGTCGGGGAATTGGGGGAAAAATCCATTCTTTAAAACTGCGGTAAATGAGGGAAGAATTTATTAAACTGTGGACAGCAGAGCTCATCTAGAGAAAAAACAGTAAAGCAATGGAAATTATCAGAACTTCCATGGACACCATGAATCATTTAGAGAAATTTGTTAAAAGAATGGGATTTGTCTAGCAGAGTAGTAAAGAGATGGGTTCATTCAGTACAGCAACTAAGAGATTGGGAATCGCTATTGGAACTGCCATTAAGGAAACAGGGATCATTTGTCAAGGCCATGATCAGCAGGATTCATCTTAAGAAACTCTAGAAAAGATGGGAGTCATGCAGAAACTGGAAAAAGGTCAGAATTTTCCATTTTGTCAATAAAAGAATGGGAAAAACTTCCAGTACAGCTATATGAAGGAGCAGGATTGGTGTACTGCTGAATTAAAAACATTGAAAATAAGGAAAATAAATAATCACACTAACACTTGAGTTAGCTAAGTCATATAATGCAATCTTTGGTGCACAGTTTCAAATTACTTTCAGACCTTTCCTTAAAAACAGAACTGAAAATGAAAATCAAATTTTGCTCCACTTTAGAATCTAAACTTCCATCTAAAGGTGAAATCACAATAATATAAGAAAGGCCAAGGGGAGGTAGCTGACCCAGAACTGGAATGTGGCAATCAAATCACTTTCAAATTTAAAAATCCTGACTTTCCTGCAGCAACATTAAATTACTAGCCCATCCCATGCCAGTGTGGCTTATCACCATTACAATTTCTAATGCGTAGAAAACTAAAGACTGAGCTCTCTCGCCGATCAAAGAAGGTGTCTATCAAAGAAAGCCACAGGTTTTTAAACAGTGTTTAAAAAGAACCCATCTTACCCTAGGTCACATGCCATAATAAACATCACCGTGCCACACAGTTGACACGTTTGGGACAAGGACAACAAGAATTGGATGTGGGAGATCTTTAAAGAAAAGTTAGCTTAGTCAAGGGGTTGCAGACCAGTAGTGATCGCATATTGTACACAAATTTAATGGTATTGCAGGAATGTCATCTCACTGTAGATCAGCTGAGATGGGGTAGTGATAAATGCAATTATGTTCATAAATATTCATAATGGAAAAAGTTTGTATCAGGGTGTAAAGCTCTAAATTTGTTAATGCTGATGTAATGCTGATCAAGTAACTTGCTTTGTCCTCGATAATGTCAAGCTTCTTCAATGTTATCAGAGCTGCATTCATCTCAGCAACGGGGAAGTATTTATTTACGCACCACGCAAAATGGTGATATCATTTGGAGTTGGGCAGAGAACAGCTTTGGATCTCAAAGGAGAAAAAAATTAACATTGCAGTCTCTCTCATGTTCTCAGTAAGAATTTGTTTTATTTTTTAAAAATTTTATTGAAAAAGAGATTTTTTAATATTACAATAGAGCAACAACACAACTCAAAAAAATGCCAACTTAACAAGATTACACCCATGTGCATATACATACAAAACAACAAAGTAAATAAATGCATTGATGAATACACATTCATATATTCGTAATTCTTCCTGTCAGGATATTAGATTTAGTAGACAACATCATCATGGCTATATAAAAGCCAGATATGTCTGTATCTAGGTAGTCCAAAAACGGCTGACATATCATATAAAAATCCTCAGTTTTTTGGTGCGCCATACTCATGAGAAAGTCTAAAGGAATATGCTCCAAGACTAGCTTACACCCACCTGACAGACCCGGGAAGTTTTCAGACACCCAGCACAACAGAATATTTTTCCTAGCGCAAAAAGTAAGGATATTAAAAAGTTTTTCCCATGTGCATCTAAGTAAGGTATCCTGGGCAGGCCCAGGAGAAGAGAAGCTGGATCAATCTCCATCACACCTAACACAGCACTCCATTATGTACAAAGCTTACGGCAGGACCACAGCAATGAGTAAAGGTACCTGGAGTCATTCAGCATTTGGGACATATTGAAGATACTCCCACTTGAATTTGGAAAGATAGGGCCCTATGAATAATCTTCAACTGCATGGTATCAGTCCTGCTACAGATCAAAATCCTTCTTGTATTTGCACAAACATCCTTCCATGTCTCTGAGGAGATTTCAACACCCAACTCTCTCTCCCAGACCTCGGAAAGTTGCTCAGCCTCATCTGAGGGGCCACTCTCCAACAGATGACAAAGGGTGCTGACAGAGAGTACGTTCTTAGCACAATGCACCCTCTTCTCTATATTGGATCTGTAGGGGTCTGTTAAAAGTGTGGTTCTTTTTTGAAGGAAGTCCCACCTCAAAAAAACAGAAGAGGTAGGTAGTCCATTCTTATGAATTATTTGATCAAAGGACATCATTGTTTCTCATCAAATAAGTCACTCAAGCAAGATACGCCCCTAGCTGTCTGCAGTTTAAACCCGGAATCCATTAACCCAGTTGTAACCCCGCCATACCAATTATAGGGGTAAGAAATGAGGTTTTGGCTATATTACCTTCGATCTGATGCATTGCCCTCCCTTCGATCTGATGCGTTAACAGTATTGATAATTATTGGTTTATGACATTACTCCATAACTGCCCTCATTTTGTCTAAGAACAGCAGACTGATAAGCTTGCCTGAGAAGCTTCGATATCTAACTATATTGATGACAAGTCCTCATAGGCCCAGTCACTAACATAGGATAAAAGAGGGCTTAATTGATCGTTTTTAGTATCCGGGACGTCTACTCCCCCCAAATCTATGGGGCAGTTGCAATTTGATTAACTTGATAAAGGGTCGTTTATGGTGCCAAATAAAAGAGCCATACCAGTCATGAGGTCTTCTGAATGTCTGGGCAAGATCAAAGAAGCATTCACATGGGGTATAGCAAATGAGGGAGGACATTCATTTTAGGAAGAGCTACCCGATATTGGAAGTGCCTCCCACCTTTGAAGGTCTTGTTTAATTTTGTCAAACAAATGAACAAAGTTTGCCTTAAATCGATAATCAAAGACAGGAGTAATGAATATACATAAAGAAAGAAAACTC
Source organism: Chiloscyllium punctatum (assembly GCF_047496795.1). Classification (NCBI taxonomy): domain Eukaryota; kingdom Metazoa; phylum Chordata; class Chondrichthyes; order Orectolobiformes; family Hemiscylliidae; genus Chiloscyllium; species Chiloscyllium punctatum. The sequence goes on along the minus strand of NC_092777.1, from coordinate 43,097,295 downwards.
CCCTGTGACCATTTAAAGGGAAATCGGGGCTCACCCTCAACATCAAGTATTTCCATAAGACCTCGCATAGGCATGGCCTCAGACTTTGTAAAATTGATCATATAGCCTGAAAAGATGCCAAACGAATTGATACATTGTATCAGGTGAGGTACCAAAACTGCTGGATTTGGCAAAAAGATAAGAACATCATCTGCATACAATGTAATTCTATGTGACTTTAATCCCACTTCTGGGGTAGATATGTTGGGATCCCTACAGATGGGCTCTGCCAGTGGCTCAATCACCAACCTAAATAACAATGGTGAAAGGGACAGCCTTGTCGACTGCCCTTAGAAATATTAAAATTACAACAACATTGGTGAAAACCATGGCTAACCCTATCGTTGTAAAGGACCCTCACCCACTTCATACAAACTTCACCTTGACCAAACAGTCAAACAGTTCTAAACTATAGAAGAGATACAGCCATTCGACCCGATCAAATGCCTTCTCTGCATCTAAAGAGATCACTAGTCCCTGTATAGATTGTTGTTGACACGCTTGAATCATATTGAGAAATCTCCTAACATTGTTGGTATAACTGCGGCCCTTTATGAAGTCCGTCTGGTCCTCTTTGACAATGGAAGGTAGCACAGTTTCCAGCCTTGAAGCCAAGGTCTTGGACAGGATTTTGAAATCAACATTTAAAAGTGAGCTGGGCCTATAAGAAGCGCAATCCTCTGGAGTTTTCCTTCCTTAAAAATAAGAGAGATAATCGCCTCTCTTAAGGATATTGGAAGGCAGTCGAAACTGTACGAGTGGTTGAACATGTTAAGCATCGGGCCTGACAATATGTTTATAAATTCTTTATAAAATTCACTAGGAAGGCCGTTAGGACTGGGCGCCTTTCCGCACCGAAGCTGCTTCACAGCCTCCTGCACCTTCAAAGGGGCATTAAGGCAAGATGCTTGTTCAGGGCTTACCCTGGAAGATCCAAGTTCTTGTAAAAAAAATCCATCTTAACCCAATAACCCCCTGATAACGCTCAGCCTGATATAATTCAGAGTAAATTTCGGAAATGCTGCATTAATCTTTTTGGAATCGCAGATAAGGATGCCAGTCCCTTCCCTAATTGAGGTAATGGCTTGGGGGGGGTGGGGGGCACTCTTTTTTTCCTGGCAAGATATGCTAAATATTTACCCGGTTTGTCATCACGCTTAAACAGCCTTTGTTTTGCAAGATTGAGTTCCTTCTTGGCTGCCTGTGTGAACATGGAATTCAATGTGTACCAAAGTGCTGTGATTCTCTGTAGTTTAGCCACTGAGGGTCCATCAAAGTTGCCCTCTCGGCTACCCTCAACCGTGTCTCGAGTAAGTGTTGCTGCTCTCTCTTCTGCTGCTTCCTACTGGCGGAGTAAAAAATAATTATCCCCCTGACATAAGCCTTAACAGTTTCCCAAAAAATGGATGGGTTACTGGCTGAATCTGAATTAATGGCTAGGAAAGATCTGAATTCATGAGAGAAATACTCAATGAACTTACTATCCTTAAGAATAATGGGATCCATTTGCTAGTGTCTCAAACCTGTTATGTTTCCTTTAATCTTAACTAATAAGTACACTGCTGCATGATCAGAGATAGTAATATGCTCAATTGTGCAGGATGCCACAGTATCTAAGAGGACTGCAGGGGTAAGGAAAAGATCAATCCTAATGTGGCACTTACGTGGTTTAGGGAAGAAAGTAATATCCCTCCCTGTGGGGTGGAGCCACCTCCAGACATCCATCAACCTTAGTTCCCACACAGATCCACTAACTGCTTACATTGCAAAGAGGGCATTGGGGGGGAGGGGGGGTTCTTTGGGCATTTGGTCTTCTATGGGATCCATCAGACAATTAAATTCTCCCCCGACGATAATGTGCCGTGATGCAAAATTACTCAATTTGGAAAATGCATGTACCAGGAATTTAAGGTAGTGTGCTTGGGGGCACCAAACATTCAAAGTACCATATTCTTCCCTGTGTATCAAAGCTTTGAGGATTATGAACCTCCCGTGAGTGTCTTTAGTACAATCTAGTAATGTAAATGGACGATTCTTCCTAACAAGTATGGACACTCTTCTACTCCTAGTATTAAAAGATGAAAAATAGGCCTGATCAAACCCACCCTGCTGTAATTTCAAAAGTTCCTTGTCATCACAGTATGTCTCCTGCAATAGGGCAATATCCGCCCTCTCCATTTTAAGACTGGAAAGTACCTTTTTCCTCTTGACTGGCGAACGGCTTCTCTTAATGTTCCTGATACACTATTTAAACACATCATTAGCCATAACACACTATAACAAGATTTGAACTCCAGAGAGGAAGAACTTGAATTTCAAATTGCTGAGAATCAATGAAAAAAGACTCATAGAGCCTAAAAGGTACACTAACTAAAACTACTACAACTAACAAGCTCTCAAAACTTTCCAAAACTACGTACATACAAAACCAAAAAAAAAACACAAAGCGCCAATGGCATTCAATAGGGGAATTTACACCCTGCCCACTGGGGGCACTTACAATCCCAAAAGCTTATCTTCTGCCCTGCTACCAATATGGCAGCCAGGGTAATTAACTACAAAAATCGGGTTTGAACTGCCCTTAGATAGGCGTTTAGTCATCACAACCATCTTCATAACTCCCTCTAGCTTGAGCCGCACCACACAAGCAAAAACAAAAGGGAATATAGTAATGTTAATGAAGAAATTAAAAGTGAGTACTCTGCCCACTGCTGACTACAATTTAACACTGGCTAACACCAGAAAACTCCAACAAACCTTCTTTAAGAAAATAAAGAAATATGATTATCTATATCCATTAAAGCATTCAGCCTACTTTAACGTGACCACAAAGCTTTTCGCTTTCTCTGGAAAGTTAAATGAATGCGTGGATCCATTGAAAGCAATATGGAGCACTGCTGGATACCTTAAAGTATTCTGAATCCCGAGTTCCCTTAGTCTTCTCTTGATATCATCAAAAGACCTCCTTTTCCAAATCACCACCGCTAAAAAGTCCTGAAAGAATATAATCCTGGAGCCTTCGTGAATTAAAGCCTGTGCCTGGGTTCTGAAAGCTTCCATAATGCTTTGTTTGTCGCCATAACTGTGAAATCAGGATGCTGGTCCGAGCTTGACCTGCGCACCGTAACCCAATGAGCTCTCTCAATTTTCACTCACCCTGCTTCAGCTTCTAAGTAAAGGAGTCGTAGCAGCCAGTTCTCGATAAAAACTCACTGGCTGACTACTTTCCATCCCCTCCAGCAGACTGACGATACTAACATTCTTCAGACTGCCCCTATTCTCGAGGTCGCCAACTTGTTCAGTTAAAGTTTATCAAGGGCTTGAATCCACTCCTTACAGGAATCGATCATGCTGTCTGCCACTGCCGTTCAGTGCTCGATCTCATCCATTCTCTTTCCAAGGCTTCCACGTAGCTGCTCATATTTTTGGAGCAAGGTTGAGAGCAGGTCCAACCTACTCCTGAACCTTTCTTCAATTGTGGCTTCAATAATTTCTCACAACTTTGTGAACTCCGTGACCAGGTCCAGTGAACTAGCAGAGGGGGTCGTGCTCATGATTCCAACAGGTGCCCCACAGGTTGGAACTTACTCAATTATTTCGATTCAACAAAACGGGCTGAGTAAAGATTCTATATCTCTTTTAGTGTTGAATTATAATTGAATAGCTTTGGTGGGGTGGGTTAGAGCACCACTTTATCTATGCTGTGATGCAGAGCCCAGCAAAGCAGACCTTTCAGATCGCCGCCATCTTGGGTGTCCCAAGAATGTGTTTTTATTCATCACGAGATAAGAGCATCCTGACTAGGTGAGCATTTATTGCCCAGAGGACAGTTCAGAGTCAACTGCATTGCTATGGTTCTGGAGTCACCTGTAGGCCAGAGCAGGTAAGGATTAGAGTTTCTTTTACTAAGGGATATTATTGAACCAGATGGATCTTCTCCTAATGATTCACAATTGTTTTATGGTCACCATTAGACTCGTAATTTCAGATTTTTATTGAAGACACCACCTGCCATGATAGGATTCAAACCTGCAACATTGCCTGGATCTCCAGAATTACAGTCCAGCGACAATACCTCCCCTTAATCTCTGTCATAACAACTAACTCAGTACCTCATTATAATCATGCAATAAACTACTTCTTGATTAAGACAAGAGCAGCCTCTCATTAGACGACCAACTTGCTTTTGTGTGGCACAGGAGATGAATCAGGCCCTGTAGGACATTATGTGAATAAAGGATACTGGCATCAAGTCCGTCAAATCTATCAAACGTATTCTTTATCAACATGAGCTGTGGTGAGGATCCATCATGCCAGAAGCGAGATAGTGCCTGGAGTTCTGAGATATTTTGGTTCCCATTCCTAAAGAAGAGTATACCTGTGATAGAGGGAGAGCAGTGGAGGTTCTACAATAATTTATAGAATGCCAATTCAGTCCTATTAGGAGAGATTGTGGAGACTGGTTCTGTATTTTCTAAAGTTTAGAAAAATAAGAGGTGAGCTCATTGAAATTTACAAAATTCTTCAAGAACTAGATGGGGTTGATGCAGAGAGGATGTTTCCCTTGGCAAAGACATCCCTAGAACCAGGGAACACAAGCTCAGAGTAAAGGACAAGCCATTCAGGACAGAGATGGGGAGAAACCTCTTCAGAGTAGTGAATCTTTGGAATCCTCCAGAGCCATGGAATTGGGTCAGTACGCGGATGGCAGGAGAAAATGGCATTGAGGTAGACAATCAGCCATGGTCTGGCATTGCACAACAGGCTCAAGTGGATGAATAACCTACTCCTTCTCCTATATTCCAATCATTTTGTATCATCCAATAAACTCCATACCTGTTTACTGCCCAATATATTCTGTGTTTTCCCATTCTGAGCTTTAGCCCTGATCTCAATTTAGTTCCCTTTCTCCTATGAATTCACTGCTCTTCTATCTATCACTAAATGTCCCAAGCGTAAAACCTTCCAACTCCTATTCAATACCTCACCTTCAAACACACCATCCATTATTACAACCTCTTCACATGCTCAGTGACAAGAGCATTTTCCTTTCGTCTTCCCTCGAGTTCAAGGCAAGCAGAGCTCAATATATCTGATGCATGACTGGTTTTGTCATTCATCACTCAAATTCTGGCAAGAAAACATTGAGCGTTTCTGAGTCTCACGTCGTCTGCCAAAACCACTCACTGTTTAAGATTGCATCAATGTATACCCGCAATTGCTCTGCAGGAAATGTGGGAAGTTCACTGCAAATTTTGCCACAATTTTACACTTGAAGTGATTTTCACTTGAAGTCAGGACATGTCAACAGCCAATATTAAGGTCTGTTTATGTTCGGTTTTTTGACACTTTTTTTTAAATGGTTGCCCAGCTGTTTCTGTTTTTGCAGCTTGACATGTATAGAACTGGAAGGTTTGAATGCATCTTCTAATGGCAGGCTAGCAACAGTTTTACATGCTTTCGAAGCTCTGGCAGCAGGCATGATTCTGATGTGACATTCCAGTGCTTCCTTTCTTTTTGGTTGTCACTGAATAATTCTAAAGTCCCAACAAAGTTGCTGCTACTAATTTGAAAATGAAAGGCTAATAATAAACATCTGAGCATTTCTAATGAAAAGTTTAACACAAGCTTTTCAAATGAGGGTCGGCAATATTGAATTGAGAGAGGAGGATGTTCAGGACACACCATTGATAAATGAGTGGATTAACAATTTTACATTTTAAATGACTACTTAAATGATGTGTTAATTACCTGAATGGCAGACTTGTTTAACCTAGATAGAGGTGATTTATCAGGCAGAACAATGCAAGGAGATGCAAGTCTGGTATTTTTTGTGTGCACATGAACGTGACAATACTTCAAATGTTTTTTGATGGAAATAGCACTGTCTCTGCTAATGAGCATCTATTTGATAAGTGACAGCTGTAACAGGCAACAAATAACTAAATCAATTTTTTATGGTGTCAAGCCAAGCAATAATACAGAATTTCTATTATTTTCATTATCTGCTTTGGGTATTTCAAAAGTTTCAGAACTCATAAAACCATAAGAAACAGGAGCTAGAATAAACCATTCTGCTTCTTGAGCCTGTTTCACCATTTAATATTTACCTTATCTTTTCCATTTTCCATATTACACAAACATCTCTTGATTTTCTCAGTACCCAGAAATATATTGAATCTCGGACTTGGAACACCGTCACCAAATGGTGAGCTGTCTGCAGTAGAGAACTCCAATGGTCCACAGCTCTGAGCGATGACATTTCTCTTCATCCCTGGAATAATGCGCCAACACTTTATTCCAAGATTGTGATTCCTAATTCGAGAATCCCCAGCCAGGGAAACATCCTGCCAGCATTTATCAATACTCCTTATATTTTTATGTCTCAGAGAAATCACCTTGCATTTTTCAAAACTCTAGGAAATATAGGGATAGTTTATACAAACTCATCTCATAGGATAGTCCCTCATCCCTAGAATCAGACAGGTGAAACTCCATATTGCACTCCACGTAAGGCAGGTATATCCTTTTTTAATGTGGATGTGCAATTGGCTGGGGTGGACAAAGTCAGAAGTCACACAACATTAGGTTATAGTCCAACAGGTTTATTTGAAATCACAAGCTTTCGAAGCATTGCTCCTTTGTCAGGTGAAGACTGTCATGTGACTTCTGACTTCTTTAAAGTGACCAAAATTATACACAGTACTCAAGGTATATCACTCACAGTACTCACTGTGTCCTATACAGTTGCAGTAAAACTTATATTTACTATTACACTTCAATCTCTTTGAAATAGAGGTTAGCATACTCTTTGTACTCACCACAATTTGTTTTGTTTCTCTTTACACATACTTTCTCCATTTTACTCTTCTCTCTTAAAGACATCACAGTGACTCCTTGCTGAAGTAAGAATTCACAGCCAATTCAATATTTTATCCAAGTAGCTTTTATTTATGTTTGAGACTTGGCGCTTAGTGTTGACAAACTATTCAAATATTTTGGACATCACTATGGAGTTCTGTTAATGGAGTTGGAAACCTTGCTTATTTTTCTTTGCATTAACCATGGTTTCTGAGGCAAATGGTAGCCGTCTTACTGTACATCTGGCTCAGGTCAACTTGACCAACATGAAGTAGCATTCAAACTCTTCCTGGAACGCATTGCTGACCATTAGATAAATTCTCAGAATCATGAGCAGAATTCTCCAGGTATTTTTAACATACTTCAAAAATCACGCAACAGAAGTTCCATTTCAAGTTTGCAGTCTGAAGTTTCAAATTTTCACATGATTGTGGAAAGTTATTTCACACAAGTTTTCCTCATCTTTAGCTCTGTTTCACTGAAGTGGCCCCGGCTCCAGTAGAAGAGTGAGGAATACAACTACCTTTAAGGGTACAACTACCTTTATTTTGATGGGAAAAATAAAAATTAATTCCTTTTTTCACCTTCCTTTTCCATTCAATTTCATTGTAATAGTAAGTTACCATACAACTTGCTTTCTGTACTCACAACAATTATTTGATTACGTTATTAGATTAGATTCCCTACAGTGTGGAAACAGGCCCTTTGGCCCAACTAGTCCACACCAACCCTCCGAAGAGTAACCCACCTAGACCCATTCCCCCTAACTAATGGACCTAATGAACTGAGCATGACTAATTCACCTGACCTGCACATCTTTGGAGTGTGGGAGGAAACCCATGCAGACACGGGGAGAATGTGCAAATTCCACACAGACAGACAATCACCCAAGGCTGGAATCGAACCTAAGTCCCTGGCGCTATGAGGAAGCAGTGCTAACCGCTGAGCCATTGAACTCTTCAAAATACTTTTACTATGTGGAGATGATGGTTACCTCATAATCATTGGAAGTGTTACTAATAATGGCTGTAGATGGTTTTTAAAAACAACTATTGATGCCTCAAGTATCCAAGAAGAATCTTTTCAATGTTTTAGTCCTTTAAATTGTCCAAAAATAATGTAACTGCAAGAATTGATTACTTCAACTACTATTTCTAACAATTCTGCATCTCATGATAATTAGGGATTCGACATACAACCTAAAATTATTGATAGCAGCCCACTTTTAAAGCTGCAACTGAATTCATGGTGACACACTCAGTCTCATTCCCCAATGGTGCTTACGTGAAGTATTAGGATGAAATCGGTGAATGGTATTTAACTTTTGAGGGTAACTTTATAAGCATCAAGAAATGGATATCTATTGTAAAGGAATTTGAGCATTATTGATACATTGATGGCAGCTGGAGATGGCAATGCAATTTTGCAGGGTTCAGTGGAAGTCATGAATAAACAAAGAGAAGAAACAAATATTTTTTATTAGATCCTTTATGATTGGAAATCTATGTTCTAGACAGCTTTAAAAAAACACATGCAGAATTGCTGTGTATGGGGCATGTTGATGCATCATTTTATCTAGAATTCTGTCAGATAATAAAAGTACAAGTTGCATTGCTGATTTCCTGTCCAAAACACTTTACACAATGTCATAGGCATATTCAGGATGAGCAAGTTTGATAGTGAATGACCTCTGAGAGCTGTACCACCTGGTTTCAGGTCCCCTGTAGCCACAGTTGGTATTGCCATTTCAATGAACTGTAAGTCAGCCCTGACTTTAACTTATAACCACTGGTTCTTCAACTCCAGAGAGAACCACATCAACTTGCTACACTATAATGGATATGAATGTAAGATTTTCAGGCAGTACAATTTGTTCATTTTCCACCAATCTAAACTTCTCCACCTTTTGGTGGAGGAAGCACTGGAAAACATCTTCTTAGAAATCTAAAACATGGCTGATAATCTGCTGGTGAAGCAGAAATATAAAATAAAAGTGCAAACATTTGAAATATTCCATGACATTGATTTTCATTAATTATGTGGTGAACAAGAGTAGAAAGACATGAAGGAGAACCAATAGCAATAGCACACTCCAGGCAGGAAGAGAAGCACAGAAATAAAAAGAGAACCATCTGAAAAGACTTAATAGGTCTGGTACTATCCATGGAAATAGGAACTAGGTTAGTGCTTCAGGTCTGATTAAATACTGGGTCCATATTAAGAAATATGAACAGACAAAATAGGAGCAGAAGTAGGCCATTCAGCCCCTCTAGCCAACTCCATCTTTGAATAAAATCACGACTAATCTGCCTGTATTTTGAACATTCATTTGCATCTAGGTCTGATAACCTTCGATTCTCTTGCCTAACAAAAGTTTACCTACCTCTGACTTAAAATATATTCAATGATCTTGTCTATACTCCTTTAGGGTATTGAACAGTGGAATTCTCTACCAAAGAAGGCTGTGGAGGTCAATTCACTGAATAGAGAAATGAAAGAGACAGAAATAAAAGCAAAATACTGTGGATACCAGAAATCTGAAATAGAAACAGAAAATGCAGAAAATATCTTGCAGGTCCAGCAACATCTGAAGAGAGAAATAAAGCAATGCAAATCAATTGATGACTCTAGGAGCTGCAATACACTGCCTGAAATGTATTTTAAAAAGCAAGTTAGAAAAATATTACAGGGCCGGGTGGGAGGGGAGGGGAGAGGAAAAGGGCGGTGTGGTGACAGGTTTAGAATTTACTTAGTTGCTCCTTCAGAGAGCCAGAGTGGATACTACAGGCTAATCTGTGCTATAATCATTTCATAAATTATTTAAGCAATGCTGAAAGATTGATTTATTCGTCCCATTTTATGGTACCTTTAGAAGAACTGAAATTATACAAAGTGCTGAAAATAACAAATAATAGGACATAGAACAATACAGCGCAGAACAGGCCCTTTGGCCGTCGATGTTGCACCGACCTGTGAACTAATCTAAGCCCATCCCCCTACACTATTCCATCATCATCCATATGCTTATCCAAGGACTGCTTAAATGCCCCTAATGTGGCTGAGTTAACTACATTGGCAGGCAGGGCATTCCACGCTCTTAGCACTCTTTGAGTAAAGAACCTGCCTCTCACATCTGTCTTAAATCTATCACCCCCTCAATTTGCAGCTATGCTCCTTCGTACAAGCCGACATCATCATCCTAGGAAAAAGACTCTCACTGTCCACTCTATCTAACCCTCTGATCATCTTGGATGTCTCTATTAAATTCCCTGTTAGCCTTCTTCTCTCCAATGAGAACAGACCCAAGACCCTCGGCCTTTCCTCTTAAAACCTTCCTTCCAGATCAAGCAACAGCCTGGTAAATCTCCTCTGCACCTTTTTGAATGCTTCCACATCCTTCCTGTAATAGGGCAACCAGAGCTGTACACAATATCCCAAGTGAGGATGCACTCGTGTTTTGCACAGTTGCAGCATGACCTCACGGTTCTGGAACTTAATCCCTCTACCAATAAAACCTAACACACTGTATGCCTTCTTAACAGTCTGGGTGGAAACTTTCAGGAATCAATGTACATGGACACTGAGATCCTTCTGCACATCCACACTACCAAGCCTCTTTCTATTGACCCAGTATTCTGCCTTCCTGTTATTCTTCGCAAAATGAATCACCTCATATTTATCTGCATTGACCTCCATTTGCCCCCTCTCAGCCCAATTCTGCAGTTTGTCCAAGTCGCCCTGCAACCTGCAACACTGTCCACCACTCCACCGACTTTAGTGTCATCTGCAAACTTACTAATCCATCCACCTATGCCTGCGTCCAAGTCATTTATAAAAATCACAAACAGCAGTGGTCCCAAAACAGATTCTTGTGGCACATCACTAGCAACCAGACTCTAGGCTGAATATTTTCCATCAACCACCACTCGCTGCCTTCTTACAGAAAGCCAGTTCCTAATCCAAACTGCTAAATCACCCTCAATCCCATACCTTTGCATTTACTCCAAAAGCCTACCATGTGGAAACTTATCAAAGGCTTTACTGAAGTCCAAGTACACCACGTCAACTGCCCTACCCTCATCCACATGCTTGGTCACCTTCTCAATAAACTCAATGAAGTTTGTGAGACACGACGTGCCCTTAACAAAACCATGTTGACTGTCTTCAATCAAATTATTGCTTGCTAGATGATTATAAATATATATATAATCCTCTTATAATCCTTTCCAAATCTTTCCCTACAACACACATAAGGCTCACTGGTCTATAACTATCTGTGTCATCTCTACTGCCCTTCTGAAAGAAGGGCACAACATTTGCAATCCTCCAGTCCTCTGGTACTAAACCTGTAGACAATGACAACTCAAAGATCAAGGCCAAAGGCTCCGCCATCTCGTCCATAGCTTCCCAGAGAATCCTTGGATAAATCCCATCCTGCCCAAGGGAATTACCTACTTTCACACCTTCTAGAATTGATAACACCTCCTCCTTACTAACCTCCATCCTTTCTAGTCTAATAGCCTGTATTCAGTCTTCTCCTCTACAATATTCTTTTTCATGAGTGAAAACCAATGAGAAATGTTTGTTTTGCACCTCTCCAACCTCCATAGGGTCCACACACAACTTCCCACTTCTGTCTTTGACTGGCTCTATTCCTACCTTAGTCATCCTTTTATTCCTCACATACCTATAGAGTTCTCCTATATTCAACCTGTTAAAGACTGTCCCCTCCTTGCTCTTCTTGAGATCTCTTTAAATCCTTCCTAGCTAATCTGTAACTCTCCATCGCTTCATCTGAACCATCTTGTCTCAACGTCACATAAGCCTCCCTCTTCTGCTTAACAAGAGATACAATTTCTTTAGTAAACCATGGCTCCCCCCCCCCCACCTTTTCACTTCCTCCCTGCCTGACAGGGACATACCTATCAAGGACAAGCAATACCTGTTCCTTAAACCAGCTCCACATTTCAATTGTTCCCAACCCCTGCATTTTTCTGCCCCTTTCTGTGCCTCCCAAGACTTGCCTAATTGCACTTCCCCAACTATAACTCTTGCCCTGTGCCATGTACCTATCCCTTTCCATCACTAAATTAAACGTAACCAAATTATTGTCACTCAGTCCAAAGTGCTCACCTACCACTAAATCAAACAACTGGCCTGGTTCATTACCAAGTACCAGATCCAGTGTGGCCTCCCCTCTTGTCAGCCCTTGAACATACTCAATCAGGAAACCCTTCTGCACATATTGGACAAAAACGGATCCATCCAACGTACTAGAGTTATAGCATTTCCAGTCAAAGTTGGGGAAGTTAAAGTCCTCCATAATGACCACCTTGTTCCTTTCATTCCTAGCCAGAATTCTCTCCTCCACCTCTCTGGAACTTTGCGGAGGCCTATAAAAATCTCCCAGCAGTGTGACCTCTCCTCTCCTGTTTCTAACCTCACCCATACTACCTCAGTAGATGAGTCTTCGTCAAAAGTTCTTTCTGCCACTGTTATATTGTCCTTGACTAACAATGCAACACCTCCCCATCTTTTACCACCTTCCTCGATCTTAATGAAACATCTAAACCCTGGAACTTGCAACATCCATCCCTGACCCTGCTCTATCCATGTCTCTGAAATGGCCAGAACATTGAAGTCCCAGATATCTATCCATGATGCAAGCTCACCTACCTTATTCCGGATGCTCCTGGCATTGAAATAGACACACTTCAAACCAGCTTGCTATCTGCCAGCACAGTCCTGTGAGCGTGAAATCCTGTCCCTGCCCTCCCTACTCTCATCCTCCTGTGCACTGAAACTACACCACAGGTTCCCATCCCCCTGCTGAGCTCATTTAAACCCACCCAAATAGCACCAGCAAATTTCCCACCCAAGATATTAGTACCTGTCTGGTTCAAGTGAAGACCATCCTGTTTGTACGGGTCCCACCATCCCCAGAATGAACCCCAATTATCCATATACCTGAAACCCTCCCTTCTGCACCATCCTGGCAGCCACATGTTCAGCTAATATCTCTCCCTGTTCCTCACTTGGCTATCACGTGACACAGTTAACAAACCAGACCTAACAACTCTGTTTGTTCTAGCCCTCAGTTTCCACCCTAGATCCCTGAAATCCTGCCTTACATCCCTATCCCTCTTTCTCCCTATGTTATTGGTACCCATGTGGACCATGACTTCGGGCTGGTCACCCTCTCCCTTCAGGACCCCAGAGTTACGATCCGAGGTATCATGGACCCTGGTACCTAGGAAGCAAGACACCAATTGTGAGTCTCTTTCGTTCCCAACAAACCTTCTATCTGACCCTCTAACTATTGAGCTCCCAATGACTAACACTCTCCTCCTTTCCCCCCTTCCCTTCTGTGCAATAGTAACAGACTCTGTGCCAGAGACCTGCATCCCAATGCATGCCCCTGGTAAGTCTACCGCCTCCCCCCAAAAGTATCCAAAATGATACATTTATTTTTGAGGGAAACGACCACAAGTAGTCTCTGCACTGACTGTGTTTTCCCCCTTCTAACAGTTACCCAGCTTTCTTTGTACTTGGAGTAACTACTTTCCTGTAACTACTTTCCTGTAACAGACTCTGCCTCCCGAATGATCTGAAGTTCATCCAGCTCCCGCTCCAGTTCCCTAACGCAGTCTTGGAGGAGCAAGCATTGGGTGCACTTCCTGCAGACATTCTTGGATGGGACGAGCCAATCGAAAATAAATTCTGAGCTGGAACTTATTATTTGAGATCATTTTAAATCAGGTGGACTAACATCATTGTTTCCACCTTGCATTCTCATTTATTTTTCGCGGCCACAATTTTATATTCCATTCCTTTTGAAATAAGGGAGATTTTGCTAAAACTATACAAGGTTCTAGTCAGACCTCAGCTGGAACACAGTGAACAGTTTTGGGTCCCTTACCTACTGCCAGTGCTAACCACTGAGCCACTGCACCACCTCGGATATGGACAGAATTAAATCTGTTATAATTTGCCAAGAATGTAAAATTGGATGGGAGTGCAAGCAATAAATAGAGAACTAAAAAATTAAATGTTGAAGGAACTGGATAACCTGGGTGTTTTGCCCATCAAATAGAAGTTGCTGTTCATGTAAAAATGCAATGTAAAGCTGAGGAAGGAAGATTAAAAAAAGGTTCTTTGTGGTATGGACTGCAGGACCTAACACAAAGATTTAGAGCCATAGTTGAATAATTTGCTGAAAAAAGGCAAGTACATCTTAGGTATAGACTGAGGGATTCATCACAGATATAATACTGAGCGTTTCTGGGAGGGCAGGACCTTGCCCCCCCCCCCATGTCCAGTGACTACTCTGATGTTTATAACTCAGTTGAGCATCCTAGCTTTGGACAGAGTCTGACCCTGAAAGAAAGGGAAAATAGCTAAATGGATAAAGGTGGGAGCAGGAGTATTGTGTTGTTATCTGAGCTATGAGGAGAAGGAAAAGCTCAACAGACCAAGCTAGAAATAAGATCAAAAGAAAGTAAACTGACTGATGTTTATATTGAAGTGAAGATGGTGACTAAGTATAGTAAGATCATGCTAGAGCTTGCATCTCTGCTACAATTTTCATAAATCCCCTCATTCCTTCCGAATTGGTGAGATAGAATTTGATGAATGTCAGTTATCTCTGGATTCTCACAAAAATATCCTAAATCCCATGCTGATACGTTTTAATGAAACTGATTTGGTCTTCAAGTAGAGGGGGGTGGAACTGTCAGATATTCAGTCACATGGTGGTCATGTTTGTTTGTCACCTTTACCATCTGGCAGCTCTTAAAGCCATCCACATAAAGTCATCACGTAAAGAAAGTCTGGAGAAGGTGCACTAGGGCTGATAGCAATTATGGAGGGATTTTCCTATGAGGAGAGGTTGAATAGATTGAGGCTGTACTTGTTGGAATATAGAAGAATGAGAAGATATCGTGTTAAAACATACAAGATTCTTGGTGAACTTGACAGGGTAGACGTAGAAAGGTTGTTTCTCCTTGTGGGAGAGTCTAGGACTAAAGGACATAATCTTAGAATGAAGGGTCGCACATTTAAAACAGAGATGAGGAGTATTTTTTTTCTCTGAGAGGGTAGTGAATTCTTTACCACAGAGTGCTGTAGAAGTTGGATAATTAAGTATATTGGACATTGAAATAGATTTTCAATCAGTAAGGGAATCAAGGGTTATGCAGAAAAGGCAGGAAAGCAGTGTTGAGGGTTATCAGATCAGGCATGGAGTGGACTTGTTAGGCAGAATGGCCTACATATGCTCCTAGTGTCTTATGTTCAAATGAAATAATTTCTATTTCAGATGCAAAGGAGAATTTATTTGAAGCACATTTATGATTACATTTGGTGGGAAACTGACAGTAAAAGATGGATATGTTTTCAGAATTTGATTTTCACAGTTCCTCTCATGAAAAAAGCAAATCTTGTGGGGTTCACAAGCAATGGCAAACTTAGACACTGAGCCCAGTTCTTCATTTTACATCAGTGAAGTTTGGTGCTGAGTGCTGACAGGATAAATTAACTGCTAGCACATTGCCCCTATCACTGCCTGATAACTCACAATCCTTCCACAAATGATGTTATGAGTGAAATAGTTTATTTACTGCAAACTGGGAATTGAACTTGCTACCACACAATCTTTGTTACTTAACTTCAGACTCGTGGTGCATTTATTTTGGTTAATCAGGAGAACTTGTGGATCTCTACCTGATTTAAAATCAGCAAAAGCATGCACATTGCACCAGACTGGCAGTCAATGTCCTTGTGAAAATATTTGCTATGAGCTAAAAACCACAATCACTGCAGTAAAAATGTAATTTATTTTAATTTTTACAGAGACTAAAATTCCTTTTCAATTTTGAGATCAAAGGTTTATCTATCAGGATGTCAGTTGCTTGACATTGGTATTGCTTTTTCATAGCTTATATTGTCAAGAAATGCCCATGTGACAGCCTTTTGGCTATACCAAGAGCTTTGAGAAGGTCCTCTCATGACCTGTTTCCCTGAACACTTAATTTCAGAGATTTTGTTTAATTATTGGAACAAAAAGAACTTGGAATATTCTTGTGAGAGTAATGCTGGATTTAATCCTTTTACTTTGTGACAGAATTACATTAAAAAAATGCCATGCACAATGTCAGACAGAAATATATAATTTTGTCACAACGACACTGACAGAAAAAAAATTGAACAGAGTGATGAGGCTGTATCCACAATCAATCATACTTAAGCACACTACAATAATATTATCTACCACCCATCTTATCTGATTTGCAATTGTTGCTTTATGGTTTGATTGTAAAGTTTTAACACAATGGGAAATATAAGACCCTCACGGGATACTCGTAGCCAAGAAATTCCAAATGATTATAGATGAAGCTTACCTTTTTGGATTTTTAAATAAATGTATTATGCCAAATTATTTCAACTCACGTATCTTGAATCACCGTCACTGGATAAACACTGACTCCAGACTGTCCAATCTTCTTGAAATCAAGGAAGACTGTGAATAATGCCCCTGGGGAAGAAAAAACTTCAAACCTCTGCCACCTCCAGTGTGAAGCTACGACCAGACACATATTCCTCTCTCCTCTCTTGTCAGCATTCCACAGGGCCCAGTCCCTCTGGCACAGTTTGGTCCACTCCTTCAACCCAACACCGCCCCACACCCCCGGAAAGTGGAGTCTCAGGTAGATAGGATAGTGAAGGCGGCATTATTGGTCAGAGTATTGAGTACAGGCGTTGGGAGGTCATGTTGCAACTATACAGGATATTGGTTCGGCCACTGTTGGAATATTGTGTGCAATTCTGGTCTCCTTCCTATCAGAAAGACATTGTGAAACTTGAAAGGGTTCAGAAAAGATTTACAAGGATGTTGCCAGGGTTGGAGGATCTGAACTCCAGAGAGAGGCTGAACAGGCTGGGGCTGTTTTCCCTGGAGTGTCAGAGGCTGAGGGGTGACCTTATAGAGGTTTACAAAATTATGTGGGGCATGGATAGGATAAATAGACAAAGCCTTTTCCCTGGGGGCAGAGTCCAAAACGAGAGGGCATAGGTTTAGGGTGAGAGGGGAAAGATATAAAAGAGACCTAAGGGGCAAATATTTCATGCAGAGGGTAGTACGTGTATGGAATAAGCTGCCAGAGAATGTGGTGGAGGCTGGTACAATTGCAACATTTAAGAGGCATTTGGATGGGTATATGAATAGGAAGGGTTTAGAGGGATATGGGCCGGGTGCTGGCGGGTGGGACTAGATTGGGTTAGGATATCTGGTCGGCATGGACGGGTTGGACCGAAGGGTCTATTTCCGTGCTGTACATCTCTATGACTGTATGACTCTATGACACCTTTCTCATGCAATTGCAGAAGGTGTAACACCTCATTCCTCACTATTCAAGGCCTTAGACACATCATATTCCTTGTTCACATTGTGGTCTCAATTGAGCTCTAATTTGTATAGACTAGACTAAACCCCATCAAATATATTGAGAAGGTAGTCTAGATCCTAACTTTTACTTATTTTAAAGATAAATGTAAGGTGTTGCATTCCAGATGCTATTTGATTGATCAAACTACTCAACTTTGAACAAAACACACTTTATTTTTACACTCCAGTTAACATACAAACAAAATAAAAGTAAAAGAATTGGTTTAACTGTAACTCTATTGAAATGTTTAACAAAATAATATAAATTAACTACTAATTAACATTCCATATTCCAATATAGTAATATCCCATAAACACAACTTTGGTAAAGGCAAATACAGTGAAATAGATTTTCTCACATGCAATTCTAGCAGCAGGAAGAGAACCCCCAACTTTTAGCTGTAACAGGGAGAGGAATAAGTGCTTCCACATCCAGCTTCAAGGCCCCAGCAACTACTACTAAAAATTAAAACTAAAAATCCTGGTTCTGTGGGAGCTTGACCCCACCCATTCACACTGCTTATATTGTTCCAACTTTTTAAAAATATCCCAAGACCTCACAAGCTGTTTACTTTATTGACTTTGAACAGACTTCTTGAAACTTCTGGCTCAACCTTTTTTCATTAAAAAACCAGGACAAAATATAATTCTTAAGGACATGGTTACTTGTATTCTTCCTCCCTCCCTTCTTAAACAGCAGCGTTGCATTAGCCATTTCCAGTCCTCTACGACCCTCCCTGACTCCAGTGATTCCTGAAGGATCACAACCACTGCTTGTACAATGTTCTCATCAATCTCCTTTAGAACTTGGTGGTGTAGTCCATCCAGTTCATGTTATTTGTCTCTTCCTGCTGCTATCTTCAGAACTTACAGCTAAGTTCTGGTATGCTGCTGGTGTCTTCCACATGAAGACTGATGCAAAGTACTTATTCCATTCCTCAACGTTTCTTTGTTTCCCATTACTGCTTCTCCAGCCTCATTTTCCAGCATCCCGATATCCACTCTTCCCTCTCTCTTACCTTTCATATATCGAAAAGAACCCTTGCAATCTCCTTTAATATTACTAGCTAGCCTATCCTCACGTTTCATTTTCTGACCTTTTGTTTCATTTTCAGTTGTCATCTACTGGTTTTTTTTAAAGGCTTCCCAATCCTCTGGCTTCTCTAATTTTCGTCACATTGTAAGCATTTTCTTTTGCTTTTATGCTGTCTCTGACTTCCCTTGTCAGCCATGGTTGCCTCTTCCTCCCTTAATATGTTTCTTCTTCCTTGGAATGAATTTCTGCTGTGTTGCCCAAAGTACCCCCAGAAACACCTATCATTGCTGCTCTACTGTCTTTCTTGCTAGTCTATCTTTGCACTAGTTATGACAGGGGGTAAACTCTCCTGCTTAATTTAAATCAGCAACACAGAAAAGATTTAGCCCATGCAGTAATCTGTGAAATTTCGAGGGGCCAGGAACCATTTAAAGAAAAAATTATCTACTTTATTTCTTAAAGTATAACAGACAATAATTAACTAACAACTATTTACAACTTCTTCTCTAACCTATGTTTATTCCCTTCTATAATACTAGTCCGATAAAGCCCCCAATTAAGATTAACCAAAAATTCAAATTTTCAAAACCAGCCAGACATCGAATCTTCCTGTTATGTCCTCCTCTGTCTTCTTGTCTTTTTCTTAGGGATTTCTGTTTCACAGGTTACTCATTGATAAAGGTACCGTTAAGAGATCTATTCTCCAGGCAGTTTGCAGATGCTGTTGGCTTGGAAGTTCTCCTCCCAACTGTTCAATTTTCCCAAGTCTTATACCCCCAATGCATCAGATTGTGTCATTGGCTTTTAAGATTGTCAACGTACTAAATCCAAACTTGATTGGAGTTTGGTATTTTTTGAGGTATAATTTAAACTAATTGGCCTAATTCAAATTTGTTTTGTCATCTGCAGGCAACCAGCTAATCTAGTTGTTCGACCAAATGTTACATTATATCTTGTTCAGAACAGTTGATGCTGTGTCAGTTAGTTCTGCTAGCTTTTAATTCTCCATCCTGTGAACTTGACTTTGCTGACTAAGTTGCAACTTCTCATGTTTCAAATTCTCTCTCTCTTTCTCTTTCCTTTCTTCTCTCTCTCTCTCTACTCAGCTAAGAACATTCTCTCTCTTTTTCCTCTCTCTTTCTGTCCCTCTCCTCTCTCTCTCCCCCTTTCTTCTCTCTCTGTTAGCTTAGCTCAGAACCTTCCCCCCCCTCTCTCTTTCCTCTCTCTCTCTCTGTTTATCTTCCAACTCCATTTTCCTCAATTGTAATTTAGGTTCTTCTACCTCGACTGCAGTTGCTTGTTTCTCTGACATACCTAAATGTTTGAGTAATTCCCTTACAATTTCAGCTTTAATTTTGTCCTTGGTTAAAACCAAATCTAACTTCTTTGGTAATTCTAAAAGTATGACCTTTTTCTTTCCTTCTAAAAACTTTCTTGGCAAATTTGAGAATCATCTTCAAATCCCAGAACCTCTTTAGCCATTTTAAGAGCCATTTTTCTCACTTTTAATTTAATCAATCACAAGTCACTAAAATTAAACAAATTGTCTCACCTACGTTTTATTTAAAGACCTAGGACACTAATGTACAAGTTTAAATTTGCTGGGATTTTTCATACCCCCAAATCTATTCAATTCTGTCTAAACCAGTTAAAATCTCAACAATGAGCCCCAAATTGTTGTGACATCGGGTAAACCCTCCTGCTTAATTTAAACCAGCTCACAGAAAAGATTTATCGCGTGCAGTGATCTGTGAAAATTCCAAGAGGCCAAGAACTATTTAAGGTAAACAACTTTATTTCTTAAAATATAACAGACAAGACTGAACTAACAACTAAACTTCCTCTAACCTATATTTACCTTACCTTCTACAATAGTAGTCCCCAATTCAGATTTACCAAAAATTCAAATTTTCAAAACCAACCAGATGTCAAATCCTCTCATTACATCTTCCTCTGTCTTCTTTTCTACCTCTTAGGGATTTCTATTTCAGAGGTTACTGATCGATAAAGGTACCTTTAAGAGAGCTATTCTCTGGTCAGTCTGCAGATGCTAGTGTTTTGGCAGTTCTCCTCCCAAATGTTCAATTTTCCCCAATCTTATACCCCCAAAGTATTGGATTGTGTCATTGGCTTTTAAGATTGTCAATATACTAAACTCAAACTTGATTGGAGTTTAGTAGTTTTCGGGGTATAATTTAAACTGATTGGCCAAATTTGAATTTGTTTTGTTGTCTCCAGGCAACTAGTTAATTTAGTTGTTCGACCAAATGTTACATTATATCTTGTTCAGAACACTTGGTGCTGTGTCAGGTCATTCTGCTAGCTTTTAACTCTCTTCAAGGTACAGTGTCACTTACATCTTCATAACACAATCAGCTCTGGCCAGCTCCTCCTCCGTGTCTTTGTCGTTACTTTTACGCAATTATAGTAGCATAACATCTGATTCTAGCTTCTTCATCTCAAACAACAAAGGGATTTTTAATACATTGTGGTCACTGCCTGGGTAGTTCCTTCACTTTAACCTCCCTAATCAAGTCTGCCTCATTACACAACACCAAATCCAGAATTGCCTGTTCCCTCATGGCCTCTATCACAAGCTGCTTCCAAAAACATCTTGCGGGCATTGCTTTCATGCATTATACAATGCCTTAATATTTAAGACAATTTTCTTTCCTTGTTAAGTCTCTCTAATGGTCTATGCTCTAACACTGTTAATGAGATAGCCCCTTTAGACTTAGCATTGCATGGAGGATTAGTGACAGACCCAACCACAAAGCCACCACTGTTGGTACTCAATATGTTACTACGATTCATCAACATTCCAAAAAACTCTGTTGCCTTCTCGTACCATTATCAGCTTGCACTCTCAGCAAATTAAAACAGAGGAGGATTTTGATCTGAAATAGTATGGAAAAATATGTAATGCTTCATGCCTTGAGATGCCCCAGTTTCACAAGTCTGAGTCATAATTTTGGAAACTATAAGGGTGATTAGGAAAGACAAATGCAGTGCTCCAAACAAAACAGAAATGTCCCTTGATTAGCTGCATGATTAATTGAGTTCATCAGCAGGAAAGCTAAAGCCATAAAAAAAAGTTGGGCAGTCTCATTTGGTGTTAAATATTTGATTACACTACTGGGCAAATCACTTCATCACACTTTTCAGACCAATCTTTATTTCTTTTGATGAACTCAACAAAAGGCTTTTATTTTGCTTTTGCAATTGTTAAGCACATTCCTACTTCTCCAACATTTGCATCAATTGGGCAATACAGTTGCACTGAAATACAATTTAGCTAAATTGAGATTCCAGCATAATCCGGCATTTAACACACAAGATTTTCTGGTAGCTTGTGTTTGTTTTATATACTGTTTTTCTTGAGCTCTCTGCCTTAGTCTTTACCATGAGAGTTCAAGAAAGCATACTCTGTATTTAACCCAGCCAGAATGGTGATCAAACCCCATGCTGTAACACCAATCTGATCAACAATATCCATCTACCCAACTGCATCAACTCACTCCCCAAGGAGTCTCAGTTGCTGCGGTAACATACACTTTACATGCGCATTGTAGCTTGGAGCTATAGATAGTGATGGCCCAGAATTCAATTCCATCACATAGCTGACCAGGAACCCTTCTCTTTCTTCCTGCCTATTATTCTATTGTAAACAAAACAAAATCAAGATGTTTGGTTCTAATTGTTCAACCCATTATTCTGTAACAAATACTACAGAAAATATATTATTAATGTTCAAACCTGTGCTGATTTTTTCATTATTTTTTCTTCTTTCTTTATCAGTTTTGGTTCAGAGCTGTGAATTGGGAATTGTGAGCTGAGGATGATTTGTGGACTTTGAAATAGATTAGATTAGATTCCCTACGGTGTGGAAACAGGCCCTTCAGCCCAACCAGTCCACACCGACCCTCTGAAGAGTAACCCACCCAGACCCATTTCCCTCTGACTAATGTACATAGCACTATGGGAAATTTAGCATGGCCAATTCACCTAACCTGCACATCTTTGGACTGTGGGAGGAAACCGGAGGAAACCCACGCAGACACGGGAGGAGTGTGCAAACTCCACACAGACAGTCACCCGAGGCCGGAATCGAACCTGGGACCCTGCTGCTGTGAGGCTACAGTGCTAACCACTGAGCCACCATGCATTAGTTTGTTTGTAAGGCCAGGCTTAGGGTCTAATTGCCGGCTGATTCTTGATTAAAAGGGCTCGTGCAGACACTGCAGCTCCAGGAAGAGCATTGTGTTTAAACAGATACCAGAAGTTGGCTCTTAACAAGGTCAGTACCTAGGAATTGGTTCTAGCAAGTCTGGAAGAGATCCTATGTTCAAGCAGTTGACAATTGTTGAGTGGCAATTGAAGCTTTAGAAAGAGATGATCAATCCATCCAGGCGGAAAATTGAAGTTTTTTTTTTAACCTGTGTTTTTGTTGGAGTTGAGCTTGGCTGCTGACAACAGGAAGATTTGAAAGCTCCCTGCCTAGTTTCCAACACCTGCTTTGAGAAGCACAGAGAGCAGAAAGCTGAGTTGGAAACATTGCTGCTTTCACCTGGATACACTGAGATGGTAACCCTGATCAGCAGTTCCAGAAAAGGAACCAAGGAATCCACATGTATACATGTGAAACAACACATTGTGAAAACCATTTTAAAAATCTGGTCAGTTTTATTATTTTCCTTTATCGATCCCTTAACTGTGTTTGTTTGTCTGTCTGTCTATCCTTTATGTGAGTTGGAGCTGAAAACAGGTTTCAAGCATGAGCATTATTTAGATTATTATGTTGCGTAATTTTCCCTTTTCTAAAGTTATTGTGTGTTTAATAAATAAATAAATAAAGTATTTTATTTATGACAAACTGGTGTTTGGAAATTAATTATTCACAAAATCTGGGATTGGGTATTTAAAAAGGTTCAATGTAGACTCGATGGGCCAAATGGTCCCTTTCTGCACTGTAGGAATTCTGTGATCAGTTGTTTTGTTTTACAGTTGTGAATTCAGAGATAGAAAGGCTGATTTGGTTTGGCTGTCTGTCTCCATACCGTAGTATTGGAAAATGTTCGCTTTTATAATGTGGACTGACACATTGAGGACTTTTCTTTAAATTGCTGTTGTGCAGCAAGTGGAAGGATCAACACAAATTTCTCACATGGCAAATATCAGTTTACAGCTTTAGAAGATCTGACAGTCCTACATTCTACATACCATTTGACCGCCCAGAAAATATAAAGGTCTTTTTTGTCGATTCCGATTTTAAACAAACACAACTAACATTTTGTGTAAATGTTACAGCAAACTAGAATAAGCCATTTCAAATTATGTTAAATGCCCTTTTTAATATGACCCTAGATGGGCAGACAGCATATTGATCATTTAAATCTCATTGACAATTGCTTACGAAGAAAAGACAGGACTTTGTATGTCACAGTGATTAAAGATTCAGAAGTTTTAAACATATCGTTTAAGTCTTAATCTGTTAGAGCTGACATTTTGGGGTATTCTGTTATCTGAGAGTTTAAAAAAAAACTCATTCTCAAGATGCGATCATTGTAGATACTTCTTGTCAATCCCTTGCTACCCTGAGAAAGGGGAATGGTTGAGCTGATAACGTTACTCATACAATGACGTTTCATGAGGAGTTTCTAGGCTTTGACCCAGCAATGCTGAAGGACTGAAAATATATTTCCAATTCAGGATGATTCATGACTTGGGAAGCAACTTAAAAGAGGTAGTATTCCCATGCACCTGACACTCTTGATTTTCTAGTCAATGGCAGTCATAAGTTTCCTTTTGAAAAAAAAAGCTTTGAAATCAACTTGAAATGAATTTCTAGTGTATCAAATTAAAGAGCTTGTGAAAGGAAGCTCATAACATTTTATCACTGAGAACTGTATTGTTTGGGGAAGGTGTTCCAATTTAAACTGTAATCTGAAGTGACTAAACTGAAAATTTGCACCATTTTTAGCTGAAAGTTTAAACAGGTAGCACCTTTCTGAGAAGGTGTCCATATTAGTCTTCTGATTAGTATATGAAAACTTAGCATCTGATTTGCCTTCCCCTGAGGGAAATATCTGAATATGGATTATGGTATACCTTTGAGCACCGACATGATCCTTTACCATTGTAACCACTATGAGATAGTTTCTTCACTAACTAAGAAAGCTGGTGTTGACCAATTAGCACTTCTTTGCTGTTGTGATGAAACAGTAAACTACAGTCTTTCTCCTTCTTATATTGCTGGAAGAAATCTCTCATCCTGTGTCCTGTGCCCCCTTTCACTGGCCATACAACAAAACTCTTAAGAATTTGTTTTATTCTGTTGTTTTTTTCTGTATTTGAATTTTTAAGATAATCTTATTCGTGCATAGAAGCACAGGAGCAGGAGACCATTCAGCCCCTCAAGCCTCTGCTGCCATTTTAGATCACAGCAGATCACCTTTTTCCACACCAAATTCCCAAACTATCCTCATATTCCTCAGTGTACATAGTAACTAGAAATCTTATCAATCTCTGAGTTGAACTTACTCAATGACTGAACATGCACAGGCCTCTGGGGTAGAAAGTTTCCAAGATTCACCATCCTCTGAGTGAAGAGGTTCCTCCTCATTTCAGTCTTTTAATTCAGACTGTGTCCCCTAGTTCTAGGTCCTTCACTCAGGGGAATTGTCATCTTGTGACCTATTTTGTCTGTCCCTTTCTTATAATTTTGTAATTTTCAGAGATTGCTTCTCATTCTTCTAAATTAGAGAGAGTAGAGGGCCAATATCCTCACAGGACAGTCCAACCATCACAGGAATCAGTTTGGTGAACCTCCACCACACTTCCTCTATAGGAAGTATATCTTTCTTTAAGTAAAGGGACCAGAGTGTACATAATGCCTCACCAGTGATCTATCCAACTGATGTAAGACTTTTTTCCTCCTGTACTCAGTACTCTTGTGATAAAGGCTAACCTACTAATTGCCTTCTGAAATGCTTGCTGTACTCCCAATAAGACACCATCCAACATCTTCAACATTCATTCCCTCTACCAATAACATAGTGTGCTGTGTACACCATCTACGAAATGCACTGAAGTAACTCAGAAAGGTTTCTCTAATTGTACCTTCCTAACCCTAACTATCTGGGAGGACAAGGGCAGCAGTTGCAGAGGAACAACATCATCTGCAAGTTCCCCTCAAAATCACAGGCCATCCTTATTTGCATCTACATCACCATGTATTTACTTAGTGGGTCAGAATTCTGGTGCTCAATCCCCAACTTCATTGTAAAGTCCCTACATCTCAAAGAACACAGTGGCTTAAAACCACATTCTCAATTGCAATTTGAGCTGGGTAATAAATGCTGACCTTGCAATGCCCATATCATATGAACAATTAACAAAAATACTAGTTTTCAATGACTAATGAGCAAAGAGTTCCCTTTGGACATCAATACTTTGTAATCGCTCACCATTTAACACTTTTAGCTTTGTTTGTCCTACCAATGTGAATAGCCTCATATTTATCTACATTATATCCCATATATCATGCTCTTGCACACTCAGCTGTCTAGATTAGTTTGAAGCCTATTGCATGTACCTTGCAGTTCACCTCACAATTTGTGTTCCCACCAAGTTTTATATCATTCCAAAGTTGGAAATATTACAATTGGACACCACATACAAATCATTGATACAGGTTGTGACTTGCGGGATTACAAGTACAGATCCTTTGTGATCCCCACTGATCACAATCCTACCAGTCTGAGAATGACACATTTACTGCTACTTTTTGCTTTCTGTCTTTTAGCCAATCCTCAATCCATACTAACATATTCACACACACGTATGCCCCCACAACCCCCCCCACCCCCCATCCCCACCCCATCGCTCCCCCCCAACCCCCCATCCACCCCATCATTCCTCCAATTTCATGCAATTTAATTCTGTAAGGATGCTGTTAAACTAGAAAAGGTACAGAAAACATTTACAAGGATGTTGTTTGAGTTATAAGGAGAGGTTAAATTGGTTGAGACTTTTTTCCCTAGAGCGTTGGAGGCTGAGGGGCTGACCTTATTGAGATTTATAAAACCATGAGGGACATGGATAAGGTGAATAGCCAAGGTCATTTTTCAAGGTTTGGTGAGTCCAAAACTAGAGGGCATAGGTTTAAGGTGAGATGAGAAATAGTCAAAGGGAACCTGAAGGGCAACTTTTTCACGCAGAGGGTGGTGTGTGTATGGAATGAGCTGCCTGGGGAAGTGGTAGAAGCAAGTACAATTCCAGTGTTTAAGATATGTTTGGATAGGTACAAGACTAGTAAAGGTTTAGAGGAATATGGGCCAAATGCAAACAAATGGGACTGCTCAATTTAGGATACTTGGTCTGCATGGATGAGTTGGACTGAAGGGTCCGTTTCCTTACTTTATGACTCAGTGACCATATGTTTGTTGACCTCCTGTGTGGGACTTTGTAAAAAGCCATCTGAAAATCCAAATACACCAAATCCACGGATTCCCCTTATTAGCTGTGCCAGTAACATTGTCAAAATCTCTGTCGGATTTGTCAAACATGAACCTTCATTAGTCAAGGTGACTCTGTCCAATCAGATAATTATTTTCTAAATATCCTGTAATTATATGTTCATAATAAATTCTAGTACTATCCTACTACAGCTGTCAGGCTAACAGGTCTGAAGTTTCCTTTCTCCCTCTCCTTCTTTTCTTAAATAGGATGTTTACAATTGCTACTTTCTAATCTGCAGGCACATTCTTGAGGTATTAAGGATTTCGAAAGATGAACACCAATATATCCACTATCCTAGCTTAGATATTTCATTTAAGGCATCTTAACAAGTCGCTCATATGTACATTTATCTAAGTTAAAAGAAGATTTCTGAATTTAATTGTAATGTGTTTATAGTCACAAATTCTTATTGGATGTTCGTATGAAAGTGTCTAATGATTTGTTGTGAACAGAGTTTCTCTGCTGCCTGAAAGTTGAATAATGACAATATTCTTTGGTGTGTAGGCAAGATCACCCTTATGTGACCTATTTAACTGCGATGTTCTTTTCATATTAGCCTGCCAATGTCATGTTTGTGATTTGGCTTTGTGAGTTTTTTTTAATAATTAAAAGAGACACTGAATTTGAAACTGAACAAACTCAACACCTGTCTCTAGAAATCATATTGTGTTCTAAAGAGGTGCTTTCATGTTACAAATCAAAGGACAGCAGCAAGTTTGAATGAACTCATTCATTTTATCCCAGCTAACTCTACTAATTAAATCAGCCAGTAAAGGTCATCTCCTAGTCTCTGCTCTGCATGTAACATTCAGCTGTCCAAAAGGCAAGGCTGGATGCCAAGAGCTATTGACTTAGTATTTCAGCACCATCTTGTGTCTGCATATAGATTTACATCATGGACGCATCTCATCTCATTAGAACTGTAGAAAATATTTCTCAAATATTATTTCTGTTACACTGGCATGAAGAAACAATACCTTACAATTATTTCCTGCTTAACCATAATTAACAGGAAGGCAGGTTTGACTTTGCAGGTTCAATCAGAAATTTCTAGATTGATGTTAACAAAACTAGATAGTGGCTGTATCGAATGAATACCTTAAATGAATCCTAACTCATGTCAATATATCTAATTGTGGTCAGGAGATTAAACCTAAATTACATTTGTAATATAGTGTTCTTATGGGATCACACATTTGAGATTCAACCAGCTGCAGAAGATCTGGAAGTAAAGGTACGCAAGATTATTTTGTAAAAGTAGGAACATAAAAATTAGGAGCATGAGTAAACTATTCAGTCCTTCAGGTCTGCTTTGACATTCAATATGATCATGGCTGATCCTTAATCTCAATGCCGTATTCCCACTTTCTTCCCATATCTCTCATATTGTACCTATTTCTTGCTTGACTATATTCCAGTGACTTGGTCTCCACAACCTTCTGTCATAGCAAATTCAACAGGTTCACTAGCATATAAATGAAGAAGTCCTTCCTCATCTGCATCCTTAATGGCCTACCCTGTATCCTGAGGAGAAAGTGAGGACTGCAGATGCTGGAGATCAGAGCTGAAAATGTGTTGCTAGAAAAGCACAGCAGGTCAGGCAGCATCCAAGGAGCAGGAGAATCGACGTTTTGGGCATGGGCCCTTCTTCAGGAATGAGGAAAGTGTGTCCAGCAGGCTAAGATAAAAGGTAGAGAGGAGGGACTTGGGGGAGGGGCATTGGAAATGCGATAGGTGGAAGGAGGTCAAGGTGAGGGTGATAGGCCGGAGTGGGGGTGGGGGCGGAGAGGTCAGGAAGAAGATTGCAGGTTAGGAAGGTGGTGCTGAGTTCGAGGGATTTGACTGAGACAAGGTGGGGGGAGGGGAAATGAGGAAACTGGGGAAATCTGAGTTCACCCCTTGTGGTTGGAGGGTTCCTAGGTGGAAGATGAGGAGCTCTTCCTCCAACCGTCGTGTTACTATGGTCTGGCGATGGAGGAGTCCAAGGACCTGCATGTCCTTGGTGGAATGGGAGGGGAGTTGAAGTGTTGAGCCACGGGGTGGTTGGGTTGGTTGGTCCGGGTGTCCCAGAGGTGTTCTCTGAAACGTTTCGCAAGTAGGCAGCCTGTCTCCCCAATATAGAGGAGGCCACATCGGGTGCAGCGAATACAATAAATGATGTGTGTGGAGGTGCAGGTGAATTTGTGGCGGACATGGAAGGATTCCTTGGGGCCTTGGAGGGAAGTAAGGGGGGAGGTGTGGGTGCAACTTTTGCATTTCTTGCGGTGCAAGGGAAGGTGCCGGGAATGGAGGTTGGGTTGTTGAGGGGTGTGGACCTGACAAGTGAGTCACTGAAGGAGTGGTCTTTTCGGAACGCTGAAAGGGGAGGGGAGGGAAATATATCCCTGGTCCGATATGGCTAGGAAGAACTGTTTGTTTAGTGTATGGATTGTTTAGTGTAGGATACCCTAGATCCTGAGGCTGTGACCCCTGGCTCTAGACTTACCAACTAGGGAAAATCCCTCCCTGCATCTAGTCTGTCCATCCCTGTTAGAGTTTGATACCCTTCAATTAGCTTCTTCCTCATCCTTCCAAACTCTAATGAATGCACACCCAGTCAAAGCAATCTGACCTCATATAATAGTCCTGCCCTCCCCAGTATCATAATAGTGAGTTTCTGCAGCACTTCCTCAATGGTAAGCATATCCTTTCTGAGGAATAATGTAGAGGTGCTGGTGTTTGTCTGGTGTGGACAAAATCTAAAATCACTTAATATCGGGTTGTAGTTCAACAGGTTTATGTGAAACTACAGGCTTAGAACATAGAACATAAAAAAGTACAGCACAGAACAGGCCCTAGGCCCACGATGTTGTATGGAGGATTATTCCTAATCTAAAATAAAATAACCTCACCTATGCACCCCTCAATTCACTGCTGGCCATGTGCATGTCCAGTCATTGCTTAAACGTCCCTAATGACTCTGCTTCCACCACCACCGCTGGCAATGCAATCCATGCATTCACAACTCTCTGTGTAAAGAACCTACCCCTGACGTCTTCTCTATACTTATCTCCTAATATCTTAAAACTATTACCCCTTTGCCAGTCAGTCCTGCCCTGGGGAAAAGTCTCTGGCTATTGACTCTATCCATGCCTCTCATTATGTTGTATACTTCGATCAGTTCACCTCTCTTTCACCTTCCCTCCAGAGAGAAAAGCTTACTCAACCTCTCTTCATAAGACAAGTCCTCCAGTCCAGGCAACATCCTGGTAAACATTCTTTGCACCTTCTCCAAAGCCTCCGTGTCTTTCCTATAATAGGACGACCAGAACTGGACACAGTATTCCAAGTGTGGTCTCACCAGGGTCTTGTAGAGCTGCTGCAAAACCTTGTGGCTCTTAAACTTGATTACCCTGTTAATGGAAGCCAAAACACCATATGTTTTCTTCACAACCCTATCCACTTGGATGGCAACTTTGAGGGATCTATGCACTTGGAACACCAAGATCCCTCTGTTCTTCCACACTGCCAAAAATCCTGTCTTTAATCCTATATTCAGCATTCAAATTCAACCTTCCAAAATGCATCACTTCACATTTATCCAGGTTGAACTCCATCTGCCATTTCTCAGCCCAGCTCTGCATCCTATCTATGTCATGCTGCAGCCTGCAATAGCCCTCTATACTATCGACGACACCTCCAACCTTTGTGTCATCGGCAAATTTACTAACCTACCCCACAACCTCCTCGTCCAAGTCATTTATAAAAACTACAAAGAGTAGAGGCTCAAGAGCAGAGCCCTGCGGGACCCCACTCAACACTGTCCTCCAGGCAGAATACTTTCCATCTACAACCACTCTCTGCCTTCTGTCAATCAACCAATTCTGAATCCAGATAGCTGAATCTCCCTATATCCCACACCTCCTGACTTTATCAATGAGCCTACCAAACGCCTGCTGATATCTATATACACCACATCCCCTGCTTAACCTTCATCAATCTGTCTTGTCACCTCCTCAAAGATTTGAGAAGCATGACCTGCCCCTCAGAAAGTCATACTGACTGCCTTTAATCATGCTATGCTTTTCCAAATAGTCATAAATCCTATCCCTCAGAATTCTTTCCACAGACGTAAGACTGACAGGTCTGTAATTGCCAGGAGTTTCCCTATTTCCCTTCTTGAAAAGAGGAACAACATTTGCCTCCCTCCAATCCTTCGGTATGACTCCCATGGAGACTAAGGAAGCAAAGATCTTCGTTAGCGGCTTAGCAACCTCCTTTCTCACTTCTCGGAGCAACCTCGGATAAATCTGGTCTGGCCCTGGGGACTTATCAATCTTAATATTTGCCAAAATTTCTAGCACATCAACTTCATCAATCTTGATCTGTTCAAGCCTGTTTCCCAGCTCCTCAAAGTTCTCATTCACAACAAGTCCCTTTCCTTCGTGAAAACCGATACAAAAAACTCATTTAGTACTTTCCTTATCTGCTCAGACTCCATGCACAAGTTCCCTATGCTATCCTTGATCAGTCCTGCCTTCTCCCTGATCATTCTCTTATTCCTCACATATGAATAAAATGCCTTTGGGTTCTCCCTAATCCTTCCTGCCAAGCCTTTTTCGTGCCCCATCCTGGCTCTCCTCAGTCCATATCTGAGCTCCTTTCTAGTAAGCCTGTAATCCTCTAAAGCTTGCTAGAATCCTTGCTCCCTCCACCTTATGTAAGATGCCTTCTTCCATTTGATGAGAAGCTCCTCTGTTCTTGTCATCCAAGGCTCCTTAATCTTACCCCTTCTTGCTTTTGGAGCCCCTGTTCCTTCCCTAGGCAGCTAGCTGGTGTCTTGTGATTTTTGACTTTCTTAGGTAGGCAGACCAAAATTGCATGCGATACTCCAAGCATCGTCTAACCAAGGCCCTGCCTAACTGCAGTGAGACCTCCCTACCTTTGACCTGTCTTGTCATAAAGGCTAACAAGCCATTGGCCTTCTCAATTGCTTGCTGCACCTAACTGTTTACTTTCATTAACTCGTGTACACGGACACCCAAATCCCTTTGTAGATCCACATTTTTATTTTTCACACTGAAGTGTATAACTTCATACTTGAGCATCTGCCATATGTTTGCTCACTCATTCAACCTGTCTAAATCACCTTGAAGCCTCCTAGCAATCACTTCATGAATCACAATTCTGTCCATTTTTTAATTTTCTCATAAGGTATGATATTTAGACAAGATAAATGGCAAGGAACAAGTATTGAAATTCAGTAATGTTTGCATTCCAGCAACTTTTTAAATAAAGGAAATTTGAATTACAAAATAAGGAAGATTAACTGCTGTTGGGAGCTTATTTTGAGTACCAAGTGAGGTTTAATTCCTTCGAACTCTACAGTGAACATTCATAATGGAAATGTTTAACTCATGATAAAATGCAGCTGGTATCAAGCCATTATTCAGATAGTGGAATACATACAGCGTAAAAAAAATCAATGCTGCATCACTGACCAAACACATGTCCCTGGCTTGACCTCTTTCAAAGACAGTGAACAGCAATCAACTGAGTCTACACAAGTCTTCAGTGATGTAGCCACTTGTTTTATAACTAGGAGATGGAGGATGAGTCCCAAACCTGGGAGCACAGCCCCAGATCTTCCATTCTCCAGACTGTAAAACCAGTCTTTGACAATCTCAACCTGAGATGTACTAGTATCAGACCCCTGGAAACCTAAACACCAAAACCCGACTCAATAAAATAACTGCAACTAGTCTTTAAAGAAGCTACCTTCACATATGATAAATGTTGAAGTTGTCACAGAAAATTCTTTAGTGGAAAGTAAATAGTTAAAACCCACATTTTAGCAGTGTATATTTATTTATGAGTTATTTGTGGATAAATACTAAGTAAATATACTTTAACTGCAGTTGTTGGAAACTAATTTCTCCTGCTTCAAATTATAAACAAATTTGTCATCAAAATATTTCCTAGCCGCTTCAATTCTGTCCTTCAGCCCATCAAATTGACCCTAACAATGTTTAGTGCCAGCCTTTAACAAACCTAATTAGTGAGTGTTGGTAAAATCCAATCTTTGAAAAAAATGATACCTATAATTGAAATGCTGTCAGGTTAAAGTACTGGAAGTTGGCACAATGTTCTAGATCATTCAGCAAGGATGTTACATCATAAACTGATAAAGCACTGATTTAGGATTGTGCTGAGCTTAAGAACAGAACAATTGAATTAACCTACTCTAGAGAAGTATGAAGTATTTTCATTAACTGTGATGAAAAGTTCATAAGAAACTCTAAGCAACAATTCATGACCTATGCAGGAATAAAAGGATGGTAAAAGTTGATTGAAGTTTTTGAATCGGTGGTTCTACCTATCAAATTGATAGCAATCTCAATGCAAGCAGAAGATGCAGAGTTCGACTGTAATCAGGGAAATAGAGCTCTGTGACTTTTCACTGACCTCCAACTGATAGTAAAATATTTACTGCTGCATAATAGCTTACGGAAAGTTTTTTTTTAAGCAGTGGAAATGTAAAGGTGGTCAAGCAGGCCAGCTTGACCCTTGTAAAATCTCTTGTAAAAGATGATTGGCTACTCACAAATTTGAGTTTGCATTGCTGACACAGTGACTGAAACTTCAGATCCTTGGAACCAGGTGCTGAGGTGACAGAAGGCATGGAATTTGTGAAAACCTAGTTCAGACTGCCCCAGCATTTTCTTGCCATTGTGAATTTTTGCTGGAGTGACATTGAGACCTTTAAGGAAACATGCAGGTACCAATTAAGGTGGTTGAGGAGATGATTAACCTGGATATTCCTGTGGTATCTCTATTGTCTGGAGTCAGTTGGAACTCCTGTATGACATACCAGTTCAAAGGAATTAGTAACAGTAGCAGAACCTGGTGAATGCAACATAACATTAAATCACAATAATAAGAAATCTGCAATTCAGCAGAATATTGGACACTTCACTGCCATAGGAACTTGCTGTGACTCAAAGGATATATTAAGACTCTTTACCCCTCACCTTCTTTGGTTGTAATAATGCCACCTGTACTCCAGTGACTCATGACTGGCCCAGCCACTGTCTTGGAAATGTTTCTAATACTTATATGTTTAAAGTGAAGTAAATTCTCACCAGTGAAACCTCCACATCCTTTAATATGATTGTAGTTTAACTGTTCATTTTGATTTTTTATGATGTAATGTCCACTTTAAAGAAACAATAGAGTTGGAATATAACAGCACAAAGGATGAAGTCTCTGTTGCACTTATCTTTTACATTGAAGGTGAACTAAATAAGCCCATTAAGGCTCTAGTTATAGTGCAGATTGACATTTAACTGAAACCTTCTGAAAGAGGACATCAGCAATGCATCACCAGAGAGCATCCAGCTCCCTCTCCTCAGGCATTTGTGAGCTATTTAAAACAACACAATAAATCAAAGATTGGTTACAATGAGGTTTCATTTTTAAAGGGTGGCAGTACATGGAGCCATGAATAGTATCAATTTATTCAAAGTGAGATTCTCCACATGTTGTTGGCTTGGATTGCCAGCTGGCAATCTGGGTGAGTTGGATAGAGGACACAAAGGAAAAATTCTAAAACTGGGCAGTGTGCCATGGTTTGATCAAGTCATTAGAAGGAAGAGAGTACTGCATGCTGGCAATGGTTCAGCAACTGTGCGCAGACAGACTGAAATACTTCAACGTTTTTAAAAAGAGCATCAATACTAAAAGAAAACCAAACTTCCATATTGTCTGCGATTGATTACTTTTGTTCTTAACTTTTAGATACCTGATTCCATCATTGGATCGATCCCATGCTGGCTTCTACCGTTGCATAGTGAGGAATCGGCTCGGAGCACTGATGCAGAGAAGGACAGAAATCCAGGTGGCATGTAAGTTGGCTCAGAATATGAATGTGCCAGTGGGACAGCTGCTGAATGTGTTCTTAATAGATAATGTGACATTAGCAGATAAAAAGTTCAATTCACATGCATAATCAACTTATCCAAGTTCAACTTTATTACTGCTGGGGAACGAGGAGTGATGGTGACTGAGAAAACTCACTGCTGAAACTGTAAGCTGGTAAAATGAAAGAACAACTTTGCATCCAGCCATTCTGCATCCATTGGCAGAAATCTAACTCCCAAAAAATGACTAAGTGCAGAATGAACAATGAAAGGGTAATCACTGTTTTGGGAGTTCTTTTACATTTTCATCCAAGGCTTTAACAGATAGAGTGTTTTTCTGCTGTTCATCAGAAGTTTATAATTAGATTCGTCCTGCCCTGAATTTCACTTTCTGCACATATGGCTTGCTTTCTTGTCTCATACTGGAAAATCTTAAGAGAATTTCTATTCCCAAGACTCCCCATTTTGCAGCAACCCAAAAGCAAAATTGGGTTAACTAACAAATAAAAGCTGTTGCGGAAACGTAGCAGATTTGAAAAGCATTTAGAAGATGCTGCAGCAACTGAAGAGCTCAGTTAAGTTGCTTGTGATACAAACTGATGACATTCACTTTGTATTGTGAATTCCTGTCAATCACAGATGCAGAACTAGACAACAGAAAAGAAATGTCAGCACAACTTGAAAAGTGTACATACTGGTATTTAATATTCACAGTCTCAACTTGAAAACTGTCAGTGTTATCCAGTCTTAATGTTTTTCACTGTTATTTTGTAGCACAAACCCAATAGATTTCGAATTTAAGTACAAATGGCATTCCAAAATCTGAAGCCACCTGATCTATTGGGAAATCACAACTCAGACAGGTGGAAATCTCTGGAATGTGTGATTCCAGCTGACTTCCACCCTGCTGCACATCGCCAGATATTTTCCTGATCAACCTGCTCAGAGATATTAGGACATTCCCATGGAGCAGGTGGGTCTTAAACCTGGGCATCCTGGCTGGGTACAGTCATTACCACTGCACCACAAGAGCTCTCTGCAAGTGGCTGGATCCTATTGAATTGACCAAGAGACCCTGGAATGTAACAGTGTTCCCTCAGCACTGCCATTCTCCCCAGGGATGTGAGGAAAATAAATGACTGGAAATAGTGAATCTCCGAAAGTAACAACGACCTTGAAAGTCCTTTTCAACTTGTTTAAAAAAATTACATTTTATTTATTTAAGTCAACATTTTAGAAGGATATTTTCAAAAGTACCCTTACACTTTCCTGATTATACCTGGTAGCTTTAACTTCTCCCTGTAGCTGAGAGAATGACAGCTGGAACTGCTATTGTTGCTTTAAATGAATCTTTTCATTTATCTCCCTGTCTTATAGTTACCTCATTGACAAAAACAAGAAATGATAGTATTAAAATGATTTGATCCACTTTTGGAAAATAAATGCCAACATGCAGTGAAAAAAATATATCTATTGTTTCTTCAACTTCTCTTCAATTGTTTAAAATAAACTAAACATCTGTATCCCCAGAGCTGGTAACATGGAAAGCTTTTCATTTCTCCCTAACATCTGTTTTAATGGTAATAATTTAGTGACACAGTGTGTAGCCTATCCATGACCCATGTATCCGGAAATTCTCATCTGGGAACTCAACACAAGAGGTAGCATACAAGATGATAATAGTGATATTATTGAAGTGAGGTTTATTGTAAGGAAACAGATACCTAAGGTACCTAATTGTTGCAGAGATCCCCAGGGAGAGAGAGAGAGAGAGAGACACACACACACACACACACAGACACAGAAAAAAGCATGTCTGAAGAAATGATAAAAAGTAACTCAATGAACATGCCTGACAACCAAACCATGGAACACTTGTCAACTGAGAGACAAGTACCACACAATTTCCTTTTATGCTCTTCATTTCCCAGAATGATAATTCTACTTAATCACTTCTGTGCTCACCTCCCAATAAAAGGACTTCATCGGAAATAGATCCTGTGTACTCATATGGTAGGGAAGGGCCTCTATTTTCAAACAGTAAGTCATCATAGATTTTGTGCAGAATGTAAATTTAGTTTGCTGATGTTTCCACCAGAAAATTAAAATCTGACACGTCAACATATTAGCCATGTTAGAACAAAACGACTTTTTGCTATCTCAGTAATGAGGATCTGCCATCTGTTTCCACCTCTGCATGACTAAATATGCTGTAGCACCACATCATATTCTTACTGCATGAAAATCAAAATGGATTTTTCCCAATCAGAATAATCATCCTATGGAAATAGTAAAAACAAGCTTGAATTTACAGCTATATTGGATAAAGAAAAACCTGTGTTCTGTGCTTATGTGTTGTACCAAGAGACAGTACAAATGCTTACAGCCAGACTGCATGTTGGAGTGGGGAGAAGGGAAAAGGGGAAGTTACACTGCTGCTTAATTACCGAGGTAATGAGTATATAATCAGGCAGCAGTATTAATGAATAACGATAATGTGAAAATCACAGAAGATTTTGTACATTGTTTTAATTAGCTTAATTAACCACAGTCTATTTGGGCACAGCAGAAGTGTACGTATTTATATTAAGCTCCAGGACTGTAGATAGACCAACCTTTAAAGGCATAAGTCTTTTATGAGATTCATTTTTGTCATAGGTTTAGAACAAATGAAAATATCTATTTTGCCCACAATATTTAGAGCAATTAACCCATCTCATATTGAAACTCCAATTTCTCAAATAAATGCTCGACACTTGGCTCAATTTTCGAATACATTGATTTGATTGTTCTGCTTTTTTAAGAATACCATACAATTGCACATGCCGAAGATTGCTTTAACTCTTACCCACCTCTTGCACACACTGACAACATCTTTATGTGCGTCCCTGAGTCTTGCTGTGAACCTTTGGCAATGTCAGCTGAGTGAATGGAAATTCCATGTGTCATTCTCAATTGAAAGAGCTTCCAAAACTCATCGTCACAAAGAAGAATGGTTCTTCATATGCTTCTGTTCAACACATGTCCAAAGTATTTTACCAAGATTCATGATTTGGATTTTTTTTTGATTGCTTTTTCCACTGCTATGATGTGATCATACCGTGAGTATCTCCTTGTGTCAAAATGAGCAAGAGTGCGATGAACTCAATGAGTTCACCTTGCCTTCGGTCATTGTTGTGTCAAACCAATCATCTGAGTTTCTAACTTAATGTGAAAAACAGTCTGTTTTAAAATTTATAATGAGAAAAAGTGAGGACTGCAGATGCTGGAGATCAGAGCTGAAAATGTGTTGCTGGAAAAGTGCAGCAGGTCAGGCAGCATCCAAGGAGCAGGAGAATCGACGTATCAGGCATGAGCCCTTCATCAGGAATGAGGAAAGTGTGCCAAGCAGGCTAAGATAAAAGGTAGGGAGGAGGGACTTGGGGGAGGGGTGTTGGAAATGCGATAGGTGGAAGGAGGTTAAGGTGAGGGTGATAAGGTGAGGGTGATAGGCCGGAGTGGGGTGGGGGGCGGAGAGGTCAGGAAGAAGATTGCAGGTTAGGAAGGTGGTGCTGAGTTCGAGGGTTGGGACTGAGACAAGGTGGGGGGAGGGGAAATGAGGAAACTGGAGAAATCTGAGTTCACCCCTTGTGGTTGGAGGATTCCTAGGCGGAAGATGAGGCGCTCTTCCTCCACCTGTCATGTTGCTATGGTCTGGCGGTGGAGGAGTCCAAGGACCTGCATGTTCTTGGTGGAGTGGGAAGGGGGAGTTGAAGTGTTGAGCCACGGGGTGGTTGGGTTGGTTGGCCTGGGTGTTCCAGAGGTGTTCTCTGAAACATTCGCAAGTAGGCGGCCTGTCTCCCCAATATAGAGGAGGCCACATCGGGTGCAGTGGATGCAATAAATGATGTGTGTGGAGATGCAGGTGACTTTGTGGCAAATATGGAAGGATCCCTTGGGGCCTTGGAGGGAAGTAAGGGGGAAGGTATGGGCACAAGTTTTGCATTTCTTGTGGTTGCAGGGGAAGGTGCCGGGAGTAGAGGTTGGGTTGGGGGATGTGGACCTGACGAGGGAGTCACGGAGGGAGTGGTCTTTTCGGAACGCTGATAGAGGAGGGGAGGGAAATATATCCCTGGTGGTGGGGTCCGTTTGGAGGTGGCGGAAATGACGATGGATGATACGATGTATATGGAGGTTGGTGGAGTGGTAGGTGAGGACCAGTGGGGTTCTGTCCTGGTGGCGATTGGAGGGGCGGGACTCAAGGGCGGAGGAGCAGGAAGTGGAGGTGGAGATGCGGTGGAGAGCACCGTCGATCACGTCTGGGGGGAAATTGCAGTCTTTGAAGAAGGAGGCCATCTGGGTTGTTCGGTATTGGAACTGATCCTCCTGGGAGCAGATGCGGCGGAGACGGAGGAATTGGGAATATGGGATGGTGTTTTTACAGGGGGCAGGGAGGGAGTAGGTGTAGTCTAGGTAGCTGTGGGAGTTGGTCGGTTTATAGTAAATGTCTGTGTTGATTCGGTCAGCCGAGATAGAAATGGAGAGGTCTAGGAAAGGGAGGCAGGAGTCTGAGATGGTCCAGGTAAATTTGAGGTTGGGGGGGAAGGTGTGGGTAAAGTGGATGAACTGTTCAACCTCCTCGTGGGAGCATGAGGCAGCGCTGATACAGTCATCGATGTAGCGGAGGAAATGTTGGGGGGTGGTGCCAGTGTAGCTGCGGAAGATGGACTGTTCCACATATCCTACGAAGAGGCAGGGATAGCTGGGGCCCATGCGGGTGCCCATGGCTACTCCTTTGGTTTGGAGGAAGTGGGAGGATTGGAAAAAGAAGTTGTTCAGAGTGAGGACCAGTTCAGTCAGTCGAAGGAGGGTGTCAGTGGAAGGGTACTGGTTGGTACGGTGGGAAAGGAAGAAGCGGAGGGCTTTGAGTCCTTCGTGATGGGGAATGGAGGTGTACAGGGACTAGGTGTCCATGGTGAAGATAAGGCGTTGGGGACCAGGGAAGCGAAAATCATGGAGGAGGTGGAGGGCGTGGGTGGTGTCCTGAACGTAGGTGGGGAGTTCTTGGACTAAGGAGGACAGGACAGTGTCCTATATAATGCCTGTATAATGTACAATGCCAAGCTGTCAGTGAGCTTTTTAGAAAACATGTTGTTGTGATAATTAAATAGGTTACAGATATCTGAAGGCCACATTTTCCTCAACTGATCTTGTAGAGGCCCAATTTAAAATTTGAGTCACAGAGACTGTTTTCTATGTAAAACTGCATTTTACTGATAATTGTTCTTTTGCACAAGAGTACATGGGATAAGGTCTCTGTAAGCTTATGCAAAAATGCTGTCACCAGGTAACCCAGAATGATTGCTCAAACAGCTTATGTTCAATGGAAGTGATGTTTTGTAGCATTGTGCAACTTTGACCCTCAGGGGTTTCATACGTGTTTTGATTATGGACTTAAATAACAACAGAAAATCTCAAATACCTCATTTTCGTACAACTGCAACTGTCAGTTATATTGAAGAAACAGCTTTTTCTATGTTACGTCTTTATTTCAAGAATGCAAGTTTAAAGTGAAGTATTTTTCTTCCTTCTTCATTTTATGATGTCTGATTTACTTTACTCCCCCATGATCTCAAAGTTTGAATGGCATTGTTGAACTCGTTTCTATCCAAATCTGAAACTTCAGCGAATGCATTAACGTATGTAATTTGCTTCCTCCCTTGCGACAATACAACTGATATGTGTGTTACCAACAGAGCTGCAGTATTCCTCGAGGTAGATTTCAAGTCATAGACTTAATGATGAAAATAACTGGCAGGCATCAAAATCAATGCCCTAATGCTGTTTCCTATTACAACACTGAAGGAGATTAACCTTCCAGTTGAATTCTATAGTTAATACACATGTTGTGTAAAACCACTACAGATAGTAATGCACAAAGCCAGACAGATAGGTAGTTTTTCAGACATAATTTAAAATAATGAAATTTGAATTTCCAACTCAGTAAGGAAATAAATACTTGCAATAATATCTCTTGATCCCCCATGTGACTTTTTGGAACAGTGTCATCCTGATCATCTGTACTGCAGTAATCCATTTACTGAGGATCTTGTTTCTAAAGCATCTTGAATACCTTGAGATCAGTGACTGGTCGATTCTGAATGTACAGCATGAAATTGACAAACAGATTGTTTGGAAAGAAATATGGCTATTTGAAACTTGGAATTAAGGAGAAAAAAAGCAGTGTTGTTACATTTATTATATTGTCTGGCAGGTTGGATATCATAGAATATTGAGGATGTGCTTTGCAGTCCAAATGATGACAGCTGCAGATTCCCTTGTATGAACCAAGCAACATACATCACTATAACAGAAGATATGCTTCAAAATCAATGAGATAAATTAGCAACTGTGGAACATGTTCACAATTGTTGAATTTTTATGTTTCTATCTTATTTTAAGCCCTTTCAGAAATGAGTAGGGTCACTGTTCAAAGACGAAAATAATTTATTGTTAGTTTTATATTCTGGGACAAGATATTTCCGTTTTAGAGAATGGAAAATTTCCTCAACTTAGATATTCACTGACAGCTTCATGCAGTCTATGATCAGGATCAGAAGTGATTAGATGGAGAACAGAGTTCCCTATCGTGTGACCCAGGAGTGCTCCAAACTCAGACAGACAAGTGTTTACTGCAGCACAGTGAAATCTTCACTTTGTACAAGTTACCCTTTTGGCCTTGCAGAGTGAAATCAACAATTTTCAAAATGCTTACAGCATAGAAACAGACTGCGTGACACAACAGGTCTATACTGGAGTTTATGCTCTGCATGAACTTCTCCCACCTTGCTTCATCTCATCTAATCAAGAATTTAGGAAATTCATTCCAAAGGGAAAGCCAGTTTTGCCACAAGGCAAGCTTCTGAAAACAGCAGTGTGGTACTGGTTGAATAACTGATGTTTGTGACGTTGTTTAAGGGATAAATGTGGGTCATGGCACTGCGGATAATCCCTGTACTCTTCTTCAAAGTATGATTTGCAGATGCTGGTGTTGGACTGGTGTGTACAAAGTTAAAAATCACACCACTAGGTTATAGTCCAACAGGTTTAATTGGAAGCACACTGGCTTTTAGAGCGCTGCTCATTCATCAGGTAGTTGTCAGCCACCTGATGAAGGAGCAGCGCTCCGAAAGTTAGTGTGCATCCAATTAACCCTGTTGGATTATAACCAAGTGTTGTGTGATTTTTAACTTCTTCAAAGTAGTGCTGTGGAACCTATATGTTTACCGGAGAGGGCAGATGCTGCCTCATTTTAGTATTTTTTTCTTGAAAATAGCAACTGCGACACTTCAGCACTCCTCCAGTACTGCACTGACTTGTCAAGGTGGACCTTTGTGCTCAGGTTTTGGGTGAGACTGGATCAGACACACTGACTAACAGCTTCTTTATACTGGGAGCCCATGTCCATTTGAAACAAATGCTCAGGCTGCTCACCATCACCTCATGGATGTCTCTGAGAACCAGCAAACAGAAAATTACACATTATCCTGTCCTTCTTCACTGCATTTGAAATCAAACATTAAAACTGAAAGATCATTTGATAATCTACGGAACGAATCAGTTGTGGCTTTCGTTCATCACAAACACCCAAATCAGGAAATATTAACTTTTCACATTACATAATTGTACTGGATAAGTACTAATTGTGGGCGGCACAGTGGTTAGCACTGCTGCCTCACAGCGGCGGAGACCCGGGTTCAATTCCCGCCTCAGGCGACTGACTGTGTGGAGTTTGCACATTCTCCCCGTGTCTGCATGGGTTTCCTCCGGGTGCTCCGGTTTCCTCCCACAGTCCAAAGATGTGCAGGCCAGGTGAATTGGCCATGCTAAATTGCCCGTAGTGTTAGGTAAGGGGTAGATGTAGATGTAGGGGTATGGGTGGGTTACGCTTCGGCGGGGCGGTGTGGACTTGTTGGGCCGAAGGGCCTGTTTCCACACTGTAAGTAATCTAATCTAATCTGTAAGTAATCTAATACCCATGAAACAATGAAGTTTATATACAAGTCCACACATCATATATTTCCTGATATCACTAACCCACGGTGAGTAGCTGTCAATGAAAGGCCAGGAACATAACGATAGAGACAAAATACATAATTGAAAGAGGATAATTGTCATTTCAGAGCACATTTTGCTAAATTCTAAATATAAGGTTGCTGCCTTGCATGCCATTTTAGCTGCAAGGTACATGAATGATCAATATCAAGGAAATGTGGAGGAGGAACTTTGCCATGAGCGTGTTAAAAACAAAAAACGGTCTAATATCACAAAGTGATCTGGCTGGTGAAAAAAATCACTAATACTCACAAAAATTCCTAATTATTGTGGCCATCATGACAATTTTCAAAGTAATGACCTCTGTGCTGTTAAAGGTGCCACGTTTCTGTGATAGTGTCATCAGTGTCTGAGACCCATTTCCAGATTTCAGTGAACATAAACATGTTTACACTGTCTTGCCCATGTAATATCATCCAGACAAAGATGGTGGCTGTTCTGCTTTTTATTCTCCCAGCAATGGCATTCCAAAACCAATTATCATGAAATACAAGCACCGTAGGATAGCTTCCCTTTACTTTTCTCCTCAGCTCTAACCGAAATAGTCTTGACCACTGCTTTACACTTGGGATCACCAATTCAATATCAACAATTAAAATCAAAAAGTGTTGTGAATGCAGGAGATCTGAAATAAAAACAGAAAGTGTTGCTTCCAAGAAAGAGGGTCACATTGGACTTGAAACGTGAGGCATGTCAAAACACTCTGTGACTCAAAAATCGTGGCACATACGCACTTGTTTTCTCACTTTAATTGCTGCACA
This sequence comes from Chiloscyllium punctatum, assembly GCF_047496795.1. Lineage (NCBI taxonomy): Eukaryota > Metazoa > Chordata > Chondrichthyes > Orectolobiformes > Hemiscylliidae > Chiloscyllium > Chiloscyllium punctatum. Next base: position 43,053,645 of record NC_092777.1, on the reverse strand, counting down.
GAAATTTCTGAACGGTTGTTGTTCTTGATGTTGTAACTAAAAAAAGCCAAGGTTTCCCAATTTGCAGCGAGTTTCATAAAATGTACAGCATAGATGTCAACATCTGAACAAAACTGTTCATAATACTGTTTTCTGTTTATTAGATATGGCAAACTTTGAGAGTGGTGAAAAACATCTCAGTGTCTCCCAGGGAAATGCTGCAGTTGTCAGGGCACCAAGAATTTCTACCTTTCCCAGTCCCCAAGTCACATGGTTCAGAGATGGCCGAAAAATCTCACCCAGCAGTCGCATGTAAGTTTGAATATAATGATCTTTAGGTTGGATTTTTTAAACATTAAAGCTGCATTAGTGTTTTGTTAACTAATACCATTGCATTTATTCAATGTAATTTTAATCCTTTGGTTGTCATGGTGTTTTAATTTGAACACACTCAAAATCTGTTCACTTATACAGAGTTCAAATTAAGCCCTCTGTCTTCTTCTGTTTGAACACTGAATACTGGTTGCATTATCAGGACGTTTTTGAGCCTTCCAGAATGAGAGAGTTTAATAGTATTCAGTTAAGTGTAATCAGTAACCCAGCTTCATTTCCAATTGTTTATGTTAATTCAACTCCCTCGCACAGTCAAGACAAGTGAAAGCATGTTAATGATAATTCTTGGTAATTGTGTGGCTTTTAAAATCAGTACTAATGGTGAAACACTTTTTAGTTGTAACTTAATTACTTTAAAACAGCTGCTCTTTCCACCAATCCAGGGAGGGAAAAAGAATAGAAAATGGCAACCAAATATAAAATTATTTTTGGGTAACTACAGCACAGTAAATCCAAATCATTTGTCTTGATTATTTAACAGAAAAGCATTGTGTAACACCATATATGTTTCTGGCATCTATAATGGAAAATATGGATTAATTGAAACTCATAAAAATGCATGCTAGTAAAACAAGTGTTGTTTACAATCCCTCTAAGGAGATGGGAGTGAAGAATGGTACTATCTCTTCCTCCCTAACACATTGCGTGCAAGCACTGCAAAACTATTTCTTTATATATCGAGTCATACATTTGTACCTTGCCCCTTCATTATCATCAATTCCCCTGCCAAACACTTTCCAGAAAATCACGAGTAGAATTCCAAATGGCTGTTGCTCATAGTTTTCCATGACAGACCTGCTTCATTTATTCCTGATGTATGTTGAACATTCAAACTTTGTTTTCTCTCTCAGTTGTGCATTTGTGTTGTGTTGACTGTTAGGGATCTTTATTTGAGCTGCTGCTACATTTACTGTGGATGTCCTGTTTTATTGAGTTTTCCTTTCAATATTCTGACATTCATATTTATATTACATCTTGCAGTCATATCTGTACAGAATATGAAGTAGCACAGATTTTTATACCACAGGCGTTTCGTTATGCCAAAGTATATGATTTCAAAATAGGTCTGTATTTAAATCGTATAAAATGTATAATTAATATATTTGTATATACAAGTATTTGAACAGAGCATTTGTACTCTACTGTTCAGGTACATTCATCAAAGTAGAAAAGTGAGGAAACACATAGGTCATTTTATATAATTATCCTTCTTCTGTTGTTTTCATTTTATCACCAGTTCTGCTGTGATTTTTATTTGCATATTTGTCAGGAATCAGGATGCATTGCTAGTCATTAAAATGAGAGAGCTAGGCTTTCACTTTCCTGGATTTGACACTGGATTGAGTTAAATCTGTGCCCTGAGAACCACAAAAAGCCATTTCCGAGAGAGAATGGCACAGCAATTGAATAAAGTTAATGCTTCAGTTTCCTCAACACAACAATTTCCAATCACTTGTGCTTTTGAAGAAAATATCTGGCAGCATGTGATTGCTCCCAAATTTATATGGAAAGCTTAATTTACCCAAAACTTGGCTAAGTGTCAACTTCAGGCAGTTTAATTAAAGGTTTCTTTCAGTGAGCTGCAGCGGGTTTTCTCATGTAATTCTCCATTGCTCACCTCATTACCTATGTATCAGTCCCCCACAGTGCCGCTGTCACGTTATCGTGGGCTCAGCAGGGCTGCTGATCTCTTCCTGGCTTCCTGCTGATGATGCCATATTTAAATCCCAGCTGTACACCAGATCAATCACTGCAAGCTAGCAACCGCTACTCACAGTTCCAGTATGGGAAGGATTGCCCCCATGGTCAGGGCACTCCTGGAATGCCAAGCTCCTCCCCTTCATAGGAACAGGAGCAGGCCATTCAGCCCGTTGACCCATTCAATACGATCATGGCTGACTGTAGACTTCTGCACACCCCATTCCCATAACTCTGTACACCACTGATAATCAGAAATCTATCAATCGCTATCTTACACAAACTCAAAAGACTAAGCTTCTATAGCCCTCTGTAACAGAGAATTTCAAAGGTTCCCACCCTCCAAGTAAAGAAGATTCTCTTCCTCTCCTAAGTGGTATCAAAGTGGAACCTAAGTGGTATCTGCCTTATTTTTGAAAAGTGACCTCTGGTTCTATTCTCCCCAACAACAGGAAACATTTTCTCTGTATCCACCTGTTTATCCCTTCAAGTATTTTTACAATGAGATCACCTCTCATTCTTAGGAAGTCTAGAGAACAGAGGGCCAGTTTGGCCAAACTCTGTTTGGAGGATAGTTTAGTCATCATGGGAAAAGATCTGGTGAACCTTGTTGCACTGCCAATAATATCTTTTCTGAATAAAGAGGCCAAAACTTCACATGGTATTCCAAGTACTGTATAATCAGTTATATAATTTAACCAAGACTGCACTACTCTTGTATTCACATCCTTTTGCAATAAAGCCTAAGATTCCTGGTTGAAGCATTCAACCCTTTGGAAGTTCAAGGTAAGTAGAATGATTCATTTGTAAATATGTATTCATTCTTCATCATTAGCTCTGTGATCGACAGTTAGATTAGCTGAAGGTAGAGAGGCTCCCATTCTGAACACCACACAGTGTTATAACCCAGTTTAAGGAATAGCTATTCATTCTGTAGTGCCCATGGAAGTTTGCCATTATTGAATGAGGGAGCATCGGATGCTGTGAAAGCTTCAATCAGCTTGTCACCTTAACTTTTATTAAACAACAAGAGAAGTGAACAAAGAACAAATGGTAAGTTGCATTTGCAGTTAGTACTGTGGACTGTATTCTTCTGTGGTAGTAGACCAGATTCAGATGTTTGCTGCATAAGCCAGTTGCCACATATATAGTGGAAGATTCTAAATGTGGTAGAAAGAATGAGAATTTGACTCCCCAGTGACACTCCCTCACTCCCATTATCTCATAAAGACAACTTTTCATATGAGATAATGGGGTACAGATTTTACAGTTCAAGGTATGTAAGGTATGGAGCTCCTGGATCTTTTATAGGCTATCAGAGCTGGGAATAAGTTTTGGAAATGTGGAATTTAGATGAAACCTTATAACTCACCAGACCTAAGTTCTGCTTCACAGTGATTAATAGGAGCAATTTATAATGTTGAATGACATGGTCAAGATTGCTTGTGACCAAGATTTATAATCAACATAGCTGGCCAATGTATCAGGTTCACTTGCAGGATTCTGTGATTACAGATGGTTTTAAATCGGTACCGAGTGAGTGTTTGATTAATTCATTGCTTCTTGAAGAGTCTCACATCACTTACACATAGATCCCATTCCCCTATAGAGAAATACTGATTCTGCCCAGTTGTGGTGTGGCTGCAGCCACGTTTCATGTCAATTGTGTACTTGCGATTCAGATGAGAATTGAATGTGACATAGGTTGAGCTTCAAAAAGTGAGTTGCAGGCTTCACATGTCAATGTCAATGAAACTTTTCCCTCAGTACCTGGTGTCTTCCCACACTCTATCATCTCCCATCCTTAAATGGTGAGTTACCACTTCCTGCACTATTATTTTCCCTAAGCATCCATGCATGTTGCCTCTAATCCTCACTATTGGTTTCTCCAAACTCCTTACCACAGCAGCAGACTTGATAACATTGCACAGAACTGACCATTACTCATCATCGTGACTGACTTGGAATAGCACCCCTGATTCAGGACTGACCAAATCTCTGAATGTTGGGGCTCACACAGACAGGCAAGTTTCACTTTGAACATTTGATCTACATTTAGTTAACTAAGTAGGAGTGTCATGTTAACCATGATATTTGTGGGTACGTTAGGAAAATAGTTCATATAGAAATTTACTGTGGTTACAACACCCATTGACCTGTTGGAAAATTTGTTGAATAGACACTTGGTGAGAAGGGAATCCAATTGAGGATTGATGCAGGCATCATCAAGGTCAAACATACCGTTACAGTCATTCTCAATAACGAGTTGCATCAGGCATGGGAAAGCTGCTGGTAACCATGAGGCTAATATGTCAGTATCTGCAAGAGAGTGGAAGGGTGTGAGAAATATGAGACAAAAAAAAATCAACACAATCATTTAGCCAATAAAAGTCGAAGTGAAATGAGACCTGTAAATGCCAGAAACCTGAAGCAAAATCAGAAATTGCTGGAGAACTGCTTTTGTGAAGAAGTGTCATTCGACTTGAAAGATTAACTCTGCTTTACTAAGCAGTTAACTAAACATAATTTTTGTAAAAATGCTGTTTACCATTTTATTCAAGGTCTTGTTCCACACCAACTACCATAAATACCATCTATGTAATTATTAGCTACTGTCCGAAGCTGTTCTCCTCCTTCATATCAGAAATTGGTTTGTAAAGGATTTGGTCCAATAGTGATTTGGGAGGGAATACAGGAAAAAGGAAAGGGAGAGAGATGGGGTGGGCGGGCAGAGGAGGCAAGAGGAGAGGGAGACAGTGATGGGAGACAAGGGAGGAAAGGAATGGAAGAGAAAGGGAGAGGGAATGACAGAAGGGGGAACAGGCATGGAATAGGGAGGGTAAATGGAAAGGTAGAGAGAAGATGGGGCAAAGAAATGAGGAGGGGAAGGGAGGAGGGAACGGGGAGGGGAGGGAGAAGGGAAATGGCAGAGGGGAGGTAGGGAGAAGAAATGGGGAGGGGAGGGCGAAGGGGGAGGAGATGGGGATGGGGAAAGGGAGGGATTAGGGATGGAGGGAATACATTAATCCATGGAAAGGAAAGGTATAGAAGAATATGGGCCAAGTGCAGGGAAATGGGGTTAGTGTGGATGGACGTTTTGGTCAGCATGGACCAGTGTGGGCCGAGGGGCTTGTCTCTGTGCTGTATGACTCTATTTGTGTGAAACTACAAAGATCATATGAAACTCCATTTACATTTTACTACATCACTGCACTTCATTAATATTGCCAGTAATTTAATGGAAAAAGTCTCAGATAATTTTTGACTAGAATTCAGTTTGTAATTTGAAAAATGATGTTAACTGTGGCAGTGTCGTGAAAACAGAATTTTAATAAAGGATTGCAAATTCTGGGCATATTTAATTTTGGTTCAGTTAAACTAAGACCATGCAGTCTTATCAGGATTGCACTCTAGAGAAAAAAAAAGGTACAACATGACAAAAAGAATTTTACATTAAAATTATCAGGCTGTTGCAGACATCTGCCTTTGTTGAGCTGTCATTTTACCATGAAAAGAGTGAGACAAGCACTGTTGTCACATATCTCAGCAATTACATTCAGCCAAAATTATCCAATACTTTCCACAGTGCTGATTGCTTTGTTCAGCATTATAACCTTATTCAACTTTGTCCTGATTTGACCGTGGTGTTGTGTGTATGTGAGTGTGTGGTTATCACACTGGGAAATGGAAAATTCCATCCAGGGACAATATAAAATGCTCTGTTCAAGCCTGCCATAATTGAAACAGAAAGCAGTGTACCACTAATATTGACCGGTGAATGGGTCCAACCATAAAAGAACAGTCCACAGCAACAGTCTGATACCTTCTTTGCCCACACATTCATGCTTGGTGTCTTGACACCGATAATTTTCTGAATGAGATAGTTGTCCATTCTTTGAAGTTCCAGTTTATTGACAAGGGACACTGGCAAATCTTTGTTAGAAGTGAGTGTTTGTTAGAAAACATGAAACACTTCCTTTTTTAAAATTTATTCTCAAATGAACAGAGAAAATGTAGACAAAAGCAGGTTTGTCAGTGTTTAAGACTATTTTAAGATGTTAATGTGTCATCAATAACCGAATGATGGAGCAATCCAGATATACAGCATTTGTTTTCTGTTAGGGCTCAAAAAAAATGTTGGTTGAGAAGAGCAGCACCTCAGCAACCACAATGTTCTGCTCTCATGGCTTGATTCACCTCACTTGGCTGTTTTCTGTTACCACAGAATTGCAAATATGGAGAAACATTGGGCACAACACCATCAAATGTATACATAGAGTCATACAGCATGGAAACAGACCTTTTGGTCTAATCAGTCCATGCTGAACATAATCCCAAACTAAACTAGTCCCACCTGTCTGCTTCTGGCCCATATCCTCCAAACCTTTCCTGTTCATCTATTCAAATGTTTTTAAACATTGCAATTGTACTCATATCCTGCACTTCCTTGGCAAGTTCATTCCACATGCAAACCACCCTCTGTGGAAAATATTTGCCTCTCATGCCTTTTTTAAAAGTCTCTGTCCTCTCTTCTTAAAAATGTGCCCCCTAGTCTTGAAACCCACCATTCCAGGGAAAAGACAACTACCATTAACTCTATCTATACCCCTCATTATTTTATAAACTTGTATCAGGTTGCCTCTCAACCACCTACGCTCCCATGGAAAAAGTACCTATCCTGCCTTTCCTCTATAACTCAAATCTTCCATACCTGGCAGCATCCTGGTAAATCTATTCTGAACCCTCTCCAGCGTGATACTATCCTTCCTACAACTGGGCGACCATAACTGGACACAATATTCCAGAAGAGGCTCAATGTCCGGTCCAACCGCAGTATGACTTGAAAATGTGTTGCTGGAAAAGCGCAGGTCAGGCAGCATCCAAGGAGCAGGAGAATTGACGTTTCGGGCATGAGCCCTTTTTCAGGAAGACCCGAAACGTCGATTCTCCTGCTCCTTGGATGCTGCCTGACCTGCTGCACTTTTCCAGCAAAACATTTTCAGCTCAGATCTCCAGCATCTGCAGTCCTCACTTTCTCCCGCAATATGACTTCCCAACTCCTACACTCAAAAGACTGAGCAATGAAGGCAAACATGCCAAATGCCTTTTTAACTACCCTGTCTATATGTGACGCAAACAGCAAAGGATCATGTACCTGCACCCCTGGGTCCCTCTGTTCGATAACACTCCCCAGGGCCTTACCATTAATTGTATAAGCCCTACCCTCATTTGATGTACCAAAATGCAATAACTCATATTTATCCAGATTGAACTGCATCTGCCATTTTTCAACCCTTTCACCCATTTGATCAAGATCCATCTGTAATCTTAGGCAACCTTCTTCATTGTCTACTATGCCACCAATTTTGGTGTTGCCTGCAAACTTACTAACCATTCCTTCTGCATTCTCATCCAAACCATTGATATAAGATGACAAACAAAAGAGGACCCCAGAACTGATTCCTGTGGGACACCGCTGTTAACAAGGCTCTAGTCCAAAGCAACCCTCCACCATTACTCTCAGTCTCCTGCTATTAAACCAATTACATCCAATTGGCAAGCTCATCCTGAATCCCATGTGGCCTAACTTGATTGATAAGTCTACCATGTAGAACCTTGTCAAACGCCTTACTAAAATCTAAATGAACATCTACTGCACTGCCTTCAATGGTTTTTTTGTTACTTCCTCAAAAAACTCAATCAAGTTTGTGAGGCATGATTTTCCTTGCACAAAACCAAGCTGACGATCACTGATGCCTTTCCAAATGTCCATAAATCCTATCTTTTATAATCACCTCCAACAATTTATGCATAACCAAAGTCAGACTCACAGTTCTATTGTTCCCTGGTTTCTCCTTACAATCTTTCTTTAGCAAAAGGTACAATATTAGCCACCTTTCAGTCATCAGGCACCTCACCTGTAGTTATAGATGATGCAAATATTTCTGCAAGGGGTTTCTCACAATTTCCTCTCTTACTTCCCCAAAATTTACTGGGATACATTTAAACAGGTCCTGGAGATTTATCTACCCAGTTGTCTTCAAGACCTCCCAAACTACTACTTCTGTAATGTGAGCTGTTTTTAAAACATGAAAGTTTATTTCTCTGCATTCCCTACAAATGATGTATAAATCCTAGATCGTATATAAGATGAGCAAATTTTTATGATTGGTCTAAGTCGGTGCTTTGAGATTCTTTGATCATGTCAGATACGTTTTCCTTTGGAACTAACAAATTGGTGATATTTAGAGCACAGCAAGGTCCAGTTGAGAAGCTGACTGTACAAGAAAAAGCCAACTTCTTGCTACGATCCCGATAATAGAAAAAAAAGCTGGTTATTCACTTTAAAGTACCTGTCTGCCAAAATATTTACTTTGTTTTAATTGCTACTTAAAACTAATTTGTGACATCCTGCTTCAAACTTCAATGATTATTACAGCAAGTTTCCACAAATAATATTATAGATATTCACTCTGCATATCAAAGTAAATTCTCATGCCTGGCAATTTGTTTTTGTGTCCATGAAATATGAACATCACTAGCTAGGACAGATCTTATTGCCTTTCCCTAATTGCCAGAGGACAGTTCTGAATCAGCCATGTTGCTATGGGACGAGAGTCCCATGTAGGCCAGACCAAATAAGGATAGGCAGATTTCCTCCTTAAAAGGGTATTAGTGAACCACATGGTTTCTTTACAGCAACTAAGAATCAGCACATGGTTGGCCATTTTTTGTTATTTTAGATTTGTTGCATTCAAATTTCACCAATTGCCATGGTGATATTTCAACACTTGCTCACAGCACATTAGCCTGGGGCTCTGGATTACGAGCCCCACGATATTACCACTGGCTCAGCATCTCCCCAGTAGGTTTGTAGAATCCCAGTTGAAATTCATAGAGTCACAGCATTTTATTCAGCTGAATGATTTCTGGATACTGTACCCATTATCGTTCTATGAGCTTCATTTTTAGCAAAATAGAAGTGGCCCAGTGAACCAGCATTCATGTGTAAGGTCCATGAAAAATGGGTCATTACTGCCACGAGAATAGTAAAGGTTACATCAGCTTCACTTTGCAAACAAGCGATTGCATCATATTTAGCTGAAGTGTGAAATGTGCAGAATGATTTTAAATTTGCTTATTTTGGGCTTCGTAGATGGTCTGATTTTGAATTTTACAATAAACATGTTGTATTAAGTGAGTTAATAATCACTGCATGCCACTAAAGCTCTAAAGAGCCGAGTTCTTCTGAATTTAAATAATAAATTAAAAATTATTAAATTGAAGTTTTTTGTGGTAATTAGTCCTCAAGTAATTACCTAAGCTCCTTGCCAATGATCACTTCCAATCTAAAAATCTCATACCATCCTTTTCAAATGCAGCAGAACTCTTCTATGTTGAAATCTTTCCACACTTCTGATAAATGTTCTCGAGTCATTTAATTATATTTAATGATTGACATTTTTATGAAATTCAGAACTCAGCTAATTTCAGTTTTGATAACAGACTATAGTTACACTTACAGTGCTATTTAAGGGATAGCTACATCACAGGACCGGAAATGAACAGTGTAGCTGAGGAAGTAAATGATTTACAGTGAGCTACTGATTGGAGCACAGCATCCAAATGCTACATGCATTCCCAGGGATACAGGATTTACTCTACTATACAAGCTATAATGTTTTGGTCACTTGGGTAAAAATTATCAAATTGATAATTTAAGTTTGAATCATAAATTTTAGTTTTCTGGAACAATTGAAATGAAATGTTGGACAAAAATCTAAAATGTAGAAACTTTTAAAAAAGGAAGCTGCTTTAGTTTATCAGACTAGCAACAAGAATTTACTTTTTCTTGCACTGCCAGCTTCTCAAATGGACCTTGCTGTCCTCTAGCTATCACCAGTTGATTTGCTGGTTCCAAAGAAAAACGTATCTGAGGTGAACAAAGAATCTCAATGCACCTACTTGCTCCAATCATTTTTGTGGTTTTCCTCTCTGGCTTCCCTGCCCTAATATTTGAAAAAAAATCCTCACTGATCAAAGTTATATATATGAAATAAATGGAAGAAATAAAAGTGTGCTACTGAATTTAATGTTAACTCTGCTGTTCAGATGCTATTATCTCTGTTGGCATCAGAGAAATCATTTCGTTATTTGGAAATAGGTAGCTCTGCAATATCACTTGATTTGTTTTGTCACATAAATGAGCCAGTAGAACCAGCCAATAATAACTTAACAACAAGCTTTGGAAGGTAAAAAAGGTAATTTATTCAATTAAGTAATACATCCTGATACAATATAAAATGTTCCTTCTTAATCTAACTTTTAATGATGAGCATGTCATCAAATTTTATGTGTGTTAGACAGAGTAGCATTTATCAGAACTTGAGACTGTTGGTTTAACAAATTTTTGTGAAGTATTTTATGTCAAGTATGTTTGAATATAATCAGATCTTAATTCTTCATTTAAGTAAGAATTAGTATAACTTGTTGCAATATGTAGAAATTCTGATCCGAACAGAAAATAAATCAGGATGTAATAATTACATGTTTAAGATTCCATGCTTTTAGTGATTTAGTCAAAACAAAGTAAGTTTATTCATGAAATTGCACTGTTTTGTATTATTTTCATCAAATTGATATTCTCATGTAATAATTACTTTATTGTGAAGACAAAAAAAATCTCTGCTGGAGCTGTGAGCATTAACTACCAGATTTCATTGAGATATCAAAAGATAAATTGTGGCAATTTCACTTTAAAGAAGAAACTCATAAATCTTCACTTGCAAAAAAAAACAGGAATCTTAGTTTGTTTCATAGAGTTATGAGAGTTGCTAAAACTATGACCTCCACAAAGATAATGTTTCTGATTCCAGATCATTATATGCACAAAGAACATAAAGTCTTGAAAGACAGCATGGGCAGTTTTCATTTTTACAAACCCTTGCCATTTCTCATTTCTCCCTTGTTTGTCCCAACAGAGCTATTACGATGGAAAACACACTTGTCATCTTGTCAACAGTGGCACCTGACACAGGAAGATACTATGTCCAGGCAGTAAATGACAAAAATGGAGAAAACAAAACCAGCCAGCCCATTACCTTAACTGTAGAAAGTAAGTGACATAGATTGAAATTAAGTTGTGAACAGTGAGTATTCATCAATAAGCTATATGATGAATGAAAAACATTTTGGAAACCAGCATAACAGCCACACTAATCAAATGCAAAAGTCACATTATGCAATATAGAAGCTTATGTCAAGTACATGTCAAGAATGCTGCAATAAAACATCTCAGGCCAGAACTAATCAATATGCCAAATGATGAATGAAACCTTAAAATAGAAGAGTCAAATGGGAAGTGATACTTTATGCAAGAATTCAAACTAAATAAGAAGAAAAAAGTTAAGTTAACAGGTTGTGCTCAAATTCATTATTAATCAATCTTACATTAATATTTACGGAATTGATCTGTTCATGCACGATATTATTTTGGTATGCACAACCAAAACAAAAACTTCTATTTACTGAATAGTGCATAAATATTCTACTGAGTGACAGTGGGCATTTTGGAGATGGTCTTTCATAATATAATCATCAAAGCCACCTCAATGGTTCTCTTAAACCTTTTGGATGTATTGCACTAACATAAAAAAACATGATTAGCTTTTCATTAATTCTCTGCAACCAGTATGATGTTAATAACCTGTCTGAAATTTGTAATACCCACATAGACTTTAAGCAGTTCCTATCCTTTTGCTTCAAACAAATGTATTCATTCAAATCCCAACTTAGAACTATCCTTTTAATAATCAGTGCTGTTTGTGATGTTTTACCAAAAATCAATAAGTGCAATGAGGCAATTCAGAACACTAAGCTTCATTAATTAAAGTAGCCAACTCCCCACTAGCAAGTTATAGGTCAGGAAGAGAAATTTAGAAAACAGCCTAGCAATTATGGAGAATGAATAATCAGTTAATTCTGAGCCAACCAAGACTCTAAGTCTACAATTGGAATACGAGGCACTTATTGACAGACAGGAACGAGCAAGTACCCACTAAAATAATCTGTTTTCAGTTATTTGTGAATTAACACAGTTCCTTCTTTTGACAGATATGGTTATATTATAGAAACCATTTTACTCACAATGCTTTTCACCAATAAACTAATTGCACTAATATTTATAGTTGGTTAAATGTACTTCAAATTGATTAATCAGAAGAAAGTGAGGTATTTTCCCTGGTTACCACTACTGGCACTTTATGGTGTTTGCCAGCTCTAACAGTATTGGCACAGGCCTAAAACAAAGCAAAGACAAAGCAGGGACCAATCAGTTGGTTAATGGTAGAGTACTCACATAGAATGAATAGCTGCATGAGGCATTGTTTTTGGATTGCATGGTAGCCATGAACACAAACATATTTGGTCAGGCATCATTATTAGGACCTTCGGGAGTTGATTTAAATACATCTGTTCTAACCAAAAGCTAAAGGAGAAGTTCCTTTCTGGATCCAGAGTGCCTGACAAAAAAGTAGAATGCATGGAGTTGGTGTAACACAAAGATTAACCCCATGAGAACGGTTACTTTTTTGAAGAGTGTATTGTGATCCTGAGTCGATAGTGTGGTGCACTTTCTCCTGTATTGTGTTTCTGTTTTGATCTCACAGTGGCAATTCTGCATGTATGTGACATCTGTGGAAAGAAAATAATCCAGTGGCTATTCTGTAGTTTTATTTCCCAGGTTTGGTTTGCAGAAAATGGACATGCCCCTTTTGGAAGATCAAAAAAAAAATTGAGAATTAGCATAAGAGAACGAAGTTCAATATGCGACTTTCATTTGTTTCTGTTTTATAGGATTTGTTTTTACTTGGACTGGATTGC